>NC_073302.1:290329722-290629722 GCF_027595985.1 Sorex araneus
TTTTTCATTTTGTTTATTATTTGGTTATGATAGTGTTAAAGCTTATAATATTGATGTGCAAAGTCACTGCACAGCACCACTCCTAAAGTATCCATGAATGTCTACCACTGACTTATGTAACCGCTGGTCCAGTCTTCATTCCTTGCCATTTTTTGTAAATCAGCATTATAATCCAAGAGCTTGGCACAGTTCTATGCCATCTACTCCCTGGTTTTATCTTTCTCTATTCCACCAACGACCGAGATTATCTGGCATCAAACTAGGTAGCATTACTCCCCTGTCTTCATGTTTGTTTTAGTAACTTGGCCCTGCAGTGATGTTTCTGCTGTGATCATGGCTGCCAGCCACTGTTAGAAGTTACGGCCATGACTTAACCTTGATGGTACAGAGAGCCACCAAGGCAAGGACCCCAAAATGAATGTTCCTTACCAGGGCACATCCCCACTCTCCACGACCCCTCCCAAAGAGTGAAAGCATTACTTTACCCTTCCTTAGCCGGATTTTGATTCTTCTTAGAAGCGGCTGTCTGATGATTTCTTGATGCTGATATTGAGCTTGATGTCTCCATTTCTTTTACTGTGAACCCATCATATCTGGGATATTTCAGGTTGGAATGTCCCAGAGAAAACTGAAGCAAAGGCCCGGAGAAACAGCTTAGCAGCTTAGAATGCCTGCCTGGCAAGCATGTGGTCCCGAGTTCAATCCCTGGTGTGAGCATCCCAGAGGGAAGGCATGCAAACAGTTCAGCCAGAGAGTTAACAGCACGCTGATTCCCCTGATCCTTAGTGAGCACTACAACCAAAATATGTGTGAGCACCATGAGTAAAGAGCACCACCCCCAGCAAGAAGGTGTGCAGACACTGAAAGAGGCACAATCCTCATTGGATCCCGGGGCCAAGATGCAAGCGGTCCACCCTGACGTTCCCCAAGTGTGAGGGTGACCTCTGCTCATCACAGCAACAACAGAAAGGAGGGGGGTCAAAGGGAGGGGCAGAGAGATAGCATAAGGGTTAAGGTCTTGGGTTGGCATGTGGCTGACCCCAAATTTATTCACCCAGAGCCCCGTGGTCCCCTGAGCACTGTCAAATGTCACTCTGGAAGCTCTCCAGATTGCCCAATTAATACTCCCCAGATTTTCCAATTAATCCCCCCCCCAACACACACACACACACACACACACACACACACACACACATACACACAGCACCGCATCCTCTGGCTCTGGCCATGAGCCCACACCCTGATTGACAGTATCTGGGAGGGATCTCCTTTCCCACAAAATAAAAGAAAAATGTGTTTGTGCTTCATCTCCAGCGAGACCGAAGACCGTCCCCATCAATCAGGACACCCAGACCCTCAGCATTCCAGGAAATGTCAAGGCCTCCCTGGCAGGGGAGCACGGTCATTGTGAAGGGTCCCCGGGGCACCCTGCAGGGGTTCTTCAATCACATCCAAGTGAAGCTCAGTCTCTTAGGAGAGAATAGGGGGGTAACAACTGCGGGGGTGGGGGGGCAGGATTCTGAAGGAACTGGGTAGAGTCTGCTCCAATGCTGTTACGTACACAGCGTGATCAAGGAGTCACACCGGGCCTTACAACGAGATAAGGTCTGCTCTGCGCGTTCTCATCTGCCTATCAATGTAGTTATGCAGAAGAATGGGTCTGTTTCGAAGTCTGAAATTTTTTGGGGCTGAAATTTCTCCCAGGGGTCTGAAACTTCTCCCAGGGGTCTGAAATTTCTCCCAGGGGCTGGAGCGATAGCATAAGGGGTAGGGCTTTGCCTTGCATGTAGCTGACCCAGGCTCGATTCCCAGCTTCCTATATGGTCCCCCCAGCACCGCCAGGAGTAATTCCTAAGTGCATAAGCCAGGAGTAACTTCTATGCATCGCCGGGTGTAACCCAAAAAGCAAAAAAATAAAAATAAATAAATAACACTCCCAAAGTTCGGATGAGGTCAGGTGTTACTTGCTCTGTATCTCAAGCCCAGAAAGATGAGTTAGTTCTTGAAGGTAATGAGATTGAACTTGTATCAAATTCAGCTGCTTTGATTCAGCAAGACACCACAGTTCAAAACAAGGATATGAGAAAAACACTGGATAGAATCAATGTTTCTGAAAAAGAAACTGTACAGAAGGTTGATGAATAAGATCTAAGTTTTCCAGCTACAGAGATGGCAAGATATACAGGATGATTCTTCAGACCTATTTGTGATAATGAGATGTAATAAAACTATAGGAGTATCATCTTTTAAAAAAAGAAAGCTAAAGCATCCCTGTTTGAACCCGTTCCATTGTAAAAAAGAAAAGAAAAGAATATGGCTGTTGTTCAGAGTATTCTGTGATTTAAGTCGGCTCATAACATCCACAAAGCATTCAAAGCTTGCATGTCATGAAAAATAAATGTCTACCAGAACCAAAGCAATAGTGCAGTTGGTAGGGTGCTTGCTTTGCACAAGGCCACCCATGTTTGATCCCCAGCACCTCATATGGTCCTTGAGCCTGCCACGAGTAAGTCCTGAGCACCACCAGGTGTGGCCCCAAAATATAACAAAACAATATTTATAACAATAACAAGGTTATAAAAGTATTATATGTAGCAATATAATAAAAATGAATAATGATGTCTAACATTGGACCAAGCGGTACTTTAAGCAAGATTACCCCTCACCCAAAGATTCTGGGGTTTAGAAGACGTTTGGACTCTCATCTGGTGGGAATCCATAAAGAATGTAAGGGGTAGTTGCTTTGCAGAGCGTTTTTTCAACAGGTGGAAAGGGGGTGTGAATCTGAAATGCACGTCTAAACTCCAGCACTCACACCTTTAAATGCTCCATGGAGATGTGTTGGGCTTAATGAATTCAGGCAGAAGCCCTCACTGGCCTGCTTTCTCCGCACCCAAGTTGCGTTGAGCTGGGCACAGTGGGTTTCCCTCTTCTCTCAGTGGCTCAGAGCAGTGCAGTGTGAGGGTAGCGCCAGAGGCGAGGTGAAAAGGGATGAAGCTGACCTGCAGCCCCAGGCAAGAGTGATGCAGCATTCTGGGACTTCTACGGAAAGATGCTCCAGCAGGTAAAGAGAGTGAGCTTGTCTGGGCAGGACACACTTCTGTTGCGATGCATCCCCAAAGTATCCCTTAACTCACTGCAGGGATGTGCCTGCAACATTGTATCCGGTAAGAGTCACCTATTTTGCTTCCTATTGTTTCCAGCAAGGCCGGAGGTAGTATTCTTCACAGACCAGCCAGTATTTGAGCTCCCCAATAAAGCTCCCCCTCAGCTCTGCCTCCCTCTCACCTGGATGGGAGGGAGGGAGAGAGCTGTTCCGTGTGTGCATCCACTAGTTCTGCAAAGGACACAGTATCCTGAACACCTGAGCTCATGATGTGCCCCTTCCTGTTGCACTAAAAATGAGGTGGGTTGGTTTGGTTTGGTTTGGTTTGGTTTTTTAATTTAGGCGCCATGGCTCACAAAGCTTTTAAAAACAACAGAGTTCTAGGCATTCAATGTCCCAACTCTGAACTCACCAACAGAGTCAGACTCCCTCCATCAATGACCCAAGGGTCCTTCCCTCTTCCCCAACTTGATCCCCTAGAAAACTCTTTTTTTTTAACTTTATAGTTTGAGTCACATGTTCAAAATAATGCTGACTCATGATTTTGATGCACATAGCTCACTCACCTCTAAATCCCCAAAATGTCTGAGACTCTTGACTGATGCCCTGATGTTATCACTGGTCCACCTAACCCCCCAACTTCTCAATTTTGGCATTCTCCTTTCTCTAACCCAAGGAAACAAGTTTGCTATTATTTGAGACCTACTATTCCTTTGTCATTTTTTGTAATATATACCAAAGGTAAGTGAGAGCATCTGATATTTGTCCTTCTCCCTCTGATTCACTTCACTTCACATGATATCCTCCAATTCCACCCTGGTTTCAGCGAACTATGTAATTGCAGAAGATAACTTCTAACAGTGTCTACAGCATACTAGCTGGACTGAGAGTGAATGCATTATTCAGCATCTCCACTGATTACAGCCTGGGGACTCTCAAGGATCTGGGGACAGATTTCCAGGGGACTACAAGTGCTCTGATTTATTTTCTGAAGGGTGTTTTCATTTCAATGCCTACATTAATGTAACGACATCCACTGCGTGATCACCTTATAACCAATTATCTCCCCCAGATGTCATTGCTTATGTTTGCATTTCTGGTTAGTTATGCTGGAGACAAGTAAAACCATTGAAGCTAATGAGAAAAGAAGCAAGATTAACCATAAATAAATCATTATCACTAGCTGAGAACAAATTAATGTTAAAATGACCCTCCACACAAATCAAGGTTTGTCACACTTTAAGTAGCAAAAAGTACTGGGAAAATTGATTCTTCACACAGTTCTTGGGATATGAACAGAGTAAACATACTACTAAATTTAGGTGTTAAGTAACAGTTTAGTTGCAGTAAAATAACAACATATTCTGCAGCAAATTAGCAAATATTGCTAATTTGTTCATTTTCTACATGTTTGCATTTACTTCATAAATTTGATTTTAATGAATGATTTTATAGGACATAGAAGCATAATGTTATTGCCCCAAATTTTATATTTGTGCGTGTTTAGGTAAAATAACAAAAATATTTAAATAATATAAGTCCAAGTATCTTAGAATTTTTATGAGATTTTTGCTCACACTTGAGAATTAATGAAGTATGCCTAATCCTTTCCATTTGCTTAAAATGTGATGGACCATTTTTCAAGTCATTTTAATTAAAAGGAAAGAACTCTAGAACAATGAAAGGAAAAGTGATCAATGTGTCAGAAGCCCAATTTCAACCTGGTATGGTTGAAGCAGAAGGTTGCAATTCTTCAACAAGGTGTTTTTGTCTCTCTGAAACTCAGTTTTACCATGAAATAAGAAGGGTTAGGGCTTTCTGTTCTTTTTTTATGTTTTATGATATTTTACAACTCTCTATAGGTTTTCATTTTCATGCTGTTGGGTGTTGAACCCAGTACATCATACTTGCAAAAGCATGAGTTCTATCTTTGAGGTCCACTGCTAATCAAGAAGCTGTGAGAGTAGGAGACTAACACCCAAGAGTTGTAGAGATAAGGACCAGGAGGTCTGCCCCACAGCTTGGAAACTGGCCTCACATGCTGGGGGGGAAAGGCAGCTCAGATAGAGAAGGGAACACCAAGTAGAGGATGTTGGGAGGACCCACTCGGGTTGGAAGATGCGAACTGAAAGTAGACTACAGACCGAACATGAAGGCCACTCAATATCTCTACTGCAAACTACAACACCCAAACGGAGAGAGAACAAAAGGGAATGCCCTGCCACAGAGGCAGGGTGGGGTGGTGGGGGATGGAGTGGGGGTGGTGAGAGGGATACTAGGATCATTGGTGGAGGAGAATGGGCACTGGTGGAGGGATGGGTAAACGATCACTGTGTGAGTGAAATGCAAACACAAAAGTTCATAAGTTTGTAACTGTACATCACAGTGATTCTCTAGTTAAAAGTTTTTTTAAAAAGAAGCTGTGAATAGGTGGGCTTTTCCAGGTTTCTTCTAAGCTGTGATGGTTCTGTTCTTTGTTCTAAACATGTTGGCTGGCAGCATCTGGCTCCAAGAATTCTGCCTTCTCTGGTCTTTGTCCATCACTACAATCTGGCATCTCCAAATGTCAGGGGTCTAGACTTTCTGGACTTCTGGGGGAAAGTTGGACTGACCTTGTGAGCTTCTATTTTCAATCCTCTTTGTCGTATTTTCTCCCTTCTCCAAATCTTATGCTACAGTCAAGTGAATTCTGAAGATGTTTTTCATGGGTGACTTTAGCTGTACCCTGTTCTTAGAAAAGAGCCTGCCCCCTGTACCATCCATCCCCTAGAGCAAAGAGATGCAAACAGATTGTAACACACACACACACACACACACACACACACACACACACACACACACACACCTCTTTGCTACTAGCTACCTAATAGATCAAGGGCAGCAATTCTTTTTTAATAAGTTTTATTGGATCACTGTGAGATACAGTTACAAACTTGCATGATTACATTTCAGTAATACAATGCTTGAGCACCCATCCCTCCACCAGTGCCCATTTCCCACCATCATTGTTCCCAGTGTCCCACGCACCCCCCCACCCCCCCACCCCCTGCCTCTGTGGCAGGTACCATCCTTCTTACTCTCTCTCTCTAATTTTGGGCATTGTGATTTGCAATACAGATACTCAGAGGCCATCGTGTTTGGTCCTTGGTCTACTCTCAGTACACATCTCCCATCCCAGGCGATCCCTCCAATCATTATTTACTTAGTAGTTCCTTCTCCATTCCCAACTGCCTTTTCCCCCAGCATGAGGGGTCAGTTTCCAAACCATGGCGTGACCCTCCCAGCCCTTATCTCTATTGAAGGGCAGCAATTCTTTAAACTAGTTTATACCCTCTGGGAGAAGTTCTAGAAGAACTTGATGGTATAAAGTCTTGTCTTTTGAATGTATTGGCGCTTAAGCAAAAGTGGTGCTGTTTTTCAATTCCAGACAATCCCCACTCCTGATATTCGTGACTTGTACCTGTTCCAGCTGTTCCCACACTGACAGCAGTGAGTCAATGGGGTCTTGCAGAAATGGCATTGTATGACTTGGAAGCTAGATCATAAAAGAGAAGCATGAATTCTGTTTTAGTTCTTCTCAGATTGCACCCCCCATGAGCAGCCAGCTACCCTTGAGAACATGCAGGTGACCTGCGGAGAGGGTCACAAGTCAAGGAACCAAAATCTCCTGCTCACAGCCGCGTGGGGGTGTCATCTACAAGCAGGTGTCACCTCTAGCCTTTGTCTAGCCTTAATATGACTCTATTCGGGGGATATAGCTCAAAGGGATGGAGTATAGGTCCTGCATTTTTGAAGTCCAAAGTTTAATCTCTGTGATTTTATTCCCTCTGCCCCAGTGCCACTAGATGTAACCCTGGTAGATTATGTTTTGACTATATCCTTATGGGTAACCTAAAGTCTAAAACACCCAGTAGCCTTTCCTGAATTCCTGGTCCCCTGAAACTATAGGAGATAAAAATCCTTATTGCTTGAAGCCACTACATTATGGGTAATTAAATATACAGTCACATATATCCTATACAAGAGATGAAACTCTAAATCCATCCTTTTCAGTAGATGGGAAGGGCCTGAGACATCATGGATCCCTGATATCGTGTCCTGAAATCAGCCTCACCTTGTGTAAAGACAGATAGATTACAAAACACTATAAAGAAAGGTCTTGATATCAATAGGGTAGTTGCAAACAGTTTCGTACAAAAGCAAATATGGCCAGGAAGAATAGTATGGTAATCTAGGATTAACTGGGGCGATAAATACAGTGCAAACTCTGGACATAAGGGGCTGGAGCAATAGCACAGTGGATAGGGAGTTTGCCTTGCACACGGCTGACCCGGGTTCGATTCCCAGCATCCCATATGGTCCCCTGAGCACCTCCAGGAGTAATCCCTGAGTGCAGAGACAGGAGTAACCCCTGTGCATCACCGAGTGTGACCCAAAAAGCAAAAACAAACAAACAAACAAAACCTCTGGACATAAGAAATTGGTCAAGGAAAATACATTTAAATATGTTTGAAAAATTACCTGGCCATGTTGACCATGAGGTATACTATGATAGAAGACACATGGCTAGAATGAATATCTATGTGTATTCACACATTCCGAGAAAAAAATTTTTTTTTAATGTAGAGAAGGCTTCTCCTGAACTTCTGGTGTGCTGATGTCATGGCCATAGTAAAATAACCCCACCTCGACTTTGGTTCATATGTCCATCAAGAGTGATGATGCCAGGTTGGAGTGATAGCACAGCGGGGAGGGCGTTTGCCTTGTACTCGGCCAACCCAGGTTCGATTCCCAGCATCCCATATGGTCACCTCAGCACTGCCAGGAGTAATTCCTGAGTACAGAGCCAGGAGTGACCCCTGTGCATCACCAGGTGTGACCCAAAAAGAAAAAACAAAACAAAAAACGACTGATGATGCCTTATACACACGCCCCAACACAGAGTATGAGAAGGTATAGTATGACAGTAGGTGGCTCCTTGGGGAAAGCAAGGTATGGCTCTCACAGTGCTCCAAGAATGACCCGACACAGCAGAGAAGGAAACGAGACTTCACCATATTTGGGGGAGAAACTGGAGTCCCGTTGCCTGGAGCTGGTTCGAGCTTCTACCCACCCACAGAAGGGAGCACACAGTGATTCTTACAACCTCCCTAGGTACTGGGAACAAGAACAGAGAGAGTGGAACACTTAAAAGTGCCACCAATAAAACAGCCAAAATCATAAACTCTTTGATTCAATTCTTAATAATACTTTGATTTGGTGGATTACATTTTACATTTTTTGAATAATTCTCATGCTTTTTGCAGCAGGTTTGATTTCAATGAATTCACTTTAAAAGACTAATCAGGGAGCCTCAATCAAGTTTTTTCTATAAAAATGCATTTTTATTTGATATTACCTTGGTACACAGTTTTCAAAAACTCAGTGAGGTGATTTAGAATTCATAGAATTCCAGGGGGGCACAGTGTCTCATGAGGCTGATATTTTGTGATAAAATTTTCTAGTCTATTAGGAAAACAAATGGTCAGACACACAAACGGTCACATGGTTCTTTTTTGCCCAAGCAGATGCTAATTTAGTCAGTGTTGAGGCAGCGTTACTTTACCCAAAAGGTGAGTCAAAACTATGGGGGATATTGTTCTAATGTTGCATCAAGAAGAAAATATACCAACCAGCAATGATCACACCTAAAAATTAGCATTCAAATAGTGCTGGATGGTTTAAAAGTGGATTAGTATTTTTTTTAGTTGTCTTGCTTTAGAATGCAAACTGTATGAAAGAAGAGATTTTTATCACATCTGCCAGTCTCTCTGCTGTATCTTCAGGGCAACAATGTCAGGGCACGTAGGAAACAGTCATGGATGGATGGAGGGATAGAAGGAGGGAGGGAGGGATAACTGGAGGGATTGATAGAGGGACGGACAGATACCAAAGAGAATGAAACAACCAGGACTTGAACTCACATATTCTTTCAATTAATTTCTAATTTTTTTACTAATTCCCCTTCCTTTTGTATTGTTGCTGTGATGACCAGAGGTTTCACACACACACTTGCTTGTGGTGCTTACAACATGCTCACAGGGGGGGTCACACACTTGGTTGCGTTACTCACACACTGTAGCCTAAGGGCTCAGACACAAAATGACAGTGCATCAGAAATTACATACTTGACTGTGGCATAATAATCAGAAGTCATCAGAAATCCCCGTCCCTGGGGCTCCTGGGAACACACACGGAGCACGTGGAGTCATGCCAGGGAGAAGAGGTTCAACCTCACACTG
Source organism: Sorex araneus (assembly GCF_027595985.1). NCBI lineage: Eukaryota > Metazoa > Chordata > Mammalia > Eulipotyphla > Soricidae > Sorex > Sorex araneus. Next base: position 290,339,110 of record NC_073302.1, read on the forward strand.
ACCTAGCAGGTGCTTTGCCACGGCGCGTGCTTTGCTACTGAACTATCCCAGGACCCTCTACATTTTTAAATTTTTAATATATTAAAATTAAAACTCAGTATTATGTTAAGTGAAAATGAGTCAGAGAGAGAGAGAGACAGACATAGAAGGACTGCACTCATCTGTGGAATATAAAGTAACAGAATGGGAGACTAACACCCAACGACGGTAGGGATAAGGGCCAGGAGGATTCCTCCATGGCTTGGAAGCCGGCCTCACATGCTGGGGGAAAAGGCAGCTGGGATAGAGAAGGGACCACCAAGTAAAGGATGCTTGGAGGCCTCGCTCGGGTTGGGAGATGTGCGCTGAACGTAGACTATAGACCAAACATGATGGCCACTGAATTGCAAACCATAACACCCAAAAGGAGAGAGAGAGAGAGTAAAAGGGAATGTGCCTGCCATAGAGGCGGCGGGGGGGGGGGGAGGCAGGATGGGGAAGTGGCAGGAGGGATACTGGGAACATTGGTGGTGGAGAATGGGCACCAGTGGAGGGATGGGTACTCGACCATTGCATGACTGAAACGTCATCACAAAAGTGTGTAAGTCTGCGATTTTATCTCACAGTGTTTCATTTTTTAAAAAAAATTTTAATAGAATAAATAAATAAAATTTAAACTCATAACAATTCCACTTAGTGTTGTAAAAAATGTTGAACCCTTGACTTTCCGCCCAGACGAGACCCCGAGCGACCCCACATGAACAGCTCCTTCGTTCCTGAACGCCCATGATCCCAGAGGCCCACTAACTACTTTTGGAACCCAGTGGCTTCTTGCAGAAATGCCTCTAGACTGTGAACTAAGCTACAGCCCCATGCCGTCCCCGGAGGGGAAAGGTTTTTCTCTCGGCCTTTCCTTTCGGCGACAGCGGTGGTGTGGCGACCACTATCTTTTAGAGCCCACTAAACAGAGGTATGAGCTTGCAGTGACGTGACTTCTGGCAGAAATTTCTCTGGACTTAATTACTAAAATACCAGAAATCCAAAACTGCGCAGCCGCTGGTGTGGTCATGCGACCTCACATGCTCTCCATTCTAGCAATGGAAAACAAATTATCAAATGATGCCTTTTCAGCAGGTCTGATGTTGGGGGAAAATTCCAAATAATAATAATAGTGAGTCTTCTATTGAAATATTGAGTGTAATCAAAGTAAAGAGAGAGTAAAGTGAAATTCATCAGCTGCACAGGTGGGGGGTGGGGGGAAAGGGGAGGGGATGGGAGGTACCCTGGGGTTCTTGGTGGTGGAACATGTGCACTGGTGAAGGGATGGGTGTTTGATCATTGTATGACTGAGACTTAAATCTGAAAGCTTTGTAACTTGTCTCATGGTGATTCAATAAAAAAATGAAAATAATAAATAAATAAATAAATAAATAGTTGAACCCTTAGGCAGAAAAAAAAAGGAAAGCAGAAAAAAAAATCTGCTCCATGGACTGAGTAAATGCCTGGATGCAGGAGCTTCAGATGCAGGTTCATCAGAGCACTGCTAGGAGCAACCTTGGAGTACTGCTGGAAGCAGCCCCTCACCACCGCCAGGTGTGCCCCCACCCCGCCCCCAAATTCTCCTCCTCGCCATTCCACATCGTTAAAAATGGCTGGGAATGAGCGTCATTATCTGCTTGGTGGCCCCAGTGTATCAAGGGCGAGTGCCCGTGACATGACTTCTGACCCCCAGCCAGGGTCTCAAGCCATGGTAGAAAATCAAGGCTAACAGGAACAACTTCCCCGGTACTAGTGATTCGTGGTTGAATAGAACGTGGATTAACTACTTCCTTCTCAAAAGAGAATAAATAATAATAATCATTCCAATTAAATTAGTCAATAGAATATTCACATTTTTCAAATTCTCCATGTCATAGAAAATTCACATTTTTTAAATTCTTAGTGAAAGAGTCAGAGAAAAATTAATATTGTTTGATATCACTTATATCTACTAAGCACCTAGAAACAAAGATCTGGTGAGCGTTGCTAGGGACAGGGAGGAGAGGAGAGTGGGAAGGTGATGGGCACAAAATTTCAGGAAGAAGCTGAGTAAATTCAGGGTTGGAGAGAGAGCACAGGCATTAAGGAACTTGCCCTGCATGCACCTGAACCTGGTTTGATTCCCCCACAAAGCCCAGTTTCCCTGAGCACTGTCCGGGTCTGACCCCAAAGCACAGAGCTAGAATTAATCATTGAGCACCACAAGATGTAGCACCCTCCACCCTGGAAAAAAGATGGTGATCATGAGTAAACACAGAGGGTCTAAGTAAACCCAGAGGGTCTAAGTGACTGTTGTTAACAATATAGTATTGGATGCTCAAATGTGGTTCAGAAATAGAACTTGAGTATTCACGCTACTCCCTCCCATCCTCTCCCTCCCTCTCTCTCAAACACAAGCACAGGTAACTATGGACAGTTATGAATGCGTTCCTAACCCTAAGTAGTAATCATTCATCAAGATATCCTATACTGAATCTCCACATTTCACACCTTTGGAGATAGGTTAGCTGCATCTCGAGAAGAACACGCTTAATAGATGAAACTCCTCACGAGATGCATTTATAAAGCTTATCCACACCCTTTTAGGTATCAAAGATACCTAAAAGGGTGTGGATAAGCTTTGCTTTGTGGTTTCTTTCCAGTGGTGGGAATCTGAAAAGTTGACTGGAGGCAGAAATGAGTGGAAAGTGGCTAAAGTCTTGCTTCTGATTATAAAGGATTCTAAATTGGCTGAAAATTTTTATATAAACATGGTGATTTTTATAACATTCAAATTTACTATGCCTGCAATATAGCATAATCATTCGTCCCATATATGACACAGTCAATAACATTGAATGTGTTTATCCCGATAACCCATTTGCCATAGCACATTCTCTTATTTTTCTGTGAATTTATATAAATGTTTTCTGATTATATTTTGGTAAAATGTGCATACATTTATATATATATATATGCTCTCTATACAAACATTTGCCCACACCTTACGCCAATGCCAGAATAGCTCTTAAAGTTTGTGTAAATTTTACTATTTTTTAAAATTTTTTATTGAATCACCATGAGAAAAGTTACAAAGCTTTCAGGCTTAAGTCTCAGTCATACAATGATCAAACACTCATCCCTTCACCAGTGCACATGTTCCACAACCAAGAACCCCAGGATACCTCCTATCCCGCCCCCACCCCCGCCTGTGTGGCTGATGATTTTCACTTTACTTTCTCTTTACTTTGATTACATTCAATATTTCAACAGAAAACTCACTATTATTATTTGGAATTTTCCCAAAAAAATTAAATTTTGCTATTAAAAAAAAATAAATGAGCCAGAAAGATAATACAAAGGGTAGGGTGCTTGCCTTGCATGCAACTGACCCTTGCATCCCATAAAGTGCTCTGAGAATGCTAGAAGTGTTTCCTGAGCACACAGCCAGGTGTGGCCAGTAACCCCTGAGCACTACCAGGCGTGACCAAAAAAAAAAACAAACCAAAGAACAAAACATAAGGCTGGAAAGATAGTACACCAGTACAGTTCCGCTGACCTATAGCACTATATACAGTAGCCAGAGCACGGCCAGGAGTGATCCCTGAACACTGCCAGGTGTGGTCCCAAAACAAAACAAAGTGGAAAACAAAAGTTGGTAAGAATGTGGAAAAACTGGAATCTTCGTGCACCTGTTGGTTGGACTGTAAAAGGAGACAACTGATATGAGTAAGAGAAGGGCAGTTTTTGAAAAAAAAAAAAAACAACTTTTTTTTCTAATTACAAAACAAACTTCCGTAAGTGACTTAATGGCCATAATCCAGAGACTCACAAATGAATCTCAGAGCCTGCAGAGATGACTCTGGATCCCAATTACTTAAATTTTTAGAATCCCAGAAGCACATGGCCGCTTTGGTGGCCACGCGGTATCTCATACTATTTTTTTGTTTTTTGCTTTTTTGTTGAATCACTGTAAGATAGACCCTAACAGATATCTTATGTTATTGCTTGTTATCCCATAACAAGCAATACAAAAAATATATATATATAGAACCTGCCTGTGGGGTCGGCTTGAATGGTGATGAGAAACTTCGAAATAATGGTGGTGGGAAAGTGTGATGGTGGTGGGACTGGTGTTGAAATTTTGAATGTAATCAATTATTGTGGACAACTTCTTGAAAGTAAAATTTTAAAATTTTTAAAAAGAAATTCAAAGGAATTGTTTGATGGAATTGAAAACAGTATCTCAAAGACATGATCACTCCCACATTCCTAGGTATAAGTCCATCAACTTCTTAGAAAAAGAAAAACCAGGGCCAGAGAGATAGTACAGCAGGTAGGGCATTCGCCTCGCACACGATCGACCCGAGTTCGATCACTGGTATCCCATATGGTCCCCCAAGTACTGCCAGGAGTAATTCCTGAGTGCTCAACCAGGAGTAACCCCTGAGCATTGCTGGTTGTGTTCCCAAAATCAATAAAACAAAACCAAAATAAAAAGGGAAAAAACCCAGAGATTAATGGATAATCCCAATGTGGCTAAAACACACATTGAAACGAGTCAATCTTAACAAAGGAAACAGCAGCACACACCACAGCACAGAAGACATCACAGTGAGTAAAATCACAGTAAACCAGGAACAACAGACAGTACTTTGTCTTCATGTATGATTCTCAGTTTATGATGGTCACTATTTCAGTTGGATAAATTCCGTATGTTTGTACATGACTTTCACGTTCACATGATTTCACTGGTAAGAAATACCTAGTGATCAGACCCACGGCACGGTCTGTGAGGATGGTGGGGAGGGAGTGGAGTGTTCTGTGAGTATATAGTCTTTGTTTTGCCAGCTAAAACGTCCTAAAGATGTTTCACAAGTACGAAAATATACTTAACACTACTAACTCGGACATTTAAAAATAGTGAAAATGATCCGTTTTCCATTATGTGGCTTTACCACAATTAAAAGACAAACAACTTACCTCTGGTATTTTTGACTTACGTTTGCAGTCAACTGAACCACTAAAACGGGCTCTCTTTCGAGCTGCACCGCCTCTTTCATCCAGTGCAAACCTACAGTTTTTGATCCACCCACCCTAAATCAAAAGTCCTATAGCTCCCCCGGTTGGCATTCTTTCCAGGTGGAACAAAGTTACGAGACATCGATAAATGAGTCCAAGAAAGATGGATTTCTAGATATAAAGCCCAGAAAAATAAAAGCAAAATATTTTCTTCAGAGAATCCATATCCCAGCCCTGAAAAAATAAATAAATAAATAACTCCATTTTTGACTCTTAAAGTGTACCTATCAAAATAGCCAGGTTGAGCTGAGTATTTTGCTGCTCTTGTGCATTTCAGTTCAATTGTAAATCATTCACATTTTAAATTGTGTCGGTAACTCTGAAGATGGAGCAACGCTGTAGCAAAATGCATCCATTTGTGCATAAATATGTATTTATTTCCTCAAAAGAAGGCTCGTAAAAGGATCTATTCAGAAATACTTAAGCTAATTTAATTCAGCTATTTGGATACCTCGATCTGCAGCAAGGAGGCCACTTTCCCATATAAATTACCATACAGTATTAAAAGATATTAAACAACGATAATGATAATGCTTATTAAGGCATAACCTTATCTCAGGCAAATTCTCTCGAAGGGTAATTTCTTTTCTTTCTCTTAAGATAATTGTAAAAGCTGAGAAATTTCAGTCACTGAACCAAATGAATATTAGAGCCCCATCTGGTGGATTTGATGCTTTGCAGGAGGCAAAGTGAAATTTTTCACCGAGCCCTTGACTAAGCACCAGGCTATTATTACTGTGAGGAGACGGTGCTTCAGCTCCTTCTCCTTTTCCCATGGCTCAAATGATAGACTCCTCTTGCGAAGTCAGCTCACCCCTTCTCTCTGGTCCTAGAGAAAATGCCTTTAGCTAGAGCGAAAGACAACACGCTTCTCTATAGATGAAACATTCAGAGGGAGAATAACAGTTTTGAAAGAATGTATTATAATGAGGTAGACAAACTAGACAACTAAATCACACAATTCTGTCACCGCATAAGTAAAATATCATGGCACGATGATATGCATATATTACACACTCACAGTTCATACTATAAAAATATATGTTAGACCTCATCTATCTCTCGGAGGCTGCGTGAGAATACAGTCTAGCACAGACAGATCTCGGGAATAGGGTGCTAACAGTCTCTATTTCTCAACAAAGGAAGAGTGATGGCTGAAGGAAGGGGTGGGAGCAGGTCGGAGCACTGCCCTGGTCGCTGAGAAGGAGAGAGAATGAGAGCAATTTTATGGCAGCCAAATAACAACAGTATACAGCATTGTAAGTTAGAGGAGGTTAAGTTCCCAGCTGGAGCACAGAGAGACAGACAGAGAGAGAGAGAGAGACAGAGAGAGAGAGAATGATGCAGCTAGAGAAATAGTACAGGGATTGGGGCCATGATGATGGCCGGGGCAAGTTCTCAGAGCAGACCCAACCCACAGCTAGTGCCAGGAACTCAGCTTCTGAAGCTGGGATCCTTATGTGTCTCCTAGGTATGTTGTACCCACTGCATCTTTCTCTTTACTCTGTACTTGCTTTCTCTGCTCCTCACGAGTAATGGTTCACCAGTTCAACTCCTTGTTCTCAACCTTACCTTGATCACGGACCATCCAAGGCCTTCCAACTCCTAATTGTTTGGGAGGCCTGCTCCCATTTGAGTGCCCCGGATGTGTCAGCCGTGAAGGGTGTCTGAAGGGTTTGGGGGCTATCCATCAGTTTCTTATGAACCTTATCAGTATAATCAAACTGTCTTTAGGCCTAAAAATAGACAATTCACATCTGAAAATTAACAAATACCTTTTATGAAGTTATAAAAACTATGAGGTTCTGGCCTCATAATTTACAAGAGGCAAGGCACTTGTCATTCGAGCAGCTGTTTCAGCCTGGTTCCATCCCGAGCTCTGTTTATGGTCCCCTGAGAACTTCCAGGAGTCACTTTTGAGCACAGAGCCAGGACTACCCTTGAGCACTGGCCAGCTTGGTCCAAGATCCTCAAAGACTTTTGAATTAAACAAAAAGTATGAGGAGTGCCAGAGAGATAGTCAAGCCAGGTTCGATTCCTAGCACTGGCTATAGTACCTGGAGCCCTGCCAGAAATGGTCATTGATCAGAGCCAGGAGTAAACCCCAAGCACAGGCAGACATCCCACCCCAAACCTCTTCCATAAAGAAAAGGGCACAAGAGCCAAAGCACGGGCTCAACAGCAGTGAAAACATGACTTTCAAGCTACAACCACCAAACTTTGTAATGTCAAGGTGGTAGGCAGGTGGTGGGGCAGGGTGATGGGGACACTGGTGGTAGGAAGTTGGCACTGGGTGCTGGAATTAGTGCTGAAAATCATATGCCTAAAACTCAACCATCAATAACTTTGGCAATCACCGTTCTTTAAATAAAAAATTATTTTTTAAAAAAATGCAACCTCAGCACTGTTTACAATAGCCACAATCTGGGAAAAAACGGAGTGACCAAAAACAGATGACTGGTTAAAGAAACTTTGGTACATCTACACAGTGGAATACTACGCAGCTGTTAGAAAGCATGAAGTCATGAAATTTGCATATAAGTGGATCAACATGGAAAGTATCATGTTAAGTGAAATGAATCAGAAAGAAAGAGACAGACATAGAAAGATTGCACTTTATATGTGGAATATAAAGTAGCAGAGAGGTAGGAGCTAGCAATGATGCAACTTCTGGCAGAAATTTCTCTGGACTTAGTTACTAAAATACTAAAATACAGAAATCCAAAACCTCACAGACGCTATTGTGGCCACACGACCTTATATCTCTTGACTCTCAGCAATGGAAAACAAATTATCAAATGCTTCCTTTCCAGCAGTTCCGACTTTGGGGGGTGGGGGGAAACTCCAAACAATAATAGTGAGTTTTTTGTTGAAATATTGAATGTAATCAAAGTAAAGTGAAATTTATCAGCTACACAGGTGGGGTAGGGGGCTGGGGAGGTGGAGGGGTAGGGGGAGGTATACTGTGGTTCTTGGCGGTGGAATATGTGCACTGGTGAAGGGATGGGTGTTCGAGCATTGTGTAACTGAGACTTAAGCCTGAAAGCTTTGTAACTTTCCACATGGTGATTCAATTAAAAAAAATTTTTTTAATGCAACCTCTCTATGGGGGCTGGAGAGATGGGACAGCAGGTAGGGCATTGCACATATCGTTGCCTTGCACACAGTTAGCCCGGGTTCGATCCCCGGCATCCCATATAGTCCCCCAAGCACTACCAGGAGTGATTCCTGAGTGCAGAGCCAGGAGGAAGCCCTGAGCAGCGCCGGATGTGACCAAAACACAAAACAAATCAACCAATTTGGCTTACAAAAATAAATAAATAGATAATTTTCCCAGCGGGAAGGTGTGGCTCTCTCTTTTTTTAGCCAACAGCAGGAAATATGAACAAAGAAGAATCGCTTGTATTTATTTTTAACGGGTTTCCTAGCAAGATTTTGCTTCACGGACGTGCGCCAGTCGCTGCCTTGTTCCTCTCCCCCACACCTCGCCTCTCAAATTTGACAAAGTATGTTCTTGGCCACGCTTTGTAAAATTAATTAGAGCTGGATCCGGTAAACAGTTGTCCTTTGCTTTCTGGCTTGAGGGTTGTCCTTGTCAGCAGGGGGCGCTAGAGGGACGCCATCGGCAGACGCAGGAGGACCGGCTTCGTTTTCCTTTTGCGATGCTCATTTTTCATGTATGGCAAAGGGAGGCTGAGCACTAATGCAGGGGACCCCATAGACCAGATGCACCCGCCCCCAGTACTCGTCTATGCCACTGGCAAGACACACGTTTCTGTGGTTATCATGCCCTCACCAAAGACTGAACCTAACCGTGTGAAAAACAGGAATCCTTGTACTAAGTAAAAATAAGTCAATGTTAAACATCACACATGGACCTAACCGAAATGAATGTCGAAGAAGGTGTACCAAGTTCCCGAGTGCCTATGACGTGCAACTGTACTTAAAGAACACTGTGGACGCTTAATCCCAGTAGATTATGAAACTATAGTAATTTAATGAGGACTGGAGCCATAGCACAGTGGGTAGGGCGTTTGCCTTGCACGGGCCGACCCGGGTTCAATTTCTCCATCCCTCTCGGAGGGCCCAGCCAGCTACTGATAGTATCCCGCCCACATGGCAGAGCCTGGCAAGCTCCCAGTGGCATATTCGTTATGCCAAAAACAGTAACAAGTCTCACAATGGAGACGTTACTGGTGCCCACTCGAGAAAATTGATGAACAACAGGAGAACAGTGCTATAGTAATTTAAAGGGATTGTATGATTGCTGGTGGGAATGCAAATTAAAGGTTTCTCAAAACTTTTTAATAGGTTACCATGTGATTCAGCAATTTCACTTCTCGCTAGCTGTCTAAATAACATTTTGAAATCAAACAAAACACTAATTCCAAAAAAAAAATGTATGAACACCTGTGCTCACTGCAGCACTATTTAAAATAGTTAAGATCTGCAAACAATCCAAGTACAGAGGAGGGGGTAAAGAAATTGAGGCATTCTGTACTGCAAACCATAAATCCCAAAGGAAAGAGAGAAACAGCAGGGGGGTGGGGAGAGAGAGGGGGGGAGAGGGAGAGAGAGAGAGATGGAGGGAAGGAGAGAGAGAAGCAGCCCAGGTGGGGGGGAAGGAGGGAAACTGGGGATATTGGTGGTGGGGAATGTGCATCGGTGAAGGGACGGGTGTTGGAACATTGTACGACTGAAACCCAATCATGAACACTGTTTGTAACTGTGTATCTCAAAGTAATTTTAAAGAAAAAAATGTGATTAAAAAAATTAATTGTGGTGATGTATATCAGGCTAGAGTGATAATTCAGTGGGTAGGGTTCTTGCTTCCACTCCTATGCTCCCCAGAGTCTTGTCAGGAGTGATCCCTGAGCACAGAACCAGGAGGAAGTGATCCCTGAGTACAGATGGGTATGCCCCCCCACGAGAGAGAGGGGGGCGAGAAAGAGAGAGAGAGAGAGAGAGAGAGAGAGAGAGAGAAGAGAAATCATGGTGTATCTATACAACAGACTTAAAAACTTCCAAAAGAATGAAACATTGCCCTTTGTGATGCAATGGATGCAATTGGAGAGGATTATGTTAAGTGAACTGAGTTAGAAAGAGATAAATACTGGATGATCTCACACATATTCGAGATGTAAAGAAACAAAAAAACAAAATGGAACAGATGAAACCAATTCTTGGATTCAAACCCAAGAGGTTCCAGAGGAGGAGGCTGTGAGGAGCATGAAGAGAAAGGGGATCCCACGGACCATAGAGGGGGGATTTTAGAACTTCCGGGGTGGCCAGGGTATGACAACCTCCTTTTGAAAACACATGAAGAAGCATTCCTGAACACAGATAATGACGTCAACCTGTGTCACCTCGATTTAAAAGAAATAAAAGTGAACAAAACAGGATGCCACTGGTCTGATTAAGTCAAATCAATCTAGTGGATTGCAGTGCTCCAAAATCACCCAAGCACCATTGGGAATTGTTGTTGCTGTTATTGTTCTATATAAAATATTTGGAAATGATGACCTCTTTGAAATATGGTGATAAAACACTAAAGAAAGAAGATAAATTTCTACTTCTCTTTGTACCCCCAAATTGATTCCAGCTGGAGTAAAATTTAAATCTTTTTTGAACTTTTCCTCTCTGGCAATAGTGAGTTCTGTTACTCAAAGTTGTTTCCCACAGATTCAACTGCAAATGCTGAGCAAAATATTTCTAAATATCTGCACCAAAGCACAGCAGAGAGAAATAATTATCGAGTTAACGATAAATGAAAACTACAAACCCAGAGAGGTAATAAACATGGCAGTCACTTTCTCTCTAAAAGTATCTGCCAAATCAAGACAAACTTGAATTTTCATATGCATAACCTCATGGGGAGAGAGTGGGATTGAAGAAATATTTGAAGAGATGAAGGCGGAGAAATTTTCAGAACTAAGACACCAACTAACAGATTTCAGGAATCCCACGTTGCATAAATTAAAAAAAAAAAACTTATACATCTCATTGTGAGGTTACAGAAAACTAAGCAAGTAGAAAAATCTTAAAACCAGCTGGAGAAAATAACAGAAGCATTTTCTCTAGGAAGAAATCAGCATGAATGTCACAGTGAACTGCACCCTAAGCTCAGTGGAAGCTAAAATCTGACTTTCCCCTCAAGCTACTTAATAGATCTCTGCCTCTGGCCTCTCCCTTCTCTGTTGGCTTTTATTTACCTTCCCCAAAGGGGGATGGGAAGGTCCTGGATTGTCCCCTGCTTTTCCGTCCCCTCACTATCTGTAAAGCTATCTTGGAGCATCCTTTCCCGGGAGGTGAAAATAATTGAGAGCAGGGGCAACTGTAATGTTGCAGTTCAGGGTTCCAAGTTGCAGCAGAATCTACCTCATGGCCAAGAGTATTTACTGCTTCACACTGGAGAGGTGAATCATGTAGGAAAATGGCACCTCTGATTTATGCTTTAGGCACTGACTGTATTTGATTCTTGATGGACGCTCTGTAATTCCACAGCTGCAAGACTGGAGCAAGAACTCGCTTTGATCTCCACTGGAGAGAATAAGAGTGAGGCGGTGAGAGAGAGTGCACATGCCCCCTGGTTGCTCAGAGAATGAGAGACTTCGAGATCTAGCAGTTTCTCTCACCCAGAAACACCCCTGCGCTTTTTCTACTGCGCACCTGAGGGGTAAGAATCCATAATGCAAAGTCGCCCTAATATTGATCTTACCGCTAAGTACACAGGTGAGTGCATCCACATACACGCAAATTCTTTATTTCTCTAGAATTAAAAAATGTCTATCTTCCAATCTCGAGTATTTGTACCTAAATAGTAATCAAAGTTCCCCTATTCAAATGCCATATTTAAAAGGATAGAACATCTAATTTTACGTTTGCCACAAGGGTCACTCCCTGAGGAACATTGCTGAGCGTAGGTTCCTGGATAAAAGTATCTATCTGTGTAAATGCTGTAAAAATAAAGCACTTTTTTTTATTTAATAAAAAGCATGCTTCCCGTAGTGAAAGTAAATCTTGGTATCACATACTGAAAGCTACTGTTTGGTTTTTGTACTCAAGGCTGTTTACAGTCTCTTACTGTCAAATGTGCTTGTCATAATGCACTGGGTTCAGAATCTTTACACCCCATTTCAAATTTTCCTCCTATGGTTGAGGAGGTTTCAGAAAAAAAGTCTTGGTTCTTGGACTGCCTCATATTCCATTGCTCTTTAACGAAATATTAAATATCTGCAGCAGAGCACAGCAGAGAGAAGTAATTATCGAGTCCAGGGCAAATGAGAATTACAAACCCAGAGAGGTAATAAACTTGGCAGTCACTTTTTCTCTAAAGGTATCTGCCAATGAGGGCGAACTTGAACTTTCATCTGACTCCACTTCATTGGAGTTCAAGTACATAAAAGAAGACTAGACCCGTTGCTTCCAACTTCAGCAATGATTTCTTAGCCCATGCCTGGTCAGTGTAGAGGCCCCGTGTGCTTACTGGGAGCTGGAGAGGTCAGTATGGGTGGCTATTGGGATGCTATATAAGTAGAAAATATTCTGGGCCCACCCAGAAGGACCTCTTTCATGTGTGGGGAGTAAAGAAACCAAAGGTGGAGTACCCAGCACCCAAGGTCAATGGAACAAAAATTGTGCGAACTGGTCTTAGGTCGGAGAATGGCCCCCAAGGGGCTGGAGGACAGGACAGGGAGGGGGAACATCTCTGGTAGAAGGAAGAGCCACCAGGAGGAGAAGGTGGGCCTGAAACGTTACAAAGTGTCACGTACGTAACCCGATCAGCAACAGTACCACAGTGCAAAACCTTATGTATTAAAAAAGGACCCCTCGTAGAGGCAGGCTAGGAGGCAGGTGGCGGAGAGGGAAGTGACACTGGTGAAGGGATTGGTGTCAAAACAGTATAATCCTGAAACTCAACCGTAACGAACTTTGTTATGTCATGGTGACTAAACTAAAATAATGAATTTTTAAAATATTCTCTGGCTCTCAAAAACTTTAGTATGTAAGCCAAAAATACAGAATACAACAGTGGTTATTTTTCCTAGGGATTGCATGTCGCCGAGATATATTACATAAATCGGTCTCCCCCGGATTGGGGGAGGGGGCAGATTCAGCGGTGTTCAGAATCAGCTCTGTGTGAGAGGACCACCCACAGCACCCAGTGTCAAGTAGGGTCAGCCACAGGCAAGACAAGAACTGTGACCCCTCTTGTAATCTCTCTCTCTCCAGTCCCTCTCTCCTTCCCTCCCTCCCCCCTCTCTTTCTGTCTCTCTCTGACTCTGACTCTGTCTCTGTCTCTCTCTCTCTGTCTCTCTCTCTTTCTCTCTCCTCCTCCTCCTCCTCCTCCTCCTCCTCCTCCTCCTCCTCCCCCCCTCCCTCTCTCTCGACTCTAGAAAATGGACCAGTACCTTTGCAGACCATATATTTTTGTCTTCGTCTCATTTCCACTGGGCCATCTCACCTCATTGGAACACTTGTGTCCATCAAAGACATACTCTATAGGCAACAGAGAATTTAGGTGAAGCTTCTAGAAACATGAAGTCAGATCTTGTTGCCCATCTCTCAATACCCCGCACTGGCTTGCGTCCGCGTCAGAGGACCAGCCTGAGTCTTCACAAGGGCCTCTGTCATCTCTGTGACCTCCTTTTCCCTACAGCCTCCCTCCCCGCCCTCCCTCACCGAGCTCACTCAAGTCTTTCTCCAACATCCCTGGGGCTCCCGTCACTACACTCACCATGTCCTTGTCTGGACCACTCCTGCCCCGTTGGTCTCAAAGTCAACTTCTTCAATCTGCTCAAAGCTTAGATGCCCATTGCAAGTCCTAAAACATCTACCTCTTCCCTTTTTTTCACTGCTTGTATCATTTAAACATAAAAGTATATCATTGATTCATTATGTTATGGGACTTGTATTGTGTCCTTCAGTAATTATGATGAATGCGGTGGGGAGGAGACCATTAAGGTCAAATATAAATTCATAGCACTTCGACAAGGGTCTAGATAAATAGTACAGTTTGTTCAAAGCAATAAGGAGCAAAGAAACTGAATCAGAAGGGATACGAGGGCATTAGGCAGCAGAGTTAAGAGAGAAGAGAAATAGATGAGGAAATACATAAAGAACCCAGAAAGAACAAACTTCTAATAATAGCCCTAAAAACCCAGCCAGACACGGATAACCGTTTATCCAAGAAATCCAGTTTCAAATGAATCTGACATTTTGACTCAGTAGGAGGCAGATTCATTCCCACATGTTTGTTCCTTCATCATTTCCTTCCCTGAAGTGCCCGCTGCCAAGATGGCCCTTGCCTGCTACCTTAAGAAATCCCCAAACCTGGGCTGGAGCGATAGCACAGCGGGTAGGCATTTGCCTTACACACTGGCCGACCTGGGTTCAATTCCCAGCATCCCATATGGTCCCCTGAGCACCGCCAGGGGTAATTCCTGAGTGCAGAGCCAGGAGTAACCCCTGTGCATCACTGGGTGTGACCCAAAAAGCAAAAAAGAAAAAAGAAAAAACAGAAATCCCCAAACCAATAGAGAAGGGCTCACTAAGAAAATAAGAAATAATGGCTGGAGGAACCAGTTGGGATGGGAGATGGATGCCAAAAGTAGATAATGGACCAAACATGATGACCTCTCAGTGTCTGTGTTGCAAGCCATAATGCCCAAAAGTAGAGAGAGAGTATGGGGAATATTTTCTGCCATGGAGGCAGGAGGAGGGTGGGAAAGGGGGGGTATACCGGGGATATCAGTGGTGGGGAATGTGCACTGGTGGAGGGATGGGTGTTTGATCATTGTGACATTGTAACCCAAACATGAAAGCTTATAACTATCTCACAGTGATTCAATAAAATTTAAAAAAAAATCCCCAAACTCAATCCAACGCCCAATAGGGCCAGGGGCTGCTGGACCAGTGAAAGCATCCGAGGAGCTGGAAAACCTACTCCCTCGAGAGTGGTACCCCTCCCTGCCGCTGTCGGCCTGCCTCTTCAGCCATGCCTCTGTGCGCATGCTCATTCGACACTCCAAAGATACCTAATTGCCAGTTTTCTGAAATACGTCCTTTGCCGAGAATGGGCAGCCTCCCTGCCAGCCCCTCGTGCTGCTGCAGACCCCAGAAGCCGCACCTACCCACCGTGGCCTCCCTCTATGAACAGCTTCTCGACTCATCTCCAGAGATCCACACCAGACCCCCGCTCCCACGGGCACCTCCATGTCAGCTCACCCACCAGCCGTGCTCTGTGGATTCACCACTGGATCTCCGAGGAGATGCAAGCCAAGCAGCTGAAGATCATGGACACACCGGTCCCCTGGCCTGAAAGCTCTGGGGTGTCCTCAGGAGAGGGTGGGCCCTGCCAAAGCCCCCGCAGGCGCATCCACAACCCACCGAAGCAGCCAGGCCGTCAGCTCAACTCACCGCTTCCACAAAGACCCTCCGCAGAGATGCCAAAGTGCGAAACATTTCGGGATCCGATGCCTTCTACCACCTGTGCTGAAACAGCCGGGACTGGCCTTGGCAATATTGTAGATTTGTCGGTTCTTCTTTCCTTGGTCCACCAAGTAGATACTTATTCTGCTTATGTCAATACCTGCATTCTGATGCTACAAGAACCAAATGTATTCTTTTTTTTTTCTTTTTGGGTCACACCCGGTGATGCACAGGGGTCACTCCTGGCTCATGCGCTCAGGAATCACCCCTGGCGGTGCTCAGGGGACCGTATGGGATGCTGGGATTCGAACCTGGGTCGGCCGCGTGCAAGGCAAACGCCCTACCCGCTGTGCTATCACTCCAGCCCCCAAATGTATTCTTTTTCCTGGTGATATTTTGACTTCAGTGGAAAATAAAAATATTTTTTAAATCTTTTTTAAAAAGGGAAAAAAAAGAGAGAGAAAGAGAGAGAAAGTGTGTGTGTGTATGAGAGAGAGAGAGAGAGAGAGAGAGAGAGAGAGAGAGAGAGAGATAGAGAAATAGAGAGGTGCCAAGCCACAGAACCACCCCAGTTTTACAACTTTCGGAGGCACAGCCACTGGGCAGTAGCATGACACCTCCCAATCCCGCAGGACTGACAGGCCAGGAGGGGCACAGCAAACGAGATGGGAAAGTAGCATAGAAGCCCACTAAGCCCAGTAAACAAAAACAATACCACGGAAGGTTCAACTAGCAACCAACAGCTCAGTAAATCCTCAATGACTGTAGTGACACCCCATTGTGAGACAGAAGGATTTTCACAAATTTTCTTTTATTGAACTATTTTTTTTTTGTAGTTGCATTCACCGTTCCCTTGTGGCAAGGAATAGATGTCAATTATTTTGTGCCTGCTAATGGGACAGGCTTGGAGGGTGGAGACAACCAAATTCCTCTTCCAAAATCCTCGCCCAAGGGAGACGTGTGTTCACATGACCCAGAAGGAACGGAATGAAATTGAGACCACATCTGGGAAGGCGGAGCCTCCTGTAGCACTCAGCCAGTGAGGAAGCGGAGGAGGGATTTGCAAACTAAGGATTTAAGTGTTTGTGGCATCGCTCTGGGTGTACTGCCAGCACCCCCCTCACGAGCCGGCCAGTAAGTGCTCCGCTGTCACTGCGTTTCCTTTCTTCATGTCCATTCTTTGCATTTTAGTTCTGGTGAATGTGTATCTCCCATATCTCACACCCATGGATATTGCTATAATTTCCTCACACACATGCCAAAAAAAAAGTTTAAAAGGCAAAGATATCAAGCATGTGTTAGGATATAAAAAAAATCAGAATGGAGTTTTCTTTTTAACTAAATTTTTCTCTATAGCTAACTTTAGAGCGATAGCACAGCGGGTAGGGCATTCGCCTTGCATGCAGCCGACCTGGGTTTGATTCCTCTGTCCCTCTCAGAGAGCCCGGCAAGCTACCAAGAGTATCCCACCTGCACGGCAGAACCTGGCAAGCTACCTGTGGTATATCCAATATGCTAAAAACAGTAACAAGTCTTATATTGGAGACATTACTGGTGCCTGCTCAAGCAAATCGATGAACAACGGGATGACAGTGCTGCAGTGTTACAGCTATCTTTTTAGCCAACTAAATTTTTCACGAAATTACTAAAGGTAAAAGATTGCTTGGTGCTGGGGATTAAATCTTCATTTTATATAGCAAGTTGGTCTTTAAAGTTTAGTTTGCTACTGAAATTAGGAGAATAGAAGATAGAACAGAGATCTTTTTTTGGCTGATTCAGTCAGGCATCTTTTAAAAGATATCTTTTGGGCCTGAGAGGGAGTACAGAGGCTAAAGGATGGACTTGCGTGCAGCTGACCCCTAGTTTGATTCCCAGCATCTGGTACCCTGAGCACCACCGGAATCATCCCTGAGAAGAACAAGCCAGGAGTAAGCCCTGAGCACTACTGTGTCAGGCCCAAGAAAACAAAACAAAACAAACAAAAACATACCTTTTTTTTTGTTCCCAAAAGTTGTTTTGAAATTTCTTTCATCCATAAAAATCCAAATTCTGGGACTGCTATCCTCGATGAGTATACTAATCATCTTTCTCTAAGAGTCTGAAATAGATGTATTTTAAAATGGGATTCTCCAGGGCCAGGAAGATAGTAAAGAGGTTAAAGCAGTCATAGCTGGAAGACAGCTTCATGAGCGGAGGGGAGAAGGCAGATGGAATAGAGAAGGGATCACTAAGAAAATGATGGTTGGAGGAATCAGTCGGGATGGGAGATGCATGCCAGAAGTAGATAATGGACCAAACATGATGACCTCTCAGTGTCTGTGTTGCAAGCCATAATGCCCAAAAGTAGAGAGAGAGTATGGGGAATATTGTCTGCCTTAGAGGCAGGGGGAGGGTGGGAAAGGGGGGAATACCAGGAATATTGGTTGTAGGGAATGTGCACTGGTGGAGGGATGGGTGTTTGATCATTGTGTGACTGTAACCCAAACATGAAAGCTTGTAACTATCTCACGGTGATTCAATAAAATTTAAAAAAAAAAAAGGGTTAATGCAGTTGGCTTGCATGCAGCTGACCCCAATTTGATCCACAGCCTCTGGTTCCCTGAGCACTGGCAGGAGTGATCCCTGAGCGCAGAGCCAGTGAGGGGTAACCCCTGAACACCACCAGGTATGACCCCCAAAACAAAAAGTTAAATTAAAATGGAATATTCCAAACCTCCATCCAAGTGGGAAAAAAAATGCAATGGGGGATGGGGGAGGGCTGGAGAGATAGTACAGCGGGTAGGGCATTTGCCTTGCACAAGGCCAACTTGGTTCCCATCTCTGGCATCCCCCAAGCAATGCCAAGAGTAATTCCTGAGTACAGAGCAGGAGTAAGCCCTGAGCACTGCCGAGCGGGTGAGCCAAAACTCCAACTTGTAACTAAAAGGTCCTCTAGCAACCTCCTCTAGCACTGAAGCTCCGTGAGACACAGGCCATGCTGGCAGATGTCTCAGCCTTTCTGCCCTTGGTGAAAGCATCAAGGAACAGCAGGGACTGGGGAGAGACAGCCATGGACTAGGCCATTAGATCCTTGAAAACCGGGTTTGTCTGCAGCCCATCCGCAGGGCAGATATGGGACCCAATCCGAGTCTCACCCCTCAGACCTGGGTTCAATTCAATTCAAGTGGAATCTTCTGGCAAATGGAAGCAAGTGTCAAGAATCAAAGCACCAAAAGCCGAAAATACAAGTGCCCGCATGGCATAACATCATAGCTCTCAGATTGTGCTTTTAAGACTTTGAAGTGATGGTGTGTTTCACTGAAACCGTGCTTTTGCTTAGATTGTGCTTTGAAGTGAGATCCTTCCATTCAGAGGAACTTAAAGAAACTGCCGCTGAGACCATTTTCCTAGAATACCCGCCCACAACATCATTCCTACCTCGAAGACAAGCACCCAAAAGGATCCCAGAACGGGTTCCCAGAAATGGTGGCTTGTCAAGAGGTTTATTATTATTATTTATAATTATTATTATATTTTAATTGTTATAAATAATAATTAATCGTAAATAATTATTATAAATAATAAGTAATTATTATTATTATTTATTATTAACTCTCTCCATGGAATTAGTTGTCAAGAGAGATGAAAAGTTTCTCCTGAGATTGCACTCATCTGTAGAATATAGAATAATAGACTATAAGACTAACCCCCAAGAATAGTAGAAATAAGTACCAGGAGATTGTCTCCATGGCTTGGAGGCTGGTCTCTCATTCTGGGTAACTCAGGGAAGGGACCACCAAGTAAAATGTGGTTGGAGGTCATGTGGGGGAAGGGTGATGCGGGCCGAATACAGACTAGAGACTGAACACAATGGCCACTCAACACCTTTATTGCAAACCACAACACCTAATCAGAGAGAGAACAAAAGGGAATTCCCTGCCATAGTGGCAGGGTGGGGTGGGGGGGAGACGGGACTGGGAAGGGGGGGAGGGATGTTGGGTTTACTGGTGGTGGAGAATGGGCACTGGTGAAGGGATGGGTTATCGAACTTTGTATGGGGGAAACATGAGCACAAAGATGTATGGATCTGTAACTGTACCCTCACGATGACTCTCTAATTAAAAATAAACTAATAAAAAAATAATATTGTTAAAAAAAAAAGAAAAGTTTCTCCTGCACATCCGTTTTCAAATGAGGTTCATTATATTTCTCTCCAGTTTTACTTAATGGTTCAGCCAGGGAACTTAAACGTCCTTCCCGGTGCAGGAGAGGGAGTTGCTGTCAGTTGACCATTTTAGAGACAAAAGAGAGACAAAGAGACAGAGAGACAGAGAGAAATGGAGAACAAGCAAACTGGAAATAATTAACCTTTGAAATCTGTCTCTCAGAAAAAAGCCCCTAGAGAAATAAAGATGTGGTCTTAGCATGCCCGAGTTTGGCTTCTAAGACTCTTCTGTGTATAAAGGTCCATCTAAGTCCTGCATTTGATCAAATGATTCAATGCATTAAAGAGGTTTTCCAACTGAGCTCTCCAGGAAGGAACCATAGTAAGTGAGAGAAATTGGGAGATGGTGGAGAACTTTGGAAGGTTTGGGTCTCTACCTGTTGTTCAACCAGAAATTATCAGCTTTTATATTTTATTGCATATCTATGTATCATTTTACTTCAAATTAAGAGCACATTCCCTTTTCTAAATTTGTCAATTCACTCATAAAACTTGTCATTCCCTCACAAATATGAAAATGTTTCATAAACTAAGAAATCATAATTTTCTTTTAAATAAATACAGAATAAACCTTCTGATTCATGGGGACAGCAAATTAACATTTTTGAATACCATTTTACATAGGAAAAGATTAGGTGAATTTTGTTTACACGTCTAATAACATTCAGAGTGACTAATTTCAAAGTCTGTGCTTTTTCCTTTTTTGCTCTCTCTAACTATTTGACCCATACTTATCTCTGGGTCCCTCAGAAAATTCAGCCCCACAATCATGATTCCCAGCATCCACAGAGACCCAGCAGACACTAAGGTCGGCCTTTTGAGACTTCTGCCACTATTAACAGCAGTATCACACTGGCAGCGAGGAGAAATCAGTCTCTCCCTAACCTCTGAGCTCTTAGCAGAAACCCCCTGTGAAAAAAGACAGAGGAGCATGAGAAAAACAAGCATCATTCACATGGATACCTTATGTATTCATGAGAGACCCCAGGGGGAATGAGCAACATCTTGAGATAAGAACTTGAGCTAAGAACTCAGCTTCAAGTACCATCTCACAAGGGCAAGGGGACGGGGAGAGAAGCCTCTTAAGGGAAAGGGTGAGCAAACCCCTAGAAGATGGATTAGAGGTGCTGGCCTGTGACTCTGTTGGCTATGGGGCCCTCTCCTGGGGCTAACCCCAATCTCCCCTGGGTGATGAAATCCCAGAGAAGGTGTGGATAATAGTTGAGTTACTTTGGAACCTCTGACTTTAGGCAGATGAAGGGAATTTTTTTAATTTTTTTTTTCCTGAAACACTGTGTTTTCACTTTTTTCAATGGATCCCTGATTCCTTCATTCACAGCCAGGACCCTTGAGCTACACATGGCATGTGGATCCTGTGTGTGGTCTTCGGGAGAAAGAAGCAACCCCAAATTCTTCTCTCTACAAGCGCTCTCTCCAGCTTCCTTTTTTTTTTTTTTTTTTTTTGACTCTGCTTCATCAGCTAGAACCCTTATGGATGCCCCCATGGCTTGAAAAATGATTGTCATCTTTTCCAGTGAGTCGGATGGAGAGCTCTATTTTTACCTCCAATCTAAAATACATTATGGAGACCATGTAGTGTTTTGAAGCTGGCATTTAGAAGTTATATAGAACAGCCCTCCTCCCTAAATGTGATTCACCATCTGTGTTCGTTCTCAGTGTCCCAAAGCCTCAACACAGGGTATAGATTTTATCTTAGGGGGAAATAAGATGAAAAACGAAGAGCTCCTTAGACTGCCTTACACCTGATTCCCTAGCGTTTGGACCAAGAACGTTAGCTGCAGAGCTCCTGCCAGCACCTGCCTGGGGACTTGGTACAGCCAGACAACCCAGAAACAGTTGGTTCATCTGAAATAAATACATTTTATGTTCAGAAGCCTTCTAAACAGGAAACCTGGATTATAACTAGCTATCCTTCCACACCAAAGCCGAGCCAAATTTGAACATAGGCACTGCAGGTAACTGTCTACTTAATGAAATTTCAGGAGCATCAGGAAAGACCCCAAGTATCTTTTTCCACTTTCTGCTTTATGTTTGCTAATTAACATCTTTATTGAGATGTAATTCATAGAGCATAAACAACATATATTTACTAGAATTATCATACTATGGTTATTATACTAGAATACTGTTATTATTAATAATAATAAACTTTAACTCATGCGTTTCAGCATACACACACAAAAATATCCCGCAATTTTAAAAAAATGAATCATTTAAGATTCAAAAACATTCAACCAGCCTCTTTTATGTATCTCCTGCTCTGCTTCTGCCAACATAGATTAGCTTATATTTTCCAGAATTTCATAAAAATAAAAACCATGTCATATACATAACAGGCTTCTCTCGTTCAACACAGTGATTTTGAAATTGTGTATGTTGTTACATATGTATTTGTTGATAAGCTGTATTGGTTGATGAGCATTCCACTTATAAGTATTCCATTAGAGGGATATGACACAATTTGTTGATCCATTCATTTTTTTTTGATGGATATCTGTATTTTCTAGAATTTGGCTATTACAAAGTTCTACATGTGTAGGTGCATAAGACTTTTATTTTATGTAGTTGCTTTTATTTCTCATTGATAAATTCCTAGGAGTGAAATTTCTCTATTGTATTGTTAGTGTTTGTATACCAACATATGTATGACTTTTGGTTGCTCAAATCCTCACCATCATATAATCTGTCAGTGTTTGGAAAAAAGACATCAACTCTTCCTTTTAATTAATCTTGTTAATAAAAAATTATTTATTTATCTTGTATAGAACCTCTTGTACAATGTCAGATGAAGGTCATGAAATAGGACACCCTCTCCTGCTCCTGCTCCTGTTCTTAGGGGAGAAAATGTGTTGTGTTATGTCGTCTTGCTGCTGGGTGAAAAGCGTTAGGATAATTATAGATAAATGCTAACTAGGTCAAGTTGGTTACTGGGTTTCTTTTTTCATTAAGACACTGTAATTTTATGGAGTTCATGCCCAATAAAATCATCTTAACCAATGGCAGAAGAAATGGCAGTACTCCTACATTAAAAAAAAAAAAGCTGTAATTTACAAAGTTGTTCATAATTGAGTTTCAGGCATACAGTGTTCCAACAACAAGCCCACCACCAGTGTCAACTTCCCTCCACCAAAATCAGCATGATCTTTCCACTCCCAACCCTGATTTTAAATAGGCACCTATTTAAGTTTGTTCATTGTAGTTTGGATATAGAGCTCATATTTACAGTGCTGTTGGCTCTGCGGTTTAGATACATGCTCACACCACACCTCTGCACCACCAAGGTACCAAGAGCCCTGACCCTTGTTCTCGACTTCCCATCCACCTCTTCTTACTTTCCCTGAAGACTTATTTACTTCCCTGTACTTCTCTTTTCCTATAATCTAGGGTCACATGCATCTAGATATCTCCTTCTGATACTTTGTGTTTGTTCATCTTGTTATTCTCTACATCTCGGATAAGTGTAATTATCCAGTATTTATTCTTCTTCTGACTTACTTCAATTAACATCTATCCTCCAGTTTCCTCTAAGTTGCAGCAAATTGCAGGATCTTATCCCTCCTTGCAGCTGCATAGTGTTCTGTTGTGTGTGTATGCCACACCTTCATCATCACTCATCTGTCCCCGGACACCTAGGTTAATTCCATATCCTAGCCACTGGACTGTTACAATAAATAATGATGTGTGTATGTTCTTTCGAATGAATGCCTTTGTCTCCTGGAGACAGATACCAAGAAACAGAACTTCCAGGTCACACAGCAGCTCTCTTCTCACCTTTCTAAGAAATCTCCATACTGATTTCCAAAGAAGTTGAGCTAGGCAACATTACCGTTAATAATGGATAAGAATTTCTCTTTCACCACACCCCTGCCAACACTGACTACTCCTAGGTTTTTTGTTTGTTTGTTTGTTTGTTTGTTTGCTTGTTTTTTACATGTGCCATTCTGACTAGTACAAGATGATCTCGCATGATTATCTTGATTTAGATTTTTCTAGATTTTTCCAGGGATCAAACTCAGAGCATTTTTTTCAAGTATCGATTGGCCATCTGACTTCTTCAAAGAAGAGACTTGTTTATTTCCCTCTCTGGTTTTTTGGTTTGTTTTAATTTGGGGGCCATACCCAGCAGTGCTCAGGGCTTAACTCCTGGCTCTGAGCTCAGGGATCCCTCCTGGCAGGCTCAGGGGACCATGGGGGGTACCCGGGATCAAACTCAGGTTGACTGTGTACAAAACAAGCTCCCTACCACTGTACTTTCTGGCCTTCCTCTCTGTTTTTAATAGGGCTTGGGGCGGGGAGGTTTTTCATCTTTGTGAGCATAGATTGTGGCTATAAACCCTTTAGTGTGTTGAGTGCAAATATTTTTTGCTGTTCACTTGACTAGAGAATGGACAAGCAAGCAGATGACTGGTGTGGATGTGGATTTTCAGAGACGACAGAGGTCATGTATGGCCATGACCACACCAGGGGGAAGGTCCGTTTCCTTTAACCTGCCTCTAAGGCAGCCAGCAGACAATTGGACCTTGTGAAGAGTTTTTGGATTTTTAGTCAATTCTGCAATCTTTACTTTTTCACTGGGGCAGAACAATTTATATTTCTTGTCCTGTTCGGATTTAAATCTACCATGTAGCTATTTGTCACATTTATTCTTGTTTACCATGTCTCCCTTCTTTTGGATAAACTTTTATGAATTTACCTCTTTAGTTCCTCATTAAATGTATGTCTAAATTTTCCCCTTTCGGGGGACCAGGGATCTAACTCCGGGTCTCACCCATGCAAAGCAATTTTTCTACTACTGAGCTACATTCACAGCCCTCAAGTTTGTCTCGAAGTCATTTGCCTTAGGGTTTTATGCTGTCTACTGCACCTGACACGCTAGCATATTACAACACCACACACACACACACAAACACACACACACACACACACACACCATTTTTCTTCTATTTTTATCACAGAATTTCCTTTGCATATGCTGTAGCCCCGAAGATGAGAGCCAGGATTCTTGTCAATATCAAGCAGCCCCCAGGTTTGTAGTCACTGGGGTGTGAATGGAGCAGATTTGATGGAAACTGACAATGAGGAGAGAGCTTGACAGTTCTGGGGGAGGACCAGCACCCATAGGGAAGCAGAAGTAGAGGGAGCCTCTGCCTACTTGAAATTTTTGAGAAGGCAATTCTAACCATAGACCGATGACTGCAGAATTCCCATCAGTTTTCCTACACGGCTGTTCGGATTTAAAATGCTGGACGCTACATTGAGAGTATTAAAACTTGGACATGAAAATCAAGAGACTTAGGGGGCAAAGGCACAGCACAAGAGGGAAGGCACTTGCCTTCCCATCAGCTTTCCCCGAACTGAGCACCACTAGGGGGCACTCCTGAGCACAGACCCAGGAACAACCCTGAGCAACACAGGTGTGGCCCCCAAGCCCATCTTCACAAAAGATACAAGAAATGAGTCAAGATGAAGAGAACATCGTATCGACACTTTGTTATTAATATGACTAGTCAAACATTAGCTTATACCAAGAAGCAGCTAAAACATCTTTGTTATCACATTGGCTAAACAAATATTGATCAAACAAGGTTTTTTGTTTTCTACCTTTTAAATTTTAATTTAAAATTAAATTTTAATTTTAAAATTTTTAATTTTTCTTGTCCCTATTACTTCCTTAGTGATCAGATCAGATTTACAATAGAAATATAACAGTGTGGGAAAACTGGGACCAGAGCGACAGTACAGTGGGTAGAAAAACTGGGGACCAAAGCGACAGTACAGTGGATAGGACATTTGCCTTTCGTGCAGCAGGCCCAGATTCAATCCCATTTGGCCCCCAGAGTCAGGAGTAACCCCTGAACATCGCCAGGTGTGACCCCCAAAAGCAATTTTTTTAAAGAAAATTAAAAAATAAAAAAATTTCACCAAGCATCTTATAACCAGAATTATTTATTCATCAGAAAATTTTAAAATAAACTCTGAGCTACAAAACACTGAAATTTTCCCAAAAAACTCAATAAATATAAAGCCTCCCTCCCTCCTGCCATCCTTCCTACCTACTCCCACTCCTCCATCTGTCTCAGCTCCAACTCACAGAACAGGAAGAGGCTGGAAGCCCACCAACTCTGGTCTTGGCAAAACTCCCGTAGCCACAGATTCCAGGATTACGGCTTCCTGCTCCTAAGTCTTGATGATGTCATGACATGTTGCTAAAAATTGGGGGCACACAGGAGTCACTGCACAAAGAAAATCTCCGGGATATTTTTCTGAAAAACAATGAGTTTTTCCAAAGAAATGTACAGTTCTCTTCAGTTCAACTCCTTTCTGTCAGGCGGCACTGTGTTGATGAGGTGCCAATACAGTGCATTGATGCCTCATCAGTATCTATCTTCAGTTCTTCCTCCCTTCCACCCCCAGCACTATTTCCTCTTTCTACCCACTTGTCACTGTGCCCTGCCTTTGTCTCCCTCTTTCTCCTCTTCATTTCCTTTATGGAGGACAGAGTCAGGAGCAGCTCTGACTTCAAATAGTCTAACAGGTTTTTAGCAGAGTGATGTCGGTCTCTTTTCTGCTTCTTTGTGCCTCAGTTTCTCTACCTGCAAAAGAGAAGATGATAATTAGTTTTACTTCTTATGGATGTTAAGAGGACTTCTTATGGATGTTAAGAGGACTGAGTAAAGATCTTAAAGCAAATCAATCTTTGACAGTAACTTTTCAAAAAGGAGAAATCATAGCACTGTCATGTATATGAAAAATATTTTCCCATTGTAAAATTTTCCTTGTAGTAAAGCATACATAACTTGAAATTTTCCACATTTACTGTTTATAGAGGAAAGAGACATGTCAGTGGCAGCATATATGTTTTGCATGTGTGAAGCTCTGGGTTTGATCCCCAGTACTAGAGAAAGAAAGAGAGAGTTGATACATATACATGCATAGATATACACATACATTCATGAATACATCTATATATAATTACACAGATAAAATTACATTAACAGTTTCTAAGTGTATAGCTCGATAATGTTAAGTACAATTACATTTTTGTGCAACTTATCTCTGGAACTCTTATGTTTTCTCAATTTTTTGTAGTAAAGAGAAAGTACTAGGTATACCTGTGCATTCCTCTTCCCTAGAACAGAAGTTTCCAGATATGACAAGCTTAAAACCATATTTTTATCAAATATACACATAGAACAGACCGCGAATTTCTTATGATCATATTGACTGATCAGGGAAAAAGGTTTAATTGGACAACTAATTTTATCTAAGATATGTTAATACCAACAACAACCCCAAAATCCATCAGAGTAATAGCCATGCAACTGATCTCTGTGGACATAATTTGATATATTTAGGTGTATCTGTATTTTATTTCATCGGCACAAAATCTACTAGTAAGTGTAGCACATCAAGTCTGAACTTCTCCTTCCCAACAACTCTGCTGAATCCCACAATTTATAGGAATGCAGCTACATTACACAGAAGCATCCTCAGATCATGCCACGAGGAGCAGTCCCCTGTTTCAGACTGATCATATTGACAATCAGGGGAAAAGGTTTAACTGAACAATTAATTTTTTTTTAATTTTTATTATATCACCATGTGGAAAGTTACAAAGTTTTCAGGTTTATGTCTCAGTTATACAATATTCAAACACCATCCCTTCACCAGTGCCCATATTCCACCACCAAAATCCCCAGTATACCCCCCCACCACAGCCCCCCCCAAACTGTATAACTGATGAATTTCACTTCATTTTCTCTCTACCTTGATTACATTCCATATTGCAAAACAATACTCACTATTGTTGTTGGAGTTTCCCCCCAAGGAAGACAGCCCTACTAAGGAAGCATTTGATAATTGGTTTGTCATTAAAAGATTGTATGTTTTCAGTTTTTAGAAACTGATGTTTCGGATGGCTCGGATGTGTTCCAGTCCCGCAACCCAGAGCCGTGTTAGTTGCTTCTCAGTGTCGCCAGGGCTCCATCCGGAGAAGGTGTGCCAGCTGTACCTCCTCCGTCTGGATCCCTGGTGTTGTTGGCCCGGATTCGGGTCCGGAGCATTTCTCCGGCCGCCTGAACAATTAATTTTTATCTAACACATCTAACTCCTTCGCCAATAATTTTTAATAAGGACATAGACAGTGATGGTTATTAACTGAATTTGTGTTTTCATGGAACCCAAACTGTAAGATCCACTCAGAAAGAAGGGATGATCATATTTCAAGGGTTTGTCTATGTCACCATTTAATTGGGGATAATAATTCTCATGTGACATGATATCAGACACTCAGAGGAGTTTTTGAGCCTTAAGCCCAAACATGGACTATTTCAACATGTCTTTCTTAAACAAGATGCTCTTAAATCTTGACTGCTATCAAAAGTTCTTTACTGAATCTCCTGAAGATTTCAGGAAAATATCCAATAAATATGTTCTTTTTTATTGAGTGAATGAAATCATCCCTGCTACGATGTGGTTACAAAGAGTATTAGAGACAATGGACCACAGGAAAGTTACCCAACTTAAGTAAGAGTTGGAGAAAGGTAGGTAATGTGTCTATAAAACTTGGGCAGTCTAGAGTTCAGCAGGAATTTGAAGAAGGAAAAAGATCGTTATGTAGGTATCAGTCTAAACTAAGTCTGATGGAGATACAGCTACTACGAAGCTTTTCTTTTAAGGCATTCCAAAGCAAAGTCAGACCAAACGATGCTTAATTATCTGAGTGTTCTTACTCGTTCTCATTAACACTATTCAGAATGTAACTTCTTGGCTCATAAACTTTATGTATATCTGTCATCAAAGTCCTTGAGGGGTTATGAGTTTAACGATGCTCCGTCCACAATAATTACATGATATTAAGGAAAGTTATGAGCTAGCTTTCAGTTGCTAGAGAACAGAAAAGGAGTTTGGGTGAGATTTGAGTTATTTATGCACTGTGATTCCCAGATACTCTGGTCTCTGGGAATATTTTATATGTCAACTCCATCTCTCTTAAATACATATTTAAGTTATGCCTTGTCCAGTTTTTAACCATATCTTAATTTTAACTGCTCTCAATAGCCTCAAGACATAACCATTTCAGAACCTCAACTCAAATTAAGTGAGATATTGATTTTTTTTAATCTCTGAGAATTGACAGTCTCCATATCCTGAAGACATAAATTTTTAAACTTTATTTGATTATAAGCCCAGGGAGAAATTTTTCTCCAGTGTAATTGATAGATGTCCCAATCTGTCTTCAGACGAAGTAGACAAGTTTCCGATTTATTCATAGAACACATTTCACACCTCCTCTGTGTCATAAGTTTAATATTCTTCCTACCACATATTGTATCAAAAATGCATAACTAAAGTGGCTTGGTAGAAGATGTTTTAAAATAGCAAAATTTAGAAATCAGACTAATATTTATTTAAGCATTCTTCATACTGAAAGATGCTGATGAAACATTTTTATTGCTACAGTTATATGTGGGTGAATAAATGATTGTCATACCATTTTTCATTGTTCGAGTGACTTCCTTTGAATAGATTTTGCTCCCATCCCAGCTCCCGTTGAAAGCACTCTTTGACTTAACAAACTGTTTTGGATCCATAATCCTCTTTGATTTTTATAATTAGCTCATCTTTTCCATATTCCTGGCATTGACTGCAACAATTATTTGAGAGCATCTCGAGATACATGTGGTTTAAAGTGTCAAAATATTTTTTATTTTAAAACACAAAAAAATTATTCTTTTAAACATACCACCTAACTTTTTTCCCCAGAACATTCAATCCTTCTTATATGGAGGTGGCAGTGATCTGCCATCAGGAAACACAGAATTGTTCTACTGACTATTAGAACAATAATTTTACCTTTGTGAGACCTGTTTGAGGAACCAGTCGTCCTCAGTGATGCTAACCGGTCCAGGTGGCAGCTAGAGTGGTGACTGAGGTCACATTAGTACCATGATAACCCGAGTTACCAAACCAAGACACTCAGGATTGGGGACAGGACCGGCGCATAATTAAACTAGCGGAAATAGCGAGTTGATTGACTCTCGGTTCAGATACAAAATTCCAGATGTGAGCAGCTCCTGAGACAGCGAGATCGGGCGCTCCGATCAGAAGCGCCAGCTTAGCGCCTACACTCTGTCTCTGGGCCAGCTTCATTGCCAAGCAGGGCCTGGCCCAGCAGCTTGGAGCTGCCGTGGACCCGGCGCCCACTGAGCCCTGGAGAAAGACAGAGTCGCTTTCCCAGACAGGACGCTCCTGCGCCCCTCTTTCTGTGAGTGACCGTTCAGAGCCGGCCTCTCAGACGGAACACACAGACTGGCCAGGGGCAGGGGCTATGTCTAGCCCGACTTCGGCAGATGGTATCCGGCCCTCATCAGCATAGGATAGAAGGGGTCTTATCCCCCACCCAAAGAGAAGAGTGAGCACAGGAGAAAAGGAGGATGACGGTGCACGGGCCACAGAACAAATACTCCGTTTTCCATGATTAGGGGCCGAGGGAGGCCAGGGCGAGCAGCCCTTCCACCCTCAGCAACCCTCAGGGACCCGCTAAAGAGGTGCTCAGTGAAACCAGCACTGTGCTCTCTGAGCGAGGGTGAGAACTCTTGCTCCAGCTCTGATTCCACTTACAGAAATGGCGTGGAGAACACGGGCTGGCTGCTTCCTGCTCCAGAGAACTCCCCGGGCTAAGTGGTGAGACTCTTCGCAGCGGCCCAACGCCTGGATGATCCACAAACTGAGGTTTCCCAGACGCAAGGCACAGAATTCCCTGATTTGATTTAACACCCTACAAATTAATGGGTTTACACCCTTCAAGCTATATCTATGCCTCACCAGCACACACACACACACACACACACACACACACACGCACACACACACACATACACACACACACAATCGACTCCTGCTCTGTACCTTAGATGAACAACCCCAAACGCACAAACAGCCAAAGCCAGAAATCAAGTATTTTTTTATTAAAAAAAATTTTTATTAGTGAATCACCGTGAGGTACAGTTACAAACTTAATGAATTTTCATGTTTGCATTTCATTCATAGAATGATCGTTTACCCATCCCTCCACCAGTGCCCATTCTCCTCCACCAATGTTCCCAGTATCCCTCCCACCACCCCCACCCCATCCCCCACCACCCCACCCTGCCTCTGCAGCAGGGCATTCCCTTTTGCTCTCTCTCCTTTTGGGTGTTGTAGTTTGCAATAGAGGTATTGAGTGGCCATCCTGTTTGGTCTGGCCAAACTTCAGTCTGGCCAAAAATAGCCTACTTTTGGCACGCATCTTTCAACCCGATTGGGTCCTCCCAACATCCTCTACTTGGTGTTCCCTTCTCTATCTCTACCTCTATCCCCGCCCCCCCCACCCCCACCTGGCATGTGAGGCCAGTTTCAGAAATCAGGTTTTTTTTTTTTTGCTTTTTGGGTCACACCCAACAGAGCACAGGGGTTACTCCTGGCTCTGCATTCAGGAATTATTCCTGGCGGTGCTGGGGGACCATATGGGGTGCTGGGAATCGAACCCTGGTCAACCACGTGCAAAGCAAACACCCTCCCTGCTGTGCTATTGCTCCAGCCCCAGAAATCAAATATTTTTTAAAAAATATCCAGAAGATACCAGGCTAGACATCTCCCCTCCCACCCTAGTGTCTATGGGTGGGTTTTCCTGGGGATTCACAAAGTGATGTCTAAAGGTGTGTGTGTGTGTGTGTGTGTGTGTGTGTGCGATTTGTGTGTTATCTGACATTTCCCAAAACTCCCACCCAGTTTGATGGAAATTTAAGGGCATGCCCATTCATCCTCCCTCCATCCTGCCCCCAAACTAAAGGGGGGACAAGACCCAAAGTGTTGGCTCCACACTGCATGCCACACTCTACCGCCGTTCCTGGTTCTGAGACACAACTATCGACGATTCTTTGATATCCCGACGGGTGGGGTGGCCCTGGCTCTGGAATCTGAAGAAACCAACAGGGTGGAAACCGTGGCATGGTGTAAGAGAAGACCCACTTCAAATCCCTCGGTGCCAGGGCAGGCGTCAGGGGCTCTCCACCCTGGAGCTGACCCCTATCTTGGCCCATGCAGACTCTCGGCTTTCTGGAGAAGCCTGTGCTTTCTCTTGGGCACGTGTCCCCCATCCTTCCTCCTTGAATTTCTCTAAGAAAATTTCTTGAAATAAAATGTTTTAGTGTCACAACAAAAAGCTGAAATGGTGCCCCAGATGGAGAAGGTGCAGTCTCCCTGCTTTCTCCAGACGGAATCCCGGCGACACTGAGCTTCTACTAACATGGCTCTGGTATGTAGGGACCGGGACTATTTCTCCAAACTGTTACGCGGCCATGCGACCTTTTCTGATATATATATAAAAAAAAAAAGTTCAGGAGTGGTTCCTTCCCCTCTGAGCGGCCATGATCCCAGAGGCACAGAAACCAATCTTGGAATGCAGCAGCTGCTGGCAGAAATGCTGCTGGACTGTGAACTAAGCTACGGCCCCATGCCACCCCAGGAGGGGAAGGGTTTTTGTCCCTCGGCCTTTTCCCCTTTGCGGCAGCATGGCGACCGCCACCCTTCAGAGCCAATTGGACAGAGAGGTAGGAGCTTGCAGTGATGGGGCACGCGGGAAATCTCGAGATGGGGGGGCGGAACCGGCCCTGCTCCCCGCCCAGACGAGACCCTGAGTGGCCACCCATGAATGGTTCCTCTGCTCCTGAACAGCCATGATCCCAGAGGCACACAAACCAATCTTGGACCACAGTGGTTGCTGGCAGAAATACCTCTGGACCTAATTACTAAAATACCAGAATCCCAAGTCTCCCCCTGCATACAGAAACTCCCTTCTGAGAACTCTGGGATTGTTTTCTGTTTTGGGCAGTGGGGGGAGGGGACGGGGCGACATCATATACTCTTCATTATCAGCAATAGAAAACAAATGATTTAATGATGACTTTTTGGCAGGTCTGATTGTTGGGGGAATATTCCAAATAATAATAGTGGGTTTTCTGTTGGAAATTGAATGTAAGCAAAGCAAAGAGAGAGTAAAGTGAAAATCATCTGCCATACAGGCAGGGTGGGGGGCGGGGGGTATACTGGGGTTCTTGGTGGTGGAACATGTGCACTGGTGAAGGGATGGGTGTTTGATTATTGTATGACTGAGGCTCAAACCTGAAAGCTTTGTAACTGTTCTCACAGTGATTCAATAAAACAAAAAAAAAGAGTTAAAAAAAAAAGCTGAAATGGCATATAGCTCAGGAGACCTGGAAGCCTCCTCCTGCATACAGAAACTCCCTTCTGAGAACTCTGGGATTGTTTTTTGCTTTTGGCAGTGGGGGGAGGGGACGGGGCGAGGGAACACCCAGCAGTGCTCCTGGCTTCTTACTCAAGAATGGGTTCTGGGTACCATATGAGACACCAGGGATCAAATTCAGGTGGGCCAAGTGCAAGGCAAGCGCCCTCCCTGCTGCACTATCTCTCCAGCTCCATCCTTTCTCAGAACTGTGACAGGCTGTGTTCACGCTGCCGGAAATCACGCGAGAGGAGCCTGCCCAGGGTTCCGCTATCGCTCTTTCTTCTCAGAGCAAACCACCAGGTCTACCAAGGCACCAGATATGGTGCAAAGTCGCCCTGGCCCCAAAGACCAGCTCCTCTGGTTTCTGCTGATGGTTTCTCCTGAGCTCTGCCCCACTGCCTCTCGGGGTTGACAAAGCCAGAACCTCTCAGTATGACTGATTCTATGGGAATAGGACCACGGAACGACCCCAAACATCTTTCCTAACTCAAATGCCCAACCTGCAGGCTGGACCACAGCAAGGAGGGCGTATACCTTGCAAGCAGCCCACCGGGGTTGGATCCTGACATCCCATAGGGTCCCCAGGGCAGCTCCAGGAGTAATTTCTGAGTTCAGAGCCAGGAGTAAATCTTGAGCATCACCAGATGTGGCCCCAAAATCAACAACAACAACAAAATGCCCACTCCGGCCTATGAGCCACCAGCCTCTGAGGGAGCCCTAGAGAGATCTGAAGCCCATGCAGTCAGTACAGGCCCAGGGTACCCTCCCCCATATAGCAGAGAGGGCGTTAGTACCATCCTACTCTGATACGGTGATTCCTAATCACCCCCACACTCACCTGGGATCCATTAGGGCTCTGATGGAGGGCCGACCTTTGTGCGCCGCGGGTGCTGTATTCGCTTGGGACACTGGGTGGCGACAGAGCATCGCTGTGGTCCTCCCCTGGACGCGCACCGGGATGCAGGGCGCTTGCTTTCCTTCCACGCCACCGCGTTGACCGCCCCCCACCCCGTCGTGTGGCAAAACAAACCCGGCAGCAGGGTCCCGGGCTCTGTTCTGAAATTAGGGATCTCTTTTGTCGATGGGTGTCTTCACTTAATCCGGCTTGGGTTTCCCTAAACTCCAGCCTTGTTTTATATATAAGAATAATAAGTTGGGGGGCTGGAGCGATAGCACAGCGGGTAGGGCGTTTGCCTTGCATGCAGCCAACCCGGGTTTGATTCCCAGCATCCCATATGGTCCCCTGAGCACCGCCAGGGGTGATTCCTAAGTGCAGAGCCAGGAGTAACCCCTGAGCATCGCCAGGTGTGACCCAAAAAGAAAAAAAAAAGTTGGGGGGGCTGGAGCAATAGCACAGCGGGTAGGGCGTTTGCTTTGCACGCAGCCAATCCAGGTTCGGTTCCCAGCATCCCATATGGTCCCCTTCTCAGGGGACCATGAGTAATTCCTGCGTGCATGAACCAGGAGTAACCCCTGTGCAACACCGGGTGTGATCCAAAAAGCAATAACAACAACAACAACAACAATAATAATAATAATTATAATAATAAGTTAGGGGGCTGGAAGTGGGGCCGAGGAGAGAGTGCAGTTACCTTGCACGTGGCAGACCCTAGTTCGACCCCCAGCATCATATGTGATTCCCCAGTCCCGCCTAAAGTGATCCCTGAGCACTGCCGGGTTGCCCCAAAAGGGGAAATTTATTTATTTATTTATTTATTTTTTCATTCATGGGTCTTGCTAGAAGCTAAACAAAGAAAAACAAAACCTCCTTGTTCATCATCACCTGACCTGGGTGCTTCTAAATGGGGATACGGGATGCACGCAGAGGTGTGTGGGGACGGGGATGTTAGGAGGTGCAGGCATGCTAAGGGCAGCAAGGGGGCAACTCCCCGAAAAGCACCTGAGCTCGTCCAAGTGGAGACCCCACCTGGGCTGCTCAGTCTCCACGTCTGTTCACACAACTAACCAGGAGTGAGAACAGCTGCAGGAGGAAATGAAGCCCCGGGTAGTGAACCGCCGCTGAAGCAGTTAAGGACCAGGAAGGGCCACGCCGGGCTCACCCTGGAGGGGCCCCAGCTACGGAGGCTCCAGCTGAACCCCCTTGTTTCATTTCACAACCTGCTTTATAGCCCCGCTGCAAAGTCAGGTGCCCCTCCCCGCCCAAGAAATCCAGCATCTTTCTACCTTCCACGTCTCACACTGGAATTTTGGTTTGCTGTCCTAGGAGACCCCAGGCCCCTTGTGTCAGCCCGCAGCTAAGAAGCCCCAGGCAAACTGTCCAGCAAAGGGAGGAGGGTGGGGGGAGAGGCCGGGAAAGGAAAGGGTGTGAGTGCCCAGGAGAGTGGGGCTGACCTGGCCCCAGCCGGCCCTGGACTCCTGGAAAATCAGCTGGAAGAGTTGAAGTCTTGAGCTTTGTCCACGCAGAAAGGGCCAAAGAAGGTGCATGCTGGACTCCCTCGAGACCACACACACATACACACACACACACACACACACACACACATACATACATGCACGCAGGCATGTACACACATGCACATATGCGCACATGCACACACACAAGCATGCACACTTGCATGCACACACACGTACACACACAGTAGTCAGCATCCCACCAGGAAGACAGGAGCTGTCTTCACTGCCCGTGGGTGCAGGTGAGGGCCACTGCTCAGAGCTGGAACAGCACCAGGGTCACCTACCAAGACTGTGTTTGCCCAAGAGTGGGAGGGGGAGGCTTTTCTGAGTGGTAGAAGTCTCTAGAAAATCAGAAGAGGACCTTGATTGTGTCATTATCACCATCAGCTACCAACACCCTCTTTCCCACTTCACACACACACACACACACACACACACACACACACACTTTTTTTTGTAATAACAGGTTTTATTTGAAGGTTTTTAAAAGGGGGAAGGAGAGCAAAGGGAGAGAGAGTAGCGCACTCAAGGGGGGACGCGGGCTCTCCAAGGGCAGAGAGAGATGCAGGTGACACGTATACTCGCCATGTGGGCACGTGGGCTCAGGCATCATGTGCATGCCTCCTTTGTTCCAGGTGGCTTCAGAGGGTTTTCCCCGAGCTGCCGCACATGGGGCTTCTAGCTAGGTAAGAGCCCTTTGCTAGGACGGTTGCCAAGGGGATAGAGTTGGGAGTGGTTGATGGTGCACACACACACACACACACACACACCCCTGAGGATCTCTCATGCTCTCAAAGAATTCAGGACAGGAGTAATCATAACAAAGAGAACAGACCTTTCATATATATAGATATATATATATAATATTTTTTATTTTATTTTATTTTTATAAAGTTGTTCATAATATATGCTCGAGCAAATCGACGAGCAACAGGATGACAGTGACAGTGACAGTGATCTATGATTACATTTAATATTCGAACACCAACCCCACCACCATTACACTTCCCACCGCCGTGTTTTGAATGAGAACAGACCTTTCTGGTAAATCAAGAAGATACCATCTTAGGTCAGTTTTCATCCTCTACTTACCCCACCCCCACCCCACGCTTTTTCTGTGGTGGTGCTTTGGGGCAGGAAACAGGCTTCCAGGGACAGAACCCAGAGTCTCAGCCCGGCCCAAGTCTGACGACACCCCTAAGACTCCAGGCAGAAGCAAGCGTGGGACCCTTCTGGAGAGCAAATCCAAGAGCCTCCTGCACCACCCTACACCCCACTCAGCTCTCAGCTCTAGATTATAAAATCGATGGAGGAAAAAAATACACCCAGAGCAGGTCAGCTGACCCAACGGGCGTCAGGATGAGAGTCACCCTGACCTTATCCACAGAAGCCCGAGTGTGTTGAGGTTGAACACAAACAGTGAAGGAACAAACCCAAAGGGTGGGGAACAGGAGAGGTTGGGCTGCAAGGATGGGAAAGTCCCATATGTTCCTAAGAAAAGTGCTAGGCGGAATTTGTACTGCTGCTCCAGAATGAATAAATGCCAAAAAAAGGGGAGAGAGGGAGAGAGAGAGAGACAAAGACACAGAGAGAGAGAGAAAGAGAGAGAGGGAGGGAGGGAGGGAGGGAGAGGGACAGAGAGGGAGGGAGAAGGGGAGGGAGAGGGAGAGAGGGAGAGAGGGAGGGAGGGGAAGGAGGTAGAGAGGGTGGGAGAGGGAGAGGGTAGGTAGGAAGGAAGGAAAGTGTCTGCCATAGAGGGCAGGAGGGAACCTTGGCGGTGGGAAATGTGCACTGGTGAGGGGGTGGGTGTTGGAACATTATATGACTGGAACCCAATGATGAACAACTTTGTAACTGTGTATCTCACGGTGATTCAATTTTTAAAAAATGAATAAATGAGGACATAGACCAGAGGGATAAATTTCACCAACATAAAATAAATAAATGAATAAATAAATAAATAAAATTTTAAAAAATCTTTTTTTAATTTCCCCAACATGATGTTGAGGGAAGGAGCCCCAGAGAGCTCCACTGTGATGCAGTTCAGAGCAGATACAACTCATCTCTCCGTGGCTGAAGTTGAGCCAGAACTTGGCCTTGATGAGAAAGGAAGATAGTGAGCAGAATAAGCCCAAGTAGGTGCTTGGGGTGAATTATTTTGCTTCCTGGCCCACACGTTGATGAAACTGGGATGTTCAATCCAAGAATATTTATCACACTGACACGGAGGTTGGGTGCAGTTCTCTATGTACTTTATCCTTCAACAAAATTTACAATTGCATGGGGTTGGGGGTGGTGGAGTTGGAGACAGAAGAGAGAAGCTGGGGCCAAAGCAACACTCCAAGATACAAAGGTGAGATTTTTCAGGAACCCGCAGAAGTGTGATTCTGCAGAACTCACGGCAACACAGTGAATCCCAGAGTAAATACAAATAAATCAGCACCTAGACGTCGTGTGGTAACACTGCAGCAAAACAGCAAGAGAACTTTAATGTTCCCTGCCAAAAAAGGAAAAGAAATTAAAAAAAGAAAGAGAAATTGCAAGGAGATTGATTGCGGCTTCGGAACGGTAACAGAGGACACCAACATGAAAGAATGTCCTCAAAGAGCTAAAAGAAAAATACCTGTCATGAAAAGAGTATCACTGTCACTGTATCACTGTCATCCTGTTGTTCATTGATTTACTCGAGCGGGCGCCAGTAACGTCTCTGTGAGAAAGGGTATGAAGGTCATCTGCCAACAATCAAGAGTAACCATGCTTGAGGAAGAAGCCAGAGGGGAGAAGGAAACTTCAGGAAGCCGACAAAAGTAAAATCATGGGTAAGCAAGCAAGGAACCCACACCTGGTGGCAACATCATCCATGTAAAACAGGAGATGGAGCCATGATGGGTCGGATAAGATTGTCCCAATTTCCCGATCCTGACAAGCTAACCCCCGGTCCCGATATCTCAGAATGAGACCTACTTGGAAGTGAGGTCCTTGCAGAAGCCACCGTGAGGTTGCAAAGAGGTCACGAGGTTAGAACGAAGCCACTGGGGTGTGCCCAAACCCAAAATGACCCATATCCTTATCAAAAGGGGGGGATTTGGACTCAGAGACACAAACTCAGGGGCACCGAGAAAAGGTGAAGGCGATGACAATGGAACTATGAATGACAAAGACGGCTGGCTAGCCCCAGCACCATGCATGGTACAGCAGGGAGGGTCTTGCCTTGTGTGGGCCCACCCAGGTTCCATCCCTGGCACCGCATATGGTCCCTAACAGCACCAGGAGTAATTCCTGAGGGCAGAGTCAGGAGTAAGCACCAGGATTTTCTGGATGTGACCTCAAAACAAAAAATAAACAAAAAGGGGCTGGAGCAATAGCATAGTGGGTAGGGCGTTTGCCTTGCACACAGCTGACCCGGATGCAAGAATCGATTCCCAGCATCCCATATGGTCCCCCAAGCACCGCCAGGAGAAATTCCTGAGTGCAGAGCCAGGAGTAACCTTTAAGCATCATTGGGTATAACCCCCCAAAATTAAAAATAAATAAAAAGTGAAAAATGCAAAGTAGATACAGTCTTTTAAAAAAAAGATGACTGGCTAAGTGGCAAGAGTTGGCAGAAGGTTTGGAGAAAGCCCTCTTACCTTCCCAGGCTCAGAAGGAATCGATTCCGCCTTAATCTAGGCCTTTCACTTTCAGAACAGAAGTGATGCAATAGTTTAAGCCGTTCGTTTGCAAGACGTAGTTACAACTGCCCTAGCACCTTATTAAAAGGAGGGAAATTTCTGCTGGAAAACAGGGCATTTTAGAGGGGAGAGGAGGAATTAGATGCAAAAGGTTCTTTTTATCCCCACTTTATTTAACCACTGTGGTTTACAAAGTTGTTCATGATGATTTGCTGCAGGCATTCGGCAACTATTGGGGTGTGAGTGTGACTGCCAGGACTTTGGCAGGGCAGGGACTTGTCCTGCACCCCACCCCACCCCTGGCCCCCTGACATGGCCCCAGGGGTCTCAGCCAGGACTGGGTCTCAAAATTACAAAAGGGTTTTGTTTGGTTGGGTTTTTGTTTTTGTTTTTGGGTCACACCCGGCGATGCACAGGGGTTACTCCTGGATCTGCACTCAGAATTACTCCTGGAGGTGCTGGGGGACCATAATGGGATGCTGGGAATCAAACCTGGGTTGGCCGTGTACAAGGCAAACGCCCTACCCACTATGCCATCGCTCCAGCCCCCGGAATGGAGGAGAATTTTTTTAACTTAATATCACATTTGTTATATATAATTACAAATTATTTTAAAATATGAATATAAAAAGGCACGCTAAATTGGAACTGAAACATTATGATTTGACCCCAATGAATGGGGGGGCAGTCATTAAAAATCAAAACTTGTTCATTTTGGACCCGATTTCAGGTTGCTCCCCTGGTCCTTAACTAGATAGAGCTTGGACAATACTAAGGAATTTCATCAGATTCCACTGTCTTCATCAGCATGTTTTCATCATCTTCATCAGTTTTGTTTCATATTAACAGGAAACCAAATTCTATTCAAGAAGCACAAACACTGGCTTATCGCAGACGAGAAACCACAGGACACTAATGGAATTTGCCAGTGCCTGGAGAATGACCACAGGGACGGTGTGTCTTGCTCTACAGCTCAGCCCGGCAAGTCACATGCATTCCCTGCCGAAATGGGGTCATCGTTCCAAAGTGGATATTCTCTTGGAAGTTATTTTCTGAGTGTTTGCTGATTGCTTGGCTTCATGAAAGGGGCAAATTGCCACCAAAGAGACGAGCAATTTGTCACATTGATTTCCTCCTTCCGATCTCTGTCCT
Source organism: Sorex araneus (assembly GCF_027595985.1). NCBI lineage: Eukaryota > Metazoa > Chordata > Mammalia > Eulipotyphla > Soricidae > Sorex > Sorex araneus. The sequence continues at coordinate 290,379,371 of NC_073302.1, forward strand.
AGAAATGGCAAAGCACCACCGGGCGACCATAGAGATGAGAAACGTCTTCCAGAGACTCTCTGGTGATAGTCGAAACAGCATGAAGTGAATCAGTGACCCAGAGGCAGTGGACTGGCCCTCACCTCCCCTAACACACCCTGACATTACCCTCCAATCAGGGGGAACCTATCCACAAAATGAACACCAACAGGGGCTAGAACAATAGTACAGTGGGTAGGGCGTTTGCTTTGCATGCTGCCAACCCGGATTCGATTCCCAGCATCCCATATGGTCCTCTGAGCACCGCCAGGGGTGATTCCTGAGTGCAGAGCCAGGAGTAACCCCTGTGCATTGCCGGGTGTGACCCAAAAAGCAAAATAAATAAATAAACACCAACAGAATATGTGAGAATAGAGAAAAGCAGGGGCCGAAAAGATAGTACAATGGGTAGGGCTTGCCTTGCATACAGATTACTGGGGTTCAACGCCTGGCATCCCATATGGTCTCCCGAGCACTGCCAGGAGTAAATCCTGAGTGCAGAAACAGGAGTAACCCCTGAGCATCACCAGTTGTGACCCCAAAAGTAAAAAATAAATAGATAAATAAATAAGTAAATAAATAAATAAATAAATAAGAATTGCAAAGCGGGGGGCCGAAGAGATAGCACAGTGGGTGGAGCTGCTTGTCTTGCATGTGGCCAATTCAGTTCAATGCTCGGCACCATATACGGTTTCCTGAACCTTGCCAGGAGCCATCCCTGAGTACAGGGCCAGGAGTAAACCCTGAGCACTGCTGGGTGTGACCTGCCCCCTGGCCCCCAAAAGAGAACTACAAGGCATGGGAGATGCTGGCAGCTGAGTTCTCCAGGCCAGATCTCCGGCCCCTTAGCGGGATGAGGGCAGACTGAATCCCCGCCTGCCAGGGTCCCAGAGCTCCACCCGCCCACACCCAGGGCCCAGCACAGCCAGGAAACTGGCCCAGCTTCACAGCTGGCCTCAGAGAGATGCCGGCGGCTGACCGACCCATCCCCAAAGCCCCTGAGAAGCACCTGATCGTCACCTCCAAACCTCACGGAGCTGAAAGCCCAGTAGGAGCGCAGCCATGGAGTTGGGAAAGCGGCACAGGAGGGCCCTGAGGGGACGGAGGCGACACCAGCGCCACTCTCCACCGAGATGTGACCCGTGCGGCTTCTCCGTGGCTGGATGACCATGAACCCGGAGGCCATCCATCTACTTTTGGAACCAGCAGCTCCTTGCAGAAATGTCTCTGGACTGTGAACTAAGCCATGGCCCCATGCCGCCCCAGGAGGGGAAAGGTTTTTCTCTCTCGGCTTTTTACTTTCCGGGAGGGAAGGTCTGATTTTGGGGGGGGGGGGGAGGACTCCAAACAATACTAGTGAGTTTTTTGTGGAAATATTAAATGTAATCAAATTAAAGAGAAAGTAAAGTGAAAGTGATCAGCGACACAGGCGGGGTGTGGGTGTGGGAGGGGAGGTATCCTGGGGTTCTTGGTGGCGGATTATGCGCACTGGTGAAGGGATGGGTGTTCGAGCCTGAATGCTTTGTAACTTTCCGCATGGTGATTCAATTAAAAAAAATAAATAAAAAATAAAAATTTTTTTTAAAAAAAGAAGGGCACTGAGCTCGCTGCTAACTCAGAAGGCTTAACTAGCACCTAACAGCACGGGAATTCCTCAGACCTTGACCTTAGCAGCACCATTACAAGATATGTGAAGTAAATGATTTTGTGCCTGCTCAGGGACAAGGCTTAGGGAGAAGAGGGGGTGGGAAGCTGGGGACAATGGTGGAGGGAAGGTCACATAGGTGGCAGGATCGGCGTTGGAACACGGAAAACCTGACACGGCTATATTGTAGATGACTTTGTAAATCATGCTGTTTTAATCATAAAGTTTCATTCCAAAAAAACTTGAAAAACTTTTGCTCAAAAAAATTGCAAAGGGCTGGAGTGATAGCACAGCAGGTAGGGCATTTGCCTTGCACGTGGCTGACCCAGGTTCAGTTCCCAGCATCCCATACGGTCCCCTGAGCATCACCAGGGGTGATTCCTGAGTACAGAGCAAGGAGTGAACCCCTGTGCATAACCGGGTGTGACCCAAAAAGAAAAAAAAAAAAAAAGCAAAGCATACCTCTTTTTTTTTTTAATTTTTTCAGTTGTTGGACCACACCCAGCAGTGCTCAGGAGTTACTCCTGGCTCTGAGCTCAGGTGACCATATGAGATGCCAGGGATTGAACCTGGGTCTGTCTCCTGCCAGGCAAACGCCCTCCCTGCTCTCTCTCTCTGGGCCCCAAATCATGACATTTGACCTGCTTGTGGGTGTGGCTTTAGCTTTCCTCTTCAAACCAATCCTGAAAAAAAAAAAAAGAACACCCCCTAGGTTCATAAATGGTTTCTCTACCCTCCCACACAGACGTTCTTGGGGTCCCCTTATACCCAGGAAAGTTGACACACCTAGAACCAGAACCCCGCCAGCCTACAGTCTTGCATCTGAAAGTCTGGGGGAGCCCCGAAGATTCCATAGAGCCTGCCCTTCCCCCGAGTCTACCTTCATGTCTAGATTAGTCTCACATTCAGGAAGACACTCGAGTTGGTTACACTGAGGGGCAGGAATTAATAACAGGAAGTGATTCAAAGCCCAGTGTCAAGCAAAAGACTGGCCAGAGGAGGGACCGGTCAGTGCTTCTGTTCTGCCTGGTTAGGGGGCGCAGCAGGGTGGAGGTGCAGTCCCAATGGTAAGAGCAGGCTGAAAGGGGGGGGGGGCAGAAGGCAGTGATTGCTTTATTTGCACCTTTTTTGTTTTGCAGGTGATGGACTTTCCAGAACTAACAGCATCCCTCAGATCACCCGGAGGGCTTGTTCACCACCCCCCCCCAAGACTGAGCACCCACTGCTAGAGTTTCTGATGGAAAATTTGGAGGGTGGAGCATATGAATAAGTATTTCTAGCCAGTGCCCAGGTGATGCTTTCACCTTGGTCCTGGCACCTGGTTCTGGAAATCACGGATCCTGGCTGCGTCTGCACTTTCCTGAACACCAAAAAATAAAAAAAAGAAGAAGACAAGAAAAGCTGGAGGTGAGTGAACAGGACTGGGACAGTAGCCGGATGACAACAAAGACTAGCCGCCAAGAGCCGGAGGGGTGGAGAAGAAGGTGGTTTGGAACCTTTGAGGGTGGAAAAAAGAGAGGCAAGCTGGAGTGGGTGCGGCATGACGGCTTCAGGTGTGGAGGAGATTGGAAAGGGTTAGAGCAGCTGCTGCATCTTATTTGTGACTGGGGATGGGGGTCCAGGAAGTATAGACATCTACGGAGAAGAGGGAGACAGGGAGGTTTAGATTCGAGCTAGTATCTCCTTGACTATCCAGTCAAACAGGGAGGGGAGGGGAGAAATAGTGAAGTGTGGGGGAAAGGGGTCTGCTCTTGGGGAAGGGAATGAAGACCCTGCAATGCCAGAAGCAAGTACCCTGGGGTCTTGGTGAAGACCAAGAAAAGTGTGTAAAGGGGCTGGAGCAATAGCACAGCGGGTAGGGCGTTTGCCTTGCACGTGGCCAACCCAGGTTCAATTCCCAGCATCCCATAGGGTCCCCCAAGCACCGCCAGGAGTAATTCCTGAGTGCAGGAGTATCCCCTGAGCATCGCTGGGTGTGACCTTCCCCCCCAAAAAAAGTGTGTAAATACCACATGGTGGTAATCGAGGGGAAGGTTGGAACATTTCACACAAATAAGAAATTATCCAGGGAGATGGCAGAGATTGGGGAGCTTCGGACTAGGATAAGAGTATAAAGACTGAATTCAAAACAGAGTGTAAAGATTAGCTACAGATTTTAGCCAGAAACAGTATACGTTGTCGAGATGCAAATTGATGCAGCTATTTGGGAAAGCCGAGTAGTAGAAGGGCCTCACAAAACACAGCAACACCACTGGATATAGTTATCTTACTTCTGGCTTCAATATGTCAAAAACAGTAATAAGAAGTCTCACAATGGAGACGTTACTGGTGCCCGCTCGAGCAAATCGATGAACAATGGGACGACAGTGCTACAGTGCTTCTTCTGGCTTATGACCCTCCTCCCAGAAAACCAACAACACAAACTCAAAGAAATATATGCACTTGCATGTTTATGGTTTATTATTATCTACAGCCGCCAAGAGCTGCAAACAGCCTTCGTGCCCATCAGCTGATGAATAGCTAATGAAGATGTGGTCCACATGCACAACACAACACTGTTTCACAATCAGGATAAAACTCTTTCCTATGCAACAGCACGAGTAGACCTGCAGGATATTATGTTTAGTGAAGGAAGCCAGAAGGAGAGGGCTAAACGCGGCATGACTTCACAGAGAAGACAGAGGAGCTAAATAAACAAAATCAAACAATTTATTGGTACCAAAGGAAGAGGGGCAGGTATCCTAGAACGAAGGGAGCACACATGTTGGTTTACAACGAGGCTGACCTGAAACGTAGATACGGTTACGATGCACTTGTCACTTATATCACTTGTCATCCCACTGATCTCTGATTTGCTCAGGCAGGTGCCAGTAACGTCTCCATTCATCCCTGTCGCATGCTAGTGTAGCCCAATGATATCTGCTCGCTCCAGGAACATGAAGAACCTCAAACCGTTCATTCAGGATTTTGATGAAGTCTGACCATCTTGTAGGTGGACGGCCACACAATCTTTTGACATCCTTTGGAATCCAGTCGGTAACAGCTCTAGTCAAGCAGTCATCTCTGAATCACATTACGTGTCTGGGCCCATCTGATTTTCGACACCTTGGCAAATGAGACAGCATCCCTGATTCTTGATCATCAACGGAGGTCGGAACTCCAGATTCCTTTTCTCACTTGAGTGAAACATGATATTCCAAGCATAGCTCTTTTAATTCCTCTTTGGGATACCCGAATAGCGTTCTCATCCTGTTTTCATAGGGCCCAGGTCTCTGAGGCGTATGTTAGTGCAGGAAGAACAGTGGAGTCGAAAATATGTGCCTGGAGCCAGAGGTTCTTTGTCCTCTTAACAACTTCTTCAATGCTCTTGAAGGCGTTCCACACTGCTCTCTTCCTCCTGCGCTAAGTCGTTCCTCATGTTGAATTCTCGACCCAGGTACACATACCTGCTGCATTCGGAGATGTTCATTCTGTTGAGAGCAAATGAAACGTCAAGGACTAGTTCGTTTTTCATGACATTGTTACGATGTAATGTTAGCTTTATTTCAATCAGCTTTTTAAGTAAAAAAAGGGCTGTTTTTAATTCACCCCAAGTAATTTAAACACTGTGGTTTACAAAGTTGTCCGTGGTGGTTTGTTACAGGCACTCACTATTCCAACCCCAATCCCACCACCACTGTCACCTTCCCTCCACCACGGTCTCCACTGTCCCAAACACCTCTCAAGCCAGCCCCCCATAGCAGGCTCATGATAATTTATTTTATGATGCTTGTTACCACTAAATGGCTAATGGAATGATCAAGAAATATTTCCCTAGGAGATAGTTTGTGAAAATTGTTGTATATCTCATGGGGACATTAAGTTTGTATAAAGGGTTGTTTTTAATTTTGCTGCCATTATAGTTTGGCAACATGGTTATGAAAGTGTTCGTGTTTATGGTATTGATCGAAAGTCCCTGCACCCAACTATCACCAAAGGACCTCAGGCCCTGCAGCTCCCGCCCTGTGTCCAGATGCTCTGTCACCTCCAACCCCATCTTCATTCCCAGCATCCCTCTCCCCACTGCTCACTGGCCTCAATTTTCAAATTCAAGGCCAAGGGTTCTTCGTTGTTCAAAACTCAGTTCCACTGTTCTGTCTCTCTGTTCCAGAGATGAGTAAGATTATCTGGCATCGAAATGGAAAACAAATTATCAAATGCTTTCTTTTCAGCAAGTCGACTTTAGGGGGGAGAAACTCCAAATCAATAATAATGAATTTTTTTGTTGAAATATTGAATGTAATCAAAGTAAAGTGAAAGTAAAGTGAAATTTACCAGTTACACATGCGGGGTGGGGGACTGGGGAGGTGGGGGGAGGGAGGGAGGTATACACTGATTCTTGGTGGTGGAATATGTGCACTGGTGAAGGGATGGGTGTTTGAGCATTGTATAACTGAGACTTTAACCTGAAAGCTTTGTAACTTTCCACATGGTGATTCAATAAAAGAATAAAACAAAACAAAAAACAAAGATTATCTGGCATCTTCTGAGTCATTTTTTTCCCAGTCAACTCAGGGTTTTTCTCTGAGTCTCCAGGGCATCTCTCTGTCCCCAGTGGATTGAGTCAATGGCAGAGGAAGTGACACAGTGCAGGGAGAGGATTTGAGGGTGTCAGGGGGTTAGAGCGCAGGTGTGAGGGGAGCAAAGACACAAGCCAGGGACCACGGTGGCTGGACTCCAGTGAGCAGCAGTGGCTGTGCCATCACACCTCTGACCCTAGAGTTATGGTTGAGATAAATTACAGACTCTTCCTACCATTTCAATGACTTCACTTTCTAACTACAAAAATATATATACAACTGTCCCTTTAGAAAGCTTTCTAGATACAGAAAGGTTAAAAGGATGCACAGAAATTTCTGGAAGCCTCTAGCTATACTGTTCCCGGTCACTCTAGCCCATGTCCAAAGAAATAAAAGACTTGGGGCTGGAGGAATAGCACAGCGGGTAGGGCATTTGCCTTGCACGTGGCCAACCCGGGTTCGATTCCCAGCATCCCATATGGTCCCCTGAGCACCTCCAGGAGTAATCCTGAGTGCAGAGCCAGGAGTAACCCCTGTGCATCGCCAGGTGTGACCCAAAAAGCAAAAACAAAAACAAAAAACAAAGAAATAAAAGACTGAGATTCCAGTCTTACCCAGCACGGTGCCAGGAGTTCCAAAAGGGCAGAGCAGGCTCGAGGAAGCCCGTGGGCAGCCCCTCCTGTCTGCCAGGCCCTTGCCCAGGGGCTGCTCGGATTAACTGCCCGGACTCACGAGAGCAGCTGAGGACGAAAGGGCAGTCTTGCTTCTATCACTGAGTCACAAATAAGGCAGAGGAAATTTCATTCCTCCGTAGCTCTGAGCACTGTGGAGCTTTGGGTCACTCTGATTTCCTCCACAGCTCTCGTCTACGACACTCACACACCGAATTTGATATCACCTCAGTAGGCCCATCTCTACAGAGAGTTTTTAAAATTACTCTCGGGGCCAGGCGATATTTCAGCAGGCAGCGCGCTTTACCCTGCACACAGCTAACCCAGGTTCTGTCCCCGGCGCCCCAGATGGTCTCCCGAGCCTACGGGCAGTGATCCCTGAGCACAGAGCCAGTAACAAGCCCTGAGCACAGCCAGGTTGGACCCAAAAATAATAATAATAAAATAAATAAAAATGTAATTAAGACATTTACTGCAAAAACAGTGAATCTCCTGTAAAACATTTTGCAAAAATCCTATCTTTCAACACAGTGGAGGCTAGTAATTGCTTGATTTGTGGGGGACACACCCAGCGGTGGTCAGGAGCACCCCCTCCCACAGTATTGTCTCTCCAGTACTCGATTGATTCATTCTTTTTGCAGACACACCTTACAGTTCCATCTAAAATACAATTTTTGAGCAGCAGGTTGACTGGGAGATCATTTATTCACAAGAGAAATTTACGTGCCAACTTACCAACTGCCGTGCCTCCGTGTCCCATAAACATCCTGGCACAGATGGGGACCACCCGGGTGATACTTCAGAGAGTAGGGCACGCCAAACTGCGTTCAGTCCCCGACATCCCATACGGCCCTCTGAGCACTGCCAGGAGTGATTCCTGAACTCAGAACTAGGAGTAAGCCCAGAGCATCACCAGGTGTGGCCCCAAACAAAACAAAACAAGCAAACAACACTGGCGCCAGGACTGGAGAGAGAGTGCAGAGACACGCTTTACATGTGGTGTGACCCAAAACCCAAACAACCAAAGTGAAAGCTTCCAGTCTGCATACCCTAATGTAAATCAGGTCATGAGCGTTGAGTTTTAAGGCCTGTGACACAATGTCCCCAACTCTCGGATCACCGCCTCTGTTTTACTAGGCTGACTTTAATCAAGGTGCAACAGAAGAAATCTGAGTAGAGAATCGTCCTGGGCATTGATGTTTAGCTTCCCCCCTGTCATTCGTAACTGCTGCCACGCCCACCCCTACTCCACGGGTTTGTGACCTTGCTTGCCCTGCACTGCCCTTCGGGTCCAAGCTATCTTCATGGCAGTGAGAAGGGGCTGTACACTTGACTTGGGGCTCCTCCGGGGGCACTCTGTGGGGACAGATCGCCCACACAGTTGCAGAGCAGGAGCACCCGTCCCAGACAGTGGAAGCCCGGGGTGGTGCACGGAGAGAACCCCAGGGGTCGAACTCATGACCTCACACCTCCAGGCATCCTTAGCCAGGAGGCACACCACCCGTGTGAGGTCTTTCCCGAAGCACTGTGTTCCATCTCACACCCATCCCTCCCCACAAAACAATCCTTCGCCCTCCTGTTTTGTATGGATGTAGCTTTTTCATCAGCTGCATCATTCTATTTTTAACAAATCTACAGGCACACACAGAACCACACGAAATTGGTTCTTGGCAAGTAGCCACCTCTCTGCGTGGCACCTGAGTGAGCACGGCAGCTCCCCAGGGAACACGCTGAGCCGTGGGCCGTGCTTCGGAGCAGGTGTGCACCCTGCAATCACTGAGCCACGTGGGTGGAAGTCAAGGGTAGGAAGTGCAGAGCAGTTATGAGACCTTCTATTACACACACATGCACATGCACACACGCATTCACGCACACATGCACACAACACATGGCATGCACACATACACATACACTCACACACGTATGCACACACATGCACACATGCACACACACACTCACGCAAGCATGCACACGCATACTTGCACACATGCAGACATGCATACACATGCACACACACATATGCAAGTACACGCTCAGTCAAGGAGGCCACAATCATCCGTGAACACTGACAACACAGATTTCGGGTAAGAATATGAAGCAACAAAAATTATTATTTCTTGCTGGATTGGGACAATTCCACAATGGTATGATTACTTGGGACAATAGTTTGACTGTTTCCTACAAACCAAGCGTAAGACAACAGTCTCGCCGTAAGATCTCTTATCACACTCCCGGTATGAACCCAGCTGATCTGAAGTTGCATGCCCACACAAAAGCCTGCCCTTGAATGTCTATAAACAACATTATTCATACTTGCCAGAAAGTGGAGGCAACGCAGGTGTCCTTCCTCAGGGGAAAGAGTAGTCGGACATCTAGTTAGGGAAAGTCCCTCCAGCGAAATCCTAGTGAACAAGAAAAAGGAGTGAGCTCCCGACCTTGGAGGCGTTGTTGGGGCTGCACTGAGCTGTCAGATGGGCCCGTGTAGACTGCACAGCACCGCGGGCAGGAACAGAGGGACTCATGAACACGGGCGAGATTTCTCGTGTGTCCTGACAGGTTTGGATGAAGCTGGACATCTTTTTCCTTTCAGCTGCCTTCAGTAAATAATTTCATATATTTCAGTGTATTGAGAGTCAATTTTTTCTTTTTTCACAGAAGCCCAGCCTGATCCTGATCCTGACATATAGATTCCAGGCTCTGGCCCAGCCTGGTCTTTGGGATGCAGATTTCAAATGCTTGCCCAGTTTGACTTTGGGGTATAGGCTTCAAGTGGGGCCCAGCCCTGTCTTTGGGATGCAAACCCAAATACTTGTAGCCCAAGAAAGGTTTCGGTTTTGGTTTTGTATCTCTTTCCTTAGGCCAAAATTGACTGGCCTGCGGACAGGAGGAAACAGCACATGCTCTGCCGGCCCCAGTGTTCTTTCTGTAACTCCTTTCGATGGCATCACTGTATTGCGCCCCTACGAGTATGAACAGTAGGATGGTAATAAAAGGCGATTTGGGGGCTCTCTACCTTTGTCACAGGTCTGAGAGAACCTGGACCCTCCGTGACGTAAATCTCTCTCTCGGTTCCTTGTCTCAGCGCCTCCGACTGAAGGAACGCTCACACACCAGGGCATGAATGCTTCTTCCAGGCCCGGTGCTAACAGAGAGAAACTGGCTGCCGAGGCTTAGGTGAAATCACATTTCCGTAAACCCTGGAAAAGGCCAAACTGTAGAGACAGGAGAGAGAACCACAGGGGTAAGGACTTCGAGCTTTGAGGAAAGAGGTTTTATTTACTGTTTTATTGGAGCATCATGAGATGCACAGTTACCAAGTTGTTCATGACTGGGCTTCAGTCAGACAACACTCCGACACCCTCCCTTCACCACTGTACACTGCCCACCACTAATGTCCCCAGTTTCTTTCCAGCCAGCCGAGTCTGCCTCTATGGCAGACACTTTCCTTTTCTCTCTATAGATAGATAGGTAGATAGATAGATAGATAGATAGATAGATAGATAGATAGATAGATAGATAGATAGATAGATAGCGCTGGAGGGGCAGAGGCGAAGGGTAAGAGTTCCCTCAGCTGGATGCAGAAGATCTTGATTTCTGGGCCACTGGTAGGTGACCCTGCACCCTGCTGCCCCCAACACCAGGGGGTGCTGTGGCTGGGAGGGTCTAGAACGCTCTTCCAGGAACCATTTACCTGAGCATTTGAACAGGTCTCTGTAGGTCACTGGTTCCCAGAACAGTGAAACTGATGCCAAGAAGGCAGGCTGGGGGCTGGAGTGATAGCACAGCGGGTAGGGTGTTTGCCTTGCACATGGCCAATCTGGGTTCCATTCCTCTGTTCCTCTCGGAGAGCCTGGCAAGCTACCGAGAGTATCCTGCCCACATGGCAGAGCCTGGCAAGCTCCTCGTGGTGTATTCGTATGCCAAAAACAGTAACAACAAGTCTCACAATGGAGACGTTACTGGTGTCTGCTCGAGCAAATCAATGAGCAATGGGATGACAGTGCTACAGTGCTCTCTCTATATATATTACACACACATATATATACATATATATACAACCTAGATCGTCTCTCTCTCTCTACACACACACGCGCGCGCGCGCACACACACACACACACACACACACACACACACACCCTCTCTATCTCTCTCTTGCTTTCCTCTTGGGCACTATGGTTTGCAATACGGATGCTGAAGGGTAACTGTGCGTGCCCCTTCACCTCCTCCCAGCACTCAGTTCTTGTCCGGGGGGATGGTTTCCGACTCTCATTGTCATAGAGGCCCCTTCTCTGCCTTCAGCGCCCTTACCCCCCTTCCACTTGCTCTCGCTGTGGCAGCACAGCGATATGGTTTGTGTGTGTCATGTCGGGGCCACCCTCGGTGGTGCTCAGGGCTTACTCCTGGCTCCGTGTGTGAGAGTCAGTCCTGGCAGTGCTCGGGGAACTGTATGACCCCTGCACTCACTCTCCAGTCCCGATGTGATGAATACTTTTTAATTCCCTCCCTCTTCCCTCTGCTGTTTTTGTTTGTTTGTTTGTTTGTTTTTGCTTTTTGTGTCACACACAGCGATGCTGATGCTCAGGGGTTACTCCTGGCTCTGCAGTCAGAAATTACTCCTGCCAGTGCTCAGGGGACCATATGGGCTGCTAGGAATCGAACCCGGGTTGGCCGCATGCAAGCCCTACCTGCTGTGCTATCGCTCCAGCCCCTTCCCTTTATTGTTGATGCTGTTGTCATCGTAACAACCTGGGGGTCTCTCTCTCTCTCTCTCTCTCTCTCTCTCTCTCTCTCTCTCTCTCTCTCTCACACACACACACACACACACACACACACACACACACACACACACACCTGGCTTCGGTGCTACGACTTGTCTCAGCTGTGGTGCTCACAGGGTTCCCACAGCAGCTCACCTGGGTGCGGGGGTTGGTCAGCAGTTCGGAGATCACCCTCACAGGTACAGGAACTGACCGGAGATGAACAGCTGGTGGACATGTAACAGGAGACTCGGGAGGGACTGGGGGCTCCAGGGGTCCTAGAACAGGGCCAGACACTTTAGTATGAACTCGGGTTTCACACATGCATAGAGAGATGCGCCAGGAGACAACAGACCATTCAGGGCACTGGCGCCTCGCCCCTCCCTGCCTGCACCCAGCCCTGCCTTCCCAGGGTCAGACCCTGAGCCCACTCCTTCTCTGGCACCACGCACGGCACCCTGTGTGCTGACGGTTCCAAACACCAAAAGTATCCTTCTTTAAAACTCGAGTCCCGGGGCTGGAGCGATAGCACAGCGGGGAGGGCGTTTGCCTTGCACGCGGCAGACCCGGGTTCGAATCCCAGCATCCCATATGGTCCCCTGAGCACCGCCAGGAGTAATTCTTGAGTGTAGAACCAGGAGTGACCCCTGTGCATCGCCGGGTGTGACCCAAAAAGCAAAAAAAAAAAAAATAATAAGTAAATAAATAAACAAATAAATAAATAAATAAATAAAGCTCGAGTCCCACGAGACTCCGGGTGTGACACGAAGCCATGAGGAGGAACGAACGAGCATCGTGCAGCGCCCTCAGTTAGCTGGACTATAAAAGTGGGTTGGAAACCAGGTGAGAGAAAGCCTGTGTTTCAGCAGGACCCGGGTTTCTTCCCTGGTGTAGACACAGGGCAAAGGGTCTGCCGCATCCAGGAGGGGGCTACGGCCACTTCTCCCACCCAACCGCGGGTCCTCGAAGCACCACTTAGAGGCTGGAGAGAGAGTCCGGGGGGGTAAGGGGCTTGCCTGGCATGCAGCCAACCCTGGTTCAACCGCCCCCCCAGAAACTACACAGAGTTCCCCAGTCACCCCAGAAATGATCTCTGAGCACAGAGCCAAGAGTCAGCCCTGAGCACAGCTGGGTGTGGCCTCAATATCAAAACACTAAATTAAAACACCACTGTCCTCTGGGTTTCCCTTCGCCCTGGCAAGTCGGCACGGGCTTCCTCTCAGACTGACCTGCTCACTGACCATGGGCCTCAGAGGGTCATTCGGGGGGTCGGGGGTTGGGCGCCAGGATGGGGCCTAAGGGTACGGAGATTTCCCGCCGGAGCTGTGTCTCCGAGACCTACTTGCAGAGTCCCGGATTCTTCTCTGCAGAGACCAGCGCCCCGGTCGGGTCCCTCTAAGTCTAAGTGGCTGCCGGAAGGACTCGGTGTTCTAGGCCACGAGGCAGCCCCCAGAGAGCACTGTGCCAGGAGCTGCTGCTATTTGACCTGGAAAACAAGAATGCAAGGAAGCTGAGTGGGGCGCCCGGAAGAGAAGGGCAGAAGGGCCCCTTTATGGTTGGGGTACCAAGGGACCCCCTACACCACTCGTGGTGGGGAATGCGTGATGTTCCCAAGGCTGAGTACATAGCCTTTGAGAGTATAAGCCCTGGTGCGATTCCAGACACCCCATATGGTTCCCTGAGTCCCACTGGGAGTGAGCCCTGAGCACAGAGCCAGGAGCACCACGGGGGGGGGGTGGCAGCGGGGGGAGGCAGGTGGCCGAGTTCCTCTCCTCGCCCGCCCCTCACCCCCCAGGAAGGTCTCTGATGTCTATGATGAGCAGAAACCTGCTCAGTCAACCTCTCTCTCCTACGTTACAGTCTGTCATGTGGAGAGGGCAGAGTGTAAAACAGGGCACTGGGAGAGCCGACAGTGGGACGGCGGGGGGAGGGTTGGGGGCGGGTAGGAGCCCAGGGGGTGAACCACGGCAGTGCAAACAACCTCGCAAAGTGAGAGCAGGGCAGAGGCACCGGTGAATGAGTGAGCAGAAAAAGCCGAGCCTGTTCCACTTCCCTCAAAGCCCCCGGGTCGGGCTGTGCCGCTTTTAGAATATGTAACTGTTCTGCGAAGTTCAGTCCAAGTTCAAGTTCTCAGTGGACGCTGAAAGCGAACTAGGGGCGGGGGGGGGTGGGGGGGGGCGAGCTGGATTTCCCCCTGCAGGAGCTGAAGGACCCCCCCAACCACCACCACCAGGATGTGTGGGGAGCCCTTGGTGGCCCCCTCCCACCCCCAGAGAGAGGGAGCAGGGGAGGAGGAGAGAGGGGGAGAAAGTGCAGCCCCCCCAACGCGCCCACCCTCCCCCCCCCCCAGGACCAAATACTGAAATCAGAAGGGAAAGAGCAAGGGTGGGATTAGGAAACCCTGGTTAGGCCAAGCCCCGCCCACTTGGTGACTTCTAGGAGGGCCATGCACGGGTGGGGGGTGGGCTGGTTTTCTCCCTTGAAACACTGCCTCAGGGGCCTGCCAGGCCTGCAGGTCAACTCCATGGATCCCGCCCTGGGCACAGGGGTGGGGTCATGGGGTCAATGCTCACCCCCTCCAGTCTCCCCCAGACACCCCCACCCAACCCTATCTCAATCTGCATCCCCAACTCCTCCCCGCTCCTTCCCCACATCTCTCTGCCCACATTCCTCACCTCCTCCCACCCTGCCTCCCCAACCCCCTCCCACACCCCCCACGGACCCCCCTGCCCCGTCTCTCCCAACCCCCCCATCCTCCCCGCCCCTCTCCTCCAGCCCCCACCCCCACCTCTGCACCCCTTTCGGCTAGAGGCCAGAATCCAGGAGGGGCCAGGATGCCCTCCCCAAGGTCACGGAGGAGGAGGACAGGCACAGCTGAGACCCCTACTCAGGACCACCCGACAGCCCAGAAGCCTGACAAGGAGCATTAACCGGCCACATCCTCTCTGTGCCTGCCCGCCCTACCAGGGCTGAGGGCCGCCCCCCCCCCCTGCTGTCCCTGCTGACCCCAGCAGCTGCAGAAGGGGACTGTCCCAGCGCATACAGCACCCCGACCTTGCACGGCTTTGGGAGACGCTGAGCCAGCAAGCAGGGCTGTTCTCTCTATCTCTCTCTGTCTCTCTCTCTCTCTGTCTCTCTCTCTCTGTCTCTCTCTCTGTCTCTGTCTGTCTCTCTCTCTCTCTCTGGGTAACCCCTGGGGTGCAGAGGCTTTTTCAGGCTCCTGCCGTGCAGCCTCCCTGACCTACCTTCCCTCCCTCACCCCCCGAGCTATCTTTGGAAGTGTGTCTGCGACAACGGACAGGTGCCACGTCCCAAACCAACAGCCCCACTGAGCCACAGAGGCCCTGGACTGGGGCCTCCCGCCCTGCATGACAGCACACATGTGTGCACCGAGGCACACGCATCTCACAGGCAACTTGCAACCAGCTCCGGACACAGACGCACAGATGGCTCCCCCACCCAGAGCAGAGGCCGGGGCCCTGGGGGTGAGGGTGCTGCCTCGAGGGCCTCGGAAAGACCCTGCAGTTCCTGGATCCCCTAAGCCCAAACTCCCCGTGACCCAGCCTCTTCAGCCACCTCAGCGCCCCTCTCCGCCTTCCCCTCAGGTCCTTCTCTCCAGTCCCTGTGCTACCACCCAGCTCCCCAAGCTGCCAGACCTCCGGGATGTGACCTGGGGCAGGGCCGAGAGAGCATGGAAGGAGGCATGGGAGCATGGAAGGAGGGATGGATCATCCTAAGGAGGGATGGGAGCACCCAAGGAGGGATGGGAGCATCGAAGGAGGGATGGATCATCCTAAGGAGGGATGGGAGCACCCAAGGAGGGATGGGAGCATCCAAGGCGGGATGGGAGCATCCAAGGCGGGATGAGAACACCCAAGGAGAGGTGGGAGCACAGCACCCAAGGAGGGGTGGGAGCACCCAAGGAGGGATGGGAGCATCCTAAGGAGGGATGGGAGCACCCAAGGAGGGGTGGGAGCATCCTAAGGAGGGATGGGAGCATCCTAAGGAGGGATGGGAGCACCCAAGGAGGGTCAACTCGATGTCCCTTCTCTCAGAGGGGTGAGCCACAGGAAATGGATATTGTTCTGGAGCCGACAATGGTCCAACTCCACCCTCCATGCTCAGGGACCCTCCTACCCTCACTGCAGCCTTGGAAAGGACTGAGTCTCTCCCTGAGCCTGGGTGAGCAGGCTGGATGAACGCTGACGGGTGGCGTTTCCTAGGTGGGGTTTCCAGGTGCCTTTCGCCTAGAGCTGAGGGCCAGAGGGCCGCGGACACCCCTCCTGAGCCCAAGGAGAACTGCCCCCTCCCCCACAGCAAGGGGCCACTCAGCTCGGGCTGCACGTGGCCTGGGGGGCTTCCCGGGACAGGTGACAGAGGCAGGAGGGTTTGCCCTGCTCATCTGCACTCCGAATCACATGTTGTCCTGCGTTGGCCAGGGGTGTGGACACATCAAAGTGAATCTGAAGCGAAGGGCAATGCAGGGGGAGGGTGAACATTATGTCAGCCAGCTTCGGGGCGGGGGGTGGGGGGGATTAAATTTACTGCTGCTCTGTGACAGGATGTTTCAGATCAGATTAGTCTTGCCAGGGTGGCTCGGGAGACTGTGCTCCCCTTGGGGGACCCTGTCAGCTTCTAAACTAGAGACCCAGAGGAAGGAGGAACCCACCCCCTTCTCTGTAACGTTTCACCGCCTGAGCTGGGGCCACTGGTCTCACGGTCTCCTGTCCTTGAACTTGGATGCGGACAGTTGCTGCCTGGGCCTGGGGCCTCGGCCCAGGACTGAAGAGGACCCCTGATTCTCCCGAGTCTCCAGTAATAGAGGCCCACAGGGACTCTTAGCCTCCAGCACGGAGGGGGTCAATTCTCCCAACGGAAGCTCCCTCCATCCCTATCTGCCGTTGGATCTATCCCTCTGGACAGTGCTGACGGATACAAAGGTTCAAAAGAAGAGCACCCTGATATTTTCTTTTCCCAGGCTCCTCGTGACTCTCAGGCACAGAGGCGGAACCGAGAGTCCCTAAGGGGGAGCTCAGAGGCAGCTGTAAGTGGAAGGAGGCCGTGGCAGCCAGGCAGGGGAGAAGGAACCATGGGGCTGGCTTCCATGCCTGAGAGCAGGCGAAGACTCAGGTAAAGGCGCAGCATCCCCGGAGCACCAGCAAAGCCCAGAGGAGGCAGCTCTTCTGTTTTTTTTTCTTTTTGGGTCACACCCAGCAATGCTCAGAGGTTACTCCTGGCTCTGCACTCAGGAATTACTCCTGGCAGTGCTTGGGGGACCATATGGGATGCCGGGGATCGCACCCAGGTCGGCCACGTGCAAGGCAAACGCCCTCCCTGCTATACTATCACTCCAGTCCCAGGAGGCAGCTCTTGGTTCCAGCAATTCTTTTGTCATCATTTGGCCTCTCTATCATTGATTTCTATGCAATGATGGAATGATAACAATGTCCATGATTATTTCCACAATAAGTTTTATCATTTCCCTCCTTTTGCTTACTTTGGGCTCCCTTTGTCATTCTTTTTCTAGTAACTTAATCTCTCGAGTTAGGCTATTATTGGGCCTTTTCTTGTCTCCTGACGAATGCTGGCAAAACTGCCCTCTTGGAACAGCTTCTGCTGTGTGCCAGATGTTCTGACAATGTGTGTCCTCATTCTCATTTGATTCCAGAAATCTCTTGATTTCTTCTCGCCTTTCTTCTTTGACCCACTCCTTGTTCAGTAGTAAATTGTTCCATCTCCAGATGATTGAGTTTTTCCAACTTTATTTTCTGGGTTAATTTTAAAGCATTGTGGTCTGAAAAATTATTTCATATCATTTCTATCCTTGGGCTGGAGCGATAGCACAGCGGGTAAGGCATTTGCCTGGCACATAGCCTACTCAGGTTTGATTCTTCCGTCCCTCTCGGAGAGCCCAGCAAGCTACCAAGAGTATCCCGCCCACACGGCAGAGCCTGGCAAGCTACCCGTGGTGTATTCGGTGTGTCAAAAACAGTAACAAGTCTCACAATGGAGATGTTACTGGTGCCATTCGAGCAAATCAATGAGCAACGGGATGACAGTGAGACAGTGATTTCTATCCTTGTTATTTTGGGTGGGAGGGTTGGGCCACATCTGGCAGGACTTAAAGGCTTTACCTGCCTCTGTGCACAGGGATCATTCTATGATTTGGGAAACCATATCAGTTATCCTGGATGATCTGAAGGGAAGGGCACAGCCCACATATTGATCTGGGCTTACTCCTGGTTATATGCCCAGGGACCACTCCTGGCAGTACTTAGGGCACCATACATGTTGTCTAGAATTGAACTCAAGATCACAAAATGGCCACATGCAACATAACTGAGTTTCCTCTGTTCTAGCTCTCCAGCCTTGTGAATTCTGGCCACTCGATAGAGACTTGTGCGTGTTTTGAGATGTTTTTTGGTTTTGTTTTGTTTTGTTTTGTTTTTATCGAATCACCATGCGATATGAAGTTACAAATTTGTTCATGACTGGGCTTCAGTCATACAATGTGGAGACTTGTTTTGTATCTCAGCACCCGGTCCTTTGTGGACCCCCTGTGCTGGAACAAGATACTGAAAAAGAATGTGTGACACTAGAAAAGACTTTCTTGGGAGGTGGCGAGACTTTGGGCATCTGTTAAGCCCAGGTCTTTCCTTTCTTCTCTGAAGTGCCACGTTTCCTTATAAACGTTTTCTTTACTTGGTCTCTCTGGTAGTGAAATGGGAGTGTTGAAATCCCCTACGACAGGGCCAGGAAATAAAATTCTACTTCTATTTTTGTGTTGTTATTGCTACCTTTCCTCAGCTCTTTTACCAATTGCTTCTGTATTTTGCCCTTCGTTCAATGAACATATGTTAATGAACACTGTCCTTTCGGTGTAGAGATCTCTTGATCAGTTTATCATGTCCGGCTACATAGCTTGTAACCGTTCTTAATTTTAAGTCTATATTTTCTAAGTAAGTAGAAGTGTCCCAGTTTATTTTAGGCAACTGTTTGTTTGCCGCTGAGATTATTTTCCAGCCTTTCACTGTGAACTTGTCCTGATGTTAGGTGTTTTCTCAGCAGAGAATTGGATTCAGTGATCCAATTACCCAATTGATGTAGGCAGGATAGGGAAGGCCCCCTCCCAAAGCAATGGCAAAAGCCACCCTTGCTGAAAACAGGAAAAAACAGGAACTAAGGCATGATAAGACCCTCACCTATCGACAGCAACAGACCCAGAGAAGCTCCTACAGAAACAAAAGGCCAGGAAAGGAATTTCAAAGAAGAACATCACCACACCCGAACTCCCTGGTAACCTCCTTAGCAACGGACTTTGACCTAGGTAGAAGCCCCAAATGGGGGCAGGTTGGAGAAATCCTATAAATGCCACCTGGAACAAAGGAAGGGCATACGCTGCCCGAGCCCACGTGCTGCTTGCACTCATGTGACTGAGCACATGTGGTGCCTGGACACATATGTCGCTTGAGCACATGTGTCGCCCAAGCACATGTGTTGCCCACATCTCCCCTCTTGAGCTGTGTGCTTTCACGCTAATGTTGGGATGTGTGTAGGGGCTCTCTCCCACTTTCTCTCCCTCCTTCCCTTCAAAACCTCCAAATAAAAACTGTAATTTCACTGCCTGTTACTCCTGAAATTCCTTCCAGAGAGGTGAGACAAGAACCCTGGGTCCCAGGTGGCAGAGGCGGATGGGGAGAAAGGGACCGTCTTTCTCCTCCCCACTTCACATGAGCCACCCAGGGGGGCCCACCGACATCAGTCTGATCCATGCAGCCAAACTGCCTTTTTTGGCAGATGATATCTGAGATCGTTGAAATGAAGGGACTTATTGGCATCCTTTAATATGGATTCTGAGCCCCTGTGAAGTCTTTGCTTGTTTCACCACCTTCTATTTTCTTCCCCTAAAGTTAGATAACAGCCTTTGAGACTGTGATCAGGGTCCAATAATCTCTCTGTTATCTCCCCTAAGTATATTTGCCTTGAGCTTAAAATCTCATTTACCTCTGAAGTTCTGACTCTGCATCCTTCTTAAATCCAAAGCAAATGAGCCTTGGGGGTCCAGGGTGATGGTACAGTGAGTCAGGCACCTCCCTTGCATACAGCAAACCCAGGTTTGAGTCCCAATACCCCATATGGTCTCCCAAGCCTGCCAGGAGTGATCCCTGAACCCAGAGTCAGGAATAAGCTCTGAGCACAGCCAGGTAGATCCCAGAAAAAGAAAAATAAATAACATATTTCTTAAAAAGCAAGTGAGCTTCAAACATACTGTAGGAGACTTACTTCTCTCCTGTGTCCCATTGTTTGATTTTAGTATCTTACTACTCTAACCAAGTAGAATTTCTTGAGCAGTAGCACAGCGGGTAGGGTGTTTGCCTTGCACGCGGCCAACCCAGGTTCGATTCCTCCATCCCTCTCAGAGAGCCTGGCAAACTACTGAGAGTATTCCACCTGCACAGCAGAGCCTGGCAAGCTACCCGTGGCGTATTCGATATGTCAAAAACAGTAACAAGTATCACAATGAAAATGTTACTGGTGCCCGCTCAAGCAAATCAATGAACAACAGGATGACTGTGCTACAGTGCTACAGTGCTTTAAATGAGACTACTTAGTGCTCCTTGCAAAGCTGGTTTAATGGCCATGAACCTCTTTAGCTATTCTTTTTCCCTGAAGCTTTGTGTCTGTGCCTTCAAATGTGAGTGATATCCAAGCTGGGTAGGGTATTCTTCCTGGCACGCGTCTTCCGTGCAAGGTGTTTTCTATGTCAGACCATTGTCTTCTGTCCTGTGGAGTCTCATTGGACAGGGCTGCGGTCTTGTGGAAATCCCCTAAATGTGAGTTTCTTCTTTGATCTTGCTGGTCTCAGGATTCTATCAGGATCCTTGTCTTTTGTCATCTTAATTACAATGTATCTTGGAGTTCTTCTATTTGGCTTTATTACATTTGAAACTCTTTGAGCTACTTGGATCTGAGCATATGACTCAGTTCTCAGTTCTCAGCTATAATTTCTTTGACCAATAGTCCTTCCCCATCCTTTCTTTGTTCTCTCTTAGGGACTTCCATAATTCAATGTTGCTCTTATTAAGAGAGAGAGAAGGAGTGAGAGAGAGAGAGAGACAGAGAGAGAGATTCTTTTTTTTTTCTTTTTGCGTCACACCGGGCAATGCACAGGGGTTACTCCTGACTCTGCACTCAGGAATTACCCCTGGCGGTGCTCAGGGAACCATATGAGATGCTGGGAATTGAACCCGGGTCAGCCGCGTGCAAGGCAAACACCCTACTCGCTGTGCTATCACTCCAGCCCCGAGAGAGAGACAGACAGACAGACAGACAGACACAGAGACAGAGAGAGACAGAGAGAGAAGAAAAATTCCCCTAGGGCGGGGGTGGGCAGGAGGGAAGCTGGGGACATTGGTGGTGGGAAATGTACACTTTTGAAGGGACAGGTATTGGAGCATTATATGACTGAAACCCAATCAAAAACAACTTTGTAACTTGTGTATCTCACTGTGATTCAATTTACAAATAAATAAAAATTTTAAAAATAATAAAAAATAGTAAAATTATCCCATACTTCTCTGATGATATCATTCTTCACTCTTTCTCCTTCCTGTGTTCTTAATAGATGGTTTCCTGCTTCTTATCCTCTAAGAAACTGGTCCCTTTCTTGGTTTTGTTACTTTACTCTGAGTTCATTCAATGACTTAAATCTGGTAGGTTTTAGTTCACCTACATGCTTTTTGGGCTGGAGCGATAGCACAGCAGATAGGGCGTTTGCCTTGCATGCGGCTGACCTGGGTTCGATTCCTCTGCCCCTCTCGGAGAGCCCAGCAAGCTACCGAGAGTATCTCACCCGCACGGCAGAGCCTGGCAAGCTACCCGTGCGTATTCAATATGCCAAAAACAGTAACAAGTCTCACAAGGGAGACATTACTGGTGCCCGCTCGAGCAAATCGATGATCAATGGGATGACAGTGACATGCTTTTCAGTCCAGTGACTTCTGATTGCAGTTTTTTTCTCAGATCTTCTCACATATTATCTTTTTTTCTTGTTGTTATGTGTTCTCTTGTTTTCCTCAAGTCATAAAATAACCTCATCACTGTCACTTTGATTTGTCATTGTTGTCATCTTGTTTTGCGCTGTGGGACCTCACAAGCAGTGCCCAGGGGGGTCCAGAGGCAGCTGCTAGGGATCTCTGCCAGGTGGGCTGGGGCTTCAGGTCCAGGACTCGAGGGTGGAGTGACGCCCAGCCCTGCAGTGCCAAGACATCAGGGCCACCCTGGAAATGCTCAGGGCTGCCAGAGCTACACCCAGAGGTCACGGGGTGCCAAGGGTCCATCTGAGGACCTTGCCTGGGATCTCACCCCTATACGAGCTCCCTGGTTCCACCAGTGTCACTTTCAAGCCCTCGTCTGACAGTACAGAGGGGAAGGTGTTTGTCCAGCTCACAACCAACCCAGGGTCCACCTCTGGCATCCCACATGGTCCCCTGAACACCACCAGGAGGGATTCCTGAGTGAGTGTAAAGCGAGGAGTAACCCCTGAGCATTACCGGATGTGGCTCCAAAACAAACACAAAATAAAATAAAGTCCTCCTCTGAGAGGTCATCTAACACTTCCTAGCTGCTCACAGACCGTCCCAGGTTCTGCCTTTGCCCTTCCTTTTGGGGGCCTTCTCTGCTTCCCCATGTGTCTGCTGCACTCTAAGGAACAGGAGTGGAAACCTGGTTCAATGCAGGCGTGGGCAGCAATCTTTGGTTACTAGTGACCAACTCCACACCTAACCTGCGGGCCTGAGCATGCCCAGCTCTGCTCTTGGCCACCTCTGTGCCCTTTGTCATATGTCTTTGCAGTAACTTCTATACAAAGGACAGAGAAGAGGCCCCCAGCCCTTTAGGGTCTACTTGACCAAACGCCTTGCTTTGGTCAAAGAGATGCTCTACCTGGGACTTCCTACCGAGGTCTATTCTCGGATATTTCTCATCACCAACAGACAACAGGCCTGGCCAGCCGGATATACCAGGAGAAGGATGAGGTCGCAGGGAACAGAGCCATCCTCACTGAACTGCAACATGAAACAAAATGACCTTTGTCGACTCAAAAATTCACAGGCATGAAATAAGTGTTGATTGAGGCTTGCTACTGAGATGATAGGGTTGTGAGGCAGCTAGAACTAACTGATAATGAAGACTTGGGTGCGATGTGATTTATCCCTCTGGACCACACACCAAAAAAATATTAGAAATTAGAGCGTGTTCCATTTCCCTCTGACCGGCACCATTAGCATTCTACATAGAGGGAAATGATTTATGTAAGTGATGGGCGCAGAACCGTGAGAGCATTTCCTCACTCCATGGACCACCGCCACCATGACGAGACAAAATCTCAGAGAAAGCCCTTTCCACCTTGCTAGCAGAGACTAGCAGAGGCAGAAGAGCCAGCTGAGTTGCATTCTCACCAACATGAAACTCTCCATGGGAGAAGCTGCACATTCAACAAAATCTCAGCCCTTAAGCTCAGTTTGCAACCCGGGCACTTAAATAAAGGGAAGCTCAGTACTGGATGCCGCAGCCTTTCACAGCTAGAACCGCCCCTCCGCCCCCGCATCATGGCAGCATCGACACCCTCCCCAGCCTCAAGTCCAGGCACCCACACAAAGGGAAGCCCAGTGACTGAATCCTGCAGCATTTTGCCACCGAAACCACTTCCTCTAGCGGGCACCACCCTTCGTGCCGTCCCTCTAACATCTAACCCCAAACCAGGTGGCTGCACTAGCTCCACCGAAGAAGTTACTTCATATATATCCTATATTAGAGGTACCAGTGAACCCGGGCTCCGCATTTCTTCATGTCTCCATAACTCACTGTAAACATACAAAGATATCCTCACTGTTGGTTCCTAACCACACAATAGTATCCAAGAAACAACTCCAAACTGCGAAGGTCACCATGGAAACGCAATGCAGAAACCCATCGGGCTTTCTGAGCGAAGTCGCTAGCCCAGATGACCCAACCAGTACTAATGAGCTACGCAACCTCTCTACTAAGGGACTTAGGATGGAACTGTTAAGGATGCAGAAACAGTGGAACGCACTGCCAATAAACTCACTTTGCAACCACTTCCTGACAGGGCAATGGTTGGGGAGGCTGTGTGGTTCTAGCCAAAAAATACAAGCAAAGCAAGCTTTTAAAATGAAGACTCGTTTTTAAAGGGCTAAAGAACTAAAAAAAATGCAACAATTTTAACATCTGTCTCTACGTAATAAATCTCAATATGAGAATATTATCTAAATAAGTATAAAGTACAAAGAGCACATGTACGCTTTCCTTTAACATTTTTTTTTCTCATTGGCTTAGCATTGGGTCATACCATGTAATGCCAGGGTTAGTTTCTGCTATAACTTTTTCGTGGTGAGGGAGCATACCTGAGAATGTGAGGGGCTTACTCCTGGCCCTGTGCTCAGGGGTTACTCCTGGCCATGCTCAGGGGACCATATAGTGTGCCAAGGATTGAACCTGGGTCAGCCGTGAGCACGGCAAGTGCCCTACCTGCTGTGCTATTTCACTGGCCCCCTGCTCTTACTATTTAATGAGGGTGGTAGCAAGCTTGCTTCATCGGGTCCTGCAATCTGTTTTCCCAATCTTAATAATATATATGATTGCTGTGAGTTGAAATGGAAGCATGAAAAGAAGTAATTAGAAGGTTTATATAATAGCCCCACCAGATTGAAGTTGAGATTGCCTTCGGTTCAAAACTTTCAGAAACAGAGGTGGGGTGGAGGGGAGTTTAGATTCCCAAAGAACCAGAATTTCAAGTTCAAAGGCATGTTACTAAAACTTAGTTTAAAGCTACTGAATCTCAGGGAGGTATGTAGTACAGATCATGGTTCCATTTTTAACTAATAGGTTCAATCAGGGCTGATCAACCTTCCCTGATAATGTCTCCAAAAATAAATTCTTGTCCATGGTATTTATTTTCCAAGAATTTACTCATTGTCTAACCACTCAAAATATTTCTGTATTGCTTCCTTTGCACCATTGATTCTTCAAAGTCTTAGGTGCCAAGATGAACGCAGATTTCTGTCATCCGGGAGCTCACAGTTAATGAAGAAGCCATAAAAATCTATCCGCCACTTCCAAAGAACACCAGCAGCTGATCCACTGTGATCACTGGACCATGTGGACACACAGAGAGCAGAGTTAGCAAAGCTGGGAGAGATCATCCAGAGAAACGGACAGAATGGAGCCGTTCTAGGGGGTAGAGGCACACTGGCCCGTCCAAAGAGGGCATTCCAGGGGAAAAGCAAAGCGGGCCAATGTGGAGTATTTGGGGAATGACAAGTATTCCAGCATGTTTGCATTTGTCAACGGGGAGCTGTGACTGGAAAACAAAGCAGGGCGAAATCAGAAAACAGGGCCTGCCTGCTGGGCACTTGCCAGAAGGAATTCTTTAAGGAGGAAAAGGACCCGTCTTGCCCCAAAGAGAGCAGAGTTGGATTAGATTCTGCTCCCGAAATAGCAGAATGAGTTGGCTGCCCATACACATCTAATCCCAGGGAATGTCTTTTTAAAAATGAATTTACATCAAGATTCAGAAGGAAGTACTAGACATGTGACTAGAAGCATTGAGATTCTATCAACAATCCTAATTGGATTAACATCTGGTTTTTACAGAGCAGTGGGCCTTTAGGGAATAAAGCTTCAGCTTTTCTCAAAAACAAATCCAACATAGGACAAAGTACCTACCGTGAATGGCATACCCATTAACAACCATGAGCGGCATACCAGTTACCAACCATGAGTGGCAAACCCATTACCAATCATGAATGATATACCTATTACCAATCATGAATGGCATTCCCATTACCAACCACAAACGGTATACCCATTACCAACCATGAGTGGCATATCCATGACCAGCCACAAGTGGCATACCCATTACCAACAATGAGTGGCATACGTGTTACCAACCATGAATGGCATACCCATTACCAACCGTGAGTAGTATACTCATTACCAACCATGAATGACATACCCATTACCAAACGTGAGTGGCATATCCATTACCAACTGTGAGTGGCATACCCATCACCAACCGTAAGTGGCATACCCATTACCAACCGTGAGTGGTATACCCATTAACAATCATGAATGATATACCCATTACCGTGGCATACCCATCACCAACCGTGAGTGGCATATGCGTTACCAACCATGAGTGGCATACCCATTACCAACCGAGAGTGGCAGGCATACCCATTACCAACCATGAGTGGACCAACCATGAATGGCATACCCATTACCAACCGTGAGTGGCATTCCCATTACCAACCATGAGTGGTATACCCATTACCAATCATGAATGATCTACCCATCACCAACCGTGAGTGGCATACTCCTTATTCCAGGAGGTGGGGCTATTTGGCACAGACCTGACTGCTACTCTGCACAGAACGGGCACTTCACATATTAGACAGATAAGATACCAAGTTTCTTCAAAGTTACAGAACTAGCCAGAGGCAAAACCAAGACCCAAACCCAGGGATCCTGGTGGCTAGTCCAATGCTCACCCTTCCCTTTTCCCTGCTGAATAAGCCAGAAGATGTGCCTGGTATAGCTGAAAATCCAAAGGGTCTGAATTCCAGTTCTAACTCAAACACCTTTACGTTTCCTTGTCGTTGGCACCTTCCTAGGGACCCACTGTCCTTACTGATGAAATGCGTGTGCTGGGCCATCGCCCTGCAGACTCCCCCAGTGCCTGGTGAGTAGGTTGCTTCACTTCCACTCCAGACACGTTCTGCCCCCAGCCCTGTTCCTGGTGCGAAAGACAATTCTTCAGGATTGAACACTGAGCGCCCAGCCCAGGAGTAGCCTCAAACCTTACAGCGTCACTCGGTCTGCGGATGTAAACGGCTGGCTGTGCATCCTGTAAGGCTGCAGCTGACCTTGCATGCAGCCAAACCACATACAAATCCCAGGCAGCACATATGGTTCCCTGAGCACACGGGGCTCACCCCGGAGCTCAGAGACAGAAATAACCTCCTGAGCACATGTGACTTAAAAAAAATAATAATAAAGTGGGGCTGGAGCGATAGCACACCAGACAGGGCGTTTGCCTTACACACGGGTTCAATTCCCAGCATCCCATATGGTCCCCTGAGCACCACCAGGAGTGGTTCCTGAGTGCAGAGCCAGGAGTAACCCCTGTGCATCGCCAGGTATGACCCAAATAGAAAAAAAATTAAAGGAAAGAAAAGGACCCGTTGTTTAAAAGGGAAGCAGAAACACCCAAGTTTCTCAAGTACTGGCGTCCGTGAGCTCTAGGGTCACCATGAGCCGTGTCAGCCCAGACACATGGGAGGGCCCAAGCGTGTGGCCAAAACAGGAGCCGCCTGTGGAGCTTGGGTGAGTGACTGGAAGAGGGAGTTGGTGAGATCAGTTAGGAAAACTCTTGAAGGCCTCGGGAGCATATCATTTAATAAGTTATCATTTTCATTCATGGGAATTAGGGGGATATTTTTGGTTGGGGGGGATCACACTAGGTGGTGCTCGGGGGCTTCTTCCAGCTTGGTTCTCTGGGGCAGGGTGGTGGGGCTAACTCCTGACAGTGCTCAGGAGACCAGGAAGTGCTGAGGGCCAAACCCAAATCTCCTGCAAGCAAAGAATGCACCCAGCCCTGAATGCTTTCTCTCCCTCCCAGGTTGATTATTTTAAAAGCCTAAGTGTGATATGGCTACTTAGATATTCACACACACACACACACACACACACACACGTAAACAATAACATTCTTTTTTTTTTCTTTTTGAGTCACACCCGGCAATGCACAGGGGTTACTCCTGGCTCATGCACTCAATAATTACTCCTGCCGGTGCTCAGGGGACCATATGGGATGTTGGGAACCGAACCCGGGTCGGCCATGTGCAAGGCAAACGCCCTCCCCACTGTACTATAGCTCCAGCCCCAACAATAACATTCTTAGCACGGCCTTTTTGCCAGGCACTCGTCTAAATGCTGTTTGGGATTATCTATGAACTCTTCATAACTGATTTCTCAAGTTGCTGTACTTGTCCTCTCCGTCTTTACAAACGGAGGCGCTGGAAGGCCCAGAGGAGGGACCAGCTTGTCCAGGATCACAGGCCCTGCACAGCTGAGCTGGGGTGCCCGGGAGAAGGTCTGGGTGCACAGCTCCACTGCCGCCCTTAAAGGAGGCGATGGAAACACGAAGATATACTGAACGGCCAAGGACATTCCCCAGACCTCTGTGCACCACAGCAGATAGAGAGCTCGTGACACCATGACAGCTGGCATTGGGCAGCACTTTGTAACTTAAACATGCATTTACAGGGGCCTGGACAGGTAATACAGTGGGTATGGCACTAGTCTTGCACATGGCCACCTCTATTCAATCCCCAGCACCCCCTGGGGTTGCCCAAGCAACACCAGAGGTCACTCCTGAGGACAGAATCAGAAGTAAACCCTAAGTACAACTGGCTGTCCCCCCTACACTTAAAATATATATATATATATATATATATATATATATGTATGTATATAATGCATTGTGCAGCAAAAATGCATCTCAGGATGGTACTTCCTAGTAAGGGCTATCCCTGACTGCCTTCTTGCAGAGACCCAGGTTCAGACGGTCACACAAGTGTATCTACAAGCCATGCAGAAGGCCAAGTCCTCCTGAAGGAGCAGAGACCATCTGCCCAGGCCCAGGCCGGAGAGTGAATAGTCCAAGAGCCAGAGAGAGGAAGCAATGCTCAGTGGAATAAGTTCCAGGTGGCGTAAGTAATTCCGGTGCAGTGCTGGTCAGAGCCCTAATGTGCACATGGAGGCTGAAGTTCCTCTTGGGAAAGGTGGTTGCCGGCTCTGCCTGGGTCTGGAGTTCTGGGAGCCTTCACGGGAAGTGGGGGCCCCTGGGCTGCATCCTCTCTGGCCCAGAGGGGGCCGAGAATGTAGCTCAGTGGTGGGTGCTTGCCTTGTCTACAGCACTGAGGTGTGATCCCTAGCACTGCAAAATAAAAACGGGGGCAGAGAGCTAGCAGAGGGGTTAAGGTGTTTACCTTGCATGCTGCCAGTCCCGGTTCAATCCTCTGGTCCTGCCTAGGGTCCCCCCATCCTGCCAAGAGTGACTCCTGAGCACTGAAGTAGCCAGAAGTAGTCCCTGAGCACTGCTGGGTGTGGCTCCCAAGCCAAAACAAAGATAAAGACAGGGTGTGGGAAGAAGTCCAGGTGAAAGCCCTACTTTTGTGCAAGCATGGGAGTTTTGATCTGAACGTGAGACCCAGAGGGAGCGGGACTAGGCAGAGAGAAATTCTCGGGAGAACCGGGACTGGGGTTGGACAGTGGCCTGGGTGGAGCCATCGCGCGGCTGATAAAAGCGTGGGGGTTCCGGACAAGCTGGCACTCCTGCATCAGCATCTAAGGGGCGGGGGACGGTGGGCGAGTCACTCCGCAGAGGATCCGCGTCTTTGTCTTTCAAGTGGAAACATGCAGGGTGTAGCAGGAACACAGTCCAGTCCGATGAAACCCTTTCAAGGCTGGGTCAGGCTGGGTCTGGCGCAACCCACCCAGCACAGCAGGTGGGGGGATGGTAGTTTCCGTCCCCTCCGCACAGTCTTCCAGGGGCCTCGCGTCTGCGTTGTTCCACTCTGAGCGCAGCGAGCCAGAGGGAAGATGGACAGTCACTGCGTGTCCAGGGACAGGGAAATGGCTACATCAATTCAACGATGTAGGATATTAAAAAGCCGTTTAAAGTGAGGTTTATGGAGGGAACAGACAGCATCTAATGAGGACGACGGGTTGGCCTTGGATTTCAAAACTGAGATGACCAGGCAGTGGAGGGACAAGGGGAAGGAGGGACAGAAGGACAGGGTGGGGGTCTCCGGGCACTTTGAGGGTGGGGAAGGAGGAGTAACTTTGTCCACCAGATCCCAAAACACACTGGAGACATTGGTGGAAGGGGGTGGGCACTGGAGAAGAGACTGTTTGGGACATTGTACACCAGAAATTCAGTCACAAAGAAACTTTGTAATTTTCTAATTCACAGTGATGCGATAAAGAGAAATAGAAAGAAACCCCCAGACCATCAAAGTTAATACTGTTGTAACATTCTTATTTATTTTATTCATTTATTTATTTATTTATGCTTTTGGGGTCACACCCAGCGATGCACAGAGGTTACTCCTGGCTCTGCACTCAGGAATTACCCCTGGCGGTGCTCAGGGGACCATATGGGATGCTGGGAATCGAACCTGGGTCGGCGGCGTGCAAGGCAAACACCCTACCGGCTGTGCTATCTCTCCAGCCCCTATCGTAACATTCTTACTTAAACTATAATTCTGTCTTTTACATGGCATGTGTGAGCATTCAGCAAGAGTTGAGTGCAAAGGCTACCTGAAGGAATATCTTGGGGTGATGGAAATGTTCTAAATTCATTGTGCTGGTGGTAGTTAACCTTATCACAATTCATCCTATTGCACATTTGAAATGGATTGATTGTATGTACATTATCCTTCAGTAGAGACATAAATATAATAAATGAAGGGATCCATTTTAAAAGATAAATATGAGGGTCGACAATAAATTATCATGAAATTTTAAAACACAAGATTCTGACCAGGCTCTGATTGGAATTATTTAAATATATGGCTTGCTTTTAAAAAATAACACACAGAACAATTCAAAGACAGGTCGAAGAAGTAGTACAGGAGATAAGGTGATGGTCTCGCAGGCAGACGACTCCAGTTCAATCCCCAACACCACATACAAGCTGTCTCGGAGCACAGAGCCAGGAATACAGTCTGAACACCACCAGGTATGGCCCCAAATCCAATAAATATAAAAAAACTTAAAATAGTAGTAATATTAAGAATTTGGAGATAAATGTACATTATGATGCTCAACATTGTTATTTATTAAGGGATAAAAATTAAAATCACAGTGGGATACCGTGATATACACCTAAAGACACCTAAAATGAAAAGACAGATAAAACTAAGTGTCGACAAGAGAAGCAACTAGAAATCTCATGAGTCCCTGCAGAAGGAAGAAGAAACACTTCTTTTTTGTTTGGGGGGTTTTCTTTTTTATTGAATCACCATAAGACGTTGTTCATGGTTGGGATTCAGTCACACAATGTTCCAACACCCGTCTCTTCACCAGTGCACATTTCACACCACCAACGTCCCCAGTTACCCTCCCGTCCCCTCTCTCCCTCCTGCCTCCATAGCAGACACCTCTCTCTCTCACTCTCTCTCTCCTTCTCTCTCTCTCTCTCTCTTTTTCTCTCTCTCTCTTTCCTCCTCTTTTTATTTTTTTCTTCCTCTTTTTATATCTCTCTTTCTCTCTCCTTTAGGACATTAACTCTTTTTTTTTTTTTTGAGTCACACCTGGCGATGCACAGGGGTTACTCCTGGCTCATGCACTCAGGAATGACTCCTGGCGGTGCTCGGGGAACCATATGGGATGCTGGGAATCGAATCCGGGTTGGCCGTGTGCAAGGCAAGCGCCCTACCCGCTGTGCTATCGCTCCAGCCCCTCTCCTTTAGGACATTATGGTTTGCAATACAGGCCCTGAGAGGCTATCATGTTGATTCCTTTACCTACTCTCACACTCGGTTCTCATCCAGTTCACAAGAAACACTCCTACTGGCTTAGGAGCCATTTAAACTCAATAAAATTATGATCTATGAACTGGCATTTCCAGTCCCGGGTTTAGTCCCAACAGAAATAGATGGTGTTCTTTACTAGAAGACAAATATGAGTACATTCACACAGGCTTTTCAAAATAATCACTGTGTTGGAACATTGTCTGACTGAAACCCAATCATGAACAATTATGTAACTGTGCATCTCACTGTGATTCAAATATATGTATATATAAAATACCTGCCTCTCTTTACTCGTTCTTCCCAGTGTTGTAAATGAGTAAAGAGAGGCAGCTAAAATCTCAGGGCTAGGACAAATGGAGACGTTACTGGCGCCTGCTCGAGCAAATTGATGATCAATGGGATGACAGTGATACAGTGATACAGTGATAATACCTGCACAGCAGAGCCTGGCAAGCTACCCATGGCATATTTGATATGCCAAAAACAGTAACAACAATGTGCTCTTTGTGTTCTTGGAGGGAGCAGATGCCACCAGCTCCCTAGTGGTGGCATCTAGCACGTGATAGTGACAAATGGAGACGTTACTGATGCCCACTTGAGCAAATCGATGAACAACAGGATGACAGTGATACAGTGATATATATAATAAAATAAATAATTACCATACAAAAGTCACCCAGGTTCATCTCCAGAAGAGTAGCTGATATATATGTCACTTTCATAATGCTTTAATAGCTGATATTTTAATCAACATACAAAATGATTCTTGCAATGGGTTGTAACATGTAGTATGGCATATATATGCCATTCAGAATTGTGTGTCACATTAACACAATAGTTAATCACTCAATGGTGCATTTCTCAGGATGTACCGCCATCCTTAAATAATACACAAACACATGCAGTGGCTCCATGAGTGTCTAAAATTCAATGGTTTAAAATTATATTCTTTGTGAAATATTCTTTTCAAAAAATTGAAAAATTCAATTTAAAAAAATCATTAACACTAATCACTAATTTTTTAAAAATATAGTCAGACCAACAATGATAGGTCTCATTCCCCTGACCCTGAAAGAGCCTCCAATGCGGCACCGTTGGGAAGGACGAGAAAAGAGAGGCTGCTAAAATCTCTGGGCTGGGATGAATGGAGACGTTACTGGCACCCACTCGAGTAAATCAGTGAACAATGAGATGATGGTGATGACAGTGATATAATCAGACCATATTTTAAGATAAAATCTGTTTGGTATTCTCTTCTATCTCTTCTCCCTTAAAGTTGTTTACTGGTCTGAAAAAGTAGCCTATGTACTCAGTGGGAATGTATTTCTGGAGTAAAAACAGTTGGCCATTTTTAAACTATTATGCAAAACATCATGCAGTGAAATCTTTTTTTTTTCAGTTTTTCAGTTTAGTGTACAAGACTGAACAAGCCTTTCTCCAGATCCCTCTGAGCTGTCGTTTTTCCAGTTATTGACCATTTTCTGTGCCACATTTGGGGCACATGAATTTATGTATAAAATCCTCAAGATTTTGTACTTGAGAACATTTGGGCATTTGGGGGCCCGTGAGTACACTGATGTGGTTTCCCAGCTGAGTCTGTGTGCACGAGAGGGGGCGGTGATGCCCATGGGCGGACCCTCGCTGAGACCCCTTTCCTCGAAGACCTCGCCCTGCATCTAATTTCCCTCATTTGCATATCCACCGCATTCTGAAACACAGAATTCTTCACAGTTCCTGACCATTGTGTACCAAACAGACTCATCTACACGCGTCTCTTCGCTTTGTTGCTCCTGGAGTAAAACTGATGCTGAAAGCCCGGGGGAGAAGGCGCAAAGCCTGAGCACTAAATTGTCAGGCCCACATAGCTGATGTGGACCTGGGGTGGGGGACCCCTGGCCCCCGAGTGCATTTTTGGTAGGCCCCCTCGCTGCAAAGCAACACGGGGAACTCGAGCTGCTTGGGAGATTTCGGCGATGCTGAGAAGCTACTCTGCAGAATCCCTATTCTTTCTTTCTTTCTTTCTTTCTTTCTTTCTTTCTTTCTTTCTTTCTTTCTTTCTTTCTTTCTTTCTTTCTTTCTTTCTTTCTTTCTTTCTTTCTTTCTTTCTTTCTTTCTTTCTTCCTTCCTTCCTTCCTTTCTTTCTTTCTTCCTTCCTTCCTTCCTTCCTTCTTTCCTTCCTTTCTTTCTTCCTTCCTTTCTTTCTCTTCCTCTTTCTTTCTTCCTTCCTTCCTTTCTTTCTCTTCCTTTCTTTCTTTCTTTTTTTCTTTCTTTCTTTCTTTCTTTCTTTCCTTCTTTCTCTCTTTCTTTCTCTCCTCCTCTCTTTCTCTCTTTCTCTCTTTCTTTCTTTCTTCCTTCCTTTCTTTCTCTTCCTCTTTCTTTCTTTCTTTCTTTCTTTCTTTCTTTCTTTCTTTCTTTCTTTCTTTCCTTCTTTCTCTCTTTCTTTCTCTCCTCCTCTCTTTCTCTCTTTCTCTCTTTCTTTCTTTCTTCCTTCCTTTCTTTCTCTTCCTCTTTCTTTCTTTCTTTCTTTCTTTCTTTCTTTCTCTCTTTCTTTCTCTCCTCCCCTCTTTCTTTCTCTCTTTCTCTCTCTCTTTCTTTCTTTCTTTCTTTCTTTCTTTCTTTCTTTCTTTCTTTCTTTCTTTCTTTCTCTTTCTTTCTTTCTTCCTTCCTTCCTTCCTTTCTTTCTTTTTTTTTTTTTTGCTTTTTGGGTCACACCTGGCAATACACAGGGGTTATTCCTAGCTCATACACTCAGTAATTACTCCTGGCGGTGATCAGAGAACCATATGGGATGCTGGGTATCAAACCCGTGTTGGCTGCATGCAAGGCAAACGCCCTGCCCACTGTGCTATTGCTCCAGCCCCAAATCCCTATTCTTATATACATGTCAACTTTGTCCCATCAGGGTCAACCCCCAATGGTCTTGAATTCCATAATTCACCCCCATCTTTTCCTTAAGCCCCTCCACTTTGCAGAGGAAGAAGAGGAGGGGAGCCCAAAGCCTATAGACCCTCCTTGCCCCCATTATGAGTTCATTACCAAAGAGCATCACTCCCATACAGTGTCATTCCCCTCCCTTTTCTTTGCAAGTTCACCCCCGTGACATCACGTCTCCAAGGCAATGAATGCGGCTCTTCCCCTCACCTTGGGCAAAGGCCAAGAGAGCAGTTTCCCCACATTAGCGGCCCTTGGTCCCGGCCTGAATCCCCACTTCTCTCCCTGCAGCTGTGGAAATTTCCCTGCCTCTCCGTCTGCACTCACTGCCCGGGGTCACTCAGTTCATTCCCCATCAGAGCTGGAGTTGGAGTCACACCCCTGAGAACTCCAAATCCATCTGCTATTAAAAGAGCTCGGGGTGGTGGGGGGAGCGATAATACAGTGGGGAGAGCATTTGCCTTGCACGCAGTTGACCTGGATTTGAAAGTCAGCATCCCACATGGTTCCCCTGAGCACTGCCAGGAGTAATTCCTGATTGCAGAGCCAGGAGTAACTGCTGAGCATCGCTGGGTGTGACCCAAAAAGCAAAAAAATAAAAGAAAAAATAAAAGTAAAAGAGATCCAGGGGCTAGAGACAGAGTCCTGCGAGTAGGCGCTCGCCTTGCATGCAGCTGTGCTGAGGTTCGATCCTGGTACCACACGTGGGCCTCTGAGCACTGCCAGAAGTGATCCCTGAGCACAAAGCCAGGAGTCAACCCTCATCACCTCCATGTAGACCCCACTCCTGTCACACAAGTAAATAAATAAAAGGGATCAAGAGAGCTTTTCATAGGTCCGGGGTCAGTGTTGGATTTCCAAAGTTTAAAAACATCTGACTTTTGGGGGGCTGGAGCAATAGCACAGCAGGTAGGGCATTTGCCTTGCATGCGGCCGACCCAGGTTCAATTCCCAGCATCCCATATGGTTCCCTGAGCATCGCCAGGAGTAAATCCTGAGTGCAGAGCCAGGAGTAACCCCTGTGCATTGCCCGGTGTGACCCAAAAAGAAAAAAAAAAAAGAAAAATCTGACTTTTCAATGACTAACCATCCCCAAAGTCACAGTGGACAAGGAACTATGATCCCAGGATGAACTGAGGCTTTTCCACCCAACAGAGCCTCTTACACAGGTGTACGTGACTGGCTGAAATAAACCATGTGTGGCGCCTAGGTCTGGGGCTTTTCCTTACGAGCCAGCCTGGCAGCTGACCTCCTCTCCTGTCAGAAGCAGCAGCATCACACTTAGACACATTATTTCCTTGGTATCTGCGAGCTTGAAATCCAGCCATTTTTGAAAACCTGCCACTCAACACTTGATATTCTATCAGACCTTTCCAATTCCCCATCATCGATGTGCCTTGTTGATATTTGTAGCACTGTAGCACTGTCGTCCTGTTGTTCATCGATTTGCTTGAGCGGGCACCAGTAACGTCTCCATTGTGAGACTTGTTGCTACTGTTTTTGGCATATTGAATACGCCACAGGTAGCTTGCTAGGCTCTGCTGTGCGGGCGGGATACTCTCGGTAGCTTGCCAGCCTCTTCGAGAGGGACGGAGGAATCGAACCCAGGTCGGCCATGTGCAAGGCAAATGCCCTCCCCCCAGTGCTATCACTCCAGTCTGCTTATCCTTATTCAAAAAAAAAAAAAAACATAATAAACATGGACTAGAGAGGTAGTACCACAGGGAAGTCACTTGCCTGCTTTGATCCCTGGAACCCCATACTGTTCCCAGAGCACCCTCAGGAATGATTGCAGAGAGTCAGGACTAAGTCCTGAGCACTCCAAGCATCATCCAAAAACAAAAATAAGAGGGAAGAATGAGGGGCTGGAGTGATAGCACAGCGGGGAGGGCATGCATGTGGCTGACCTGAATTCGATTCCCAGCATCCCATATGGTCCCCCAAGTACTGCCAGGAGTAATTCCTGAATGTATGAGCCAGGAGTAACCCCTGTCTATCACCAGATGTAACCCAAAAACCAAAAAAAAAAAAAAAGAGGGAAGAAAGAAACATAATGCGCACTAAAGAATTTGGTTCAGATGACACAGCGTGGAGAGCCTGAAATCTGGAAAAACCGAGTGCCTGAGAACAGATGGCTGGTTAAAGAAACTCTGGTACATGTACACAGTGGAATACTATGCAACTGTTAGAAGAGATGAAATCATGAAATTTGCATATAAGTGGATAGACATGGAGATTATCATGCTAAAAGAAACTAGAAAGAGAGGGAAAGACATAGAATGACTCATTTGCAGAATATAAAGTAGCATCATATGAGACTAACACCTAAGGACAGTAGAGATAAGGGGCAAGAGGGTCACACCATGGTTTGGAAGCCGGCCCCACATGCTGGGGGAAAAGGCAGTTGGGATGGAGAAGGAACCACTAAGTAAATGATGGTTGGAGGGATCGCCTGGGATGGGAGATGTGTGCTGAGAGTAGGCCAAGGACCAAACACAATGGCCTCTGAGTATCTGTACTGCAAACCATAATGCCCCAAATTAAAGAGAGAGTAGGAAGGATGGTACCTGCCAACAGAGGCAGCGGGTGGAGTGGAGTGGGATGGGGGTGGCGGGTGGGACACTGGGAACAATGGCGGTGGAAAATGTGCACTGGTGGAGGGATGGGTGCTCGAGCTTTGTGTGACTGAAATGTAATCATGCAAGTTTGTAACTGTATCTCACGGTGATCCAATAAAGCTTCTTTTTTTTGAAAAAAAAGGCCCAAGCTGACTTTGGCACCTCAGTGTGTCTGCACCAAAGCTCACACAACACCCACACTGTCCAGCCCCTCTCCTGACGCCGAGAGCACTGAAGGGGCTGTATGGTCGGAGGGAACAAGATCCCAGATGAATAAAGTCTTATAAAAATGATTGCAGGCTTAAGCTTTTCTAGAAACAGGAATTATAATAGTCTAGTATCCTGGTTTTTGCTTTTTTTTCATTTATTCATTTGTAGGTCAATAAAAGGTCAAGTAAGCCAACATAGCACAGTTAAAACATAAAGACAGGAGATAACCTGTCTTCCGGTTTAATTATTTGAGAAATTCTGAGGGTAGATTTCATAGTACGAATACCATACCTTTAAGGAGGGTGGGGGGGAGGTCTCGTGCCATCTTTATAGCACAAGAAATAACTTTCTAGAAATAAAAGTGATTAAAAACAGAAGTTGAGATAAAATTGATTAAAAAAATTGTATTCGATGAAAGTCTCAACGATGGGAGTAAACCTCAATTTTGCATACTTGTGTGTGTTGAGTTCTCCAAGTTTAGACTGAGACTGCCTTAGTCATGAGATTGATTTCTAGGAGAATAATCTGGAAAGTCCTGTAACTAGTGTAACCTATCATGGGATCAGTTGGACACAGGCCTGGCAGATGCCTATTAACTCTACACATACATGTACCACTTTGACCAAAACGTTCAATGCTTTTAAAATGTTTAAAAGGGTTTTGATCAGGGTCTCTCAGGAAAGATAGTACAAAGGACTGGAATACACGTTTTGCAATCTGGGGTACATCACCTTGCCTTTTCTATCAGTTGCAAGGTCTCTGTTCTGTAAATGGAGGAGCACCACACACACACACACACACACACACACACACACACACTCATGGGGCTACCAATCTCTCAGCCCTTGGGGGTAGGAATCAAACATCATAAGCTCAGAGAGAAAACAGGGAAATCAATAGCTCTCTCCCAGGCAAGAAGGGGGAAATCCCCATTGGTTCCACATGGTCTTTGAGCAGGTGGTAATTAATACTGTTGTACTGTTCTTCTCTTAGTAGGGAACAAGAACACTCAGCTGGGACCGGCTCGTCCCCTGTGTCTCCCTCAGAGCTCACTGTTCTGCTTCCCCCCTGCGCTGTACCACGAGACCACCTCAGTTCATCATGAAGGTTAAGACCAGTCCAGGATGCCCCGTCTACACCACCATCAGCTTCACCCAGCTAACCTAGAGGGCAACGGTCCTCTGGCGGAGACGGTGGCTCCAGCTCAACCATGTACAGAGACAGATGGGATGAGCGTGAGGCCCACCAGCACAGGGCAGGAACTGGCAGAGTTCTAAATCTGCAGCCCTCACTGCCAAGCTGGAAGCACAGGGCCAAAGAATCTGGAGCCAGGAAGCAGGGTATATGAGCCCTGGCACCAAAAATGTTTAAATGGGGCCTAAGGAATTTTCCACCCAGCTGGGATAAAAGCACGGTGTTTCATTGTCTCACATACAATGGTGGTGGGATGTGTACATTAATGAAGATATGGATGTTAGAACATGATATAACTAAACCCAGTCATGAACAACCTCGTAACTGTGTGTCTCACTGGGATTCCCTTTAAAAACTTTCTTAAATAATAAATTGTCTTTGCATAAAAGTACAGGGTATCTTGGGGCTGGAGAGATAGCACAGTGGGTAGGGTGTTTGCCTTGCACGTGACCGACCCAGGCTCGATTCCCAGCATCCCATATGGTTCCCTGAGAACTTCCAGGAGTCATTCCTGAGTGCAGAGCCAGGAGTAACCCCTGAGCATTGCCGAGTGTGACCCAAAAAGAAAAAAAAAAAAAGTACAAAGTATCCTGAAAAAAATAGATGATCTCATAGTAATCTCTTTACCCTCAGTCTTCAATGGTTTCAGGCATGAATAATTTGAATAAATACCTTGGGCTGTGTGTTGCTTCATTAATTGGGTTAATGTGGGTGATTTGTATTCTCTGGCTAAGTCAAAATCTACAACTTTCAGTCACCACACATGCATGAAATGGCCTTTGATGCTCTGTTGTGTATGCTAGCTACTTGGGAGTCTATCCCAGCCATCCCTTCTGCCACGCTGTCAACCCTCTGAAGGAAGAAAGTAC
Organism: Sorex araneus; assembly: GCF_027595985.1. Lineage (NCBI taxonomy): Eukaryota > Metazoa > Chordata > Mammalia > Eulipotyphla > Soricidae > Sorex > Sorex araneus. Next base: position 290,418,465 of record NC_073302.1, read on the forward strand.
TTGTTTCTCATCTTCACTGCATTAGCGTATGGCTCTGACTAGTTCATCTGTCAGCAAAGCTCTCGTGCAGTTCTGCTCTGTGGAGCAGGATGGGGACAAAGAAGGAGCTTCGAAACAGAACTCCCACAGGGCCTGGGCGATGGTACAGCCAGGAGGGCATTTGCCTGGCATAAAACCAACCCGGGTGTGATCCCTGGCACCCCGTAGGGTGCCCCATGCACCCCCCAGGAGTAATTCCTGAGTGCAGAGCGGGGGTAAGCCCCTAGGCATCAGGTTATGACCCCAAAACAAAACAAAAGAGAAACAGGACCTTCGAGACACTGCAGCTGGGAAACGGGTATTTCCCAGCATCAATCTCCCGACTTGCAAGAACTGCCTCAACAATGCAAGGATAGGTTAGCAGCGCCCGAGTTTGCAGTGACCGTAAAACTGCTTGTGAGAGTGAGAAGAGCGCTAGATTCTGCTGCAGTAACAAAGAGGTACCCAAATCCCTCCAAGGCCTATTATCCAAGAAAAGTTTCTTTGCTGCTCATAAAATGCCTCAGGCAGATTAAGAACTCCCCAGTATCCTCCTGGATATGTGTTGGCTCCATGATACAGGTCACTTCCGGCCGTGGCTTCTCCATTGCATAACTGTTGCCACCAAAGCGGAGAATATTGTGTGTGTATATATGTAGATATAGATATAGATATGTAGCACTGTAGCACTGTTGTCCCGTTGTTCATCAATTTGCTCGGGTGGGCACCAGTAATGTCTCCATTGTGAGACATGTTGTTACTGTTTTTGGCATATCGAATATACCACGAGGAGCTTGCCAGACTCTGCCATGCGGGTGGGATACTCTCGGTAGCTTGCCGGGCTCTCCGAGAGGAATGGAGGAATCGAACCCAGGTCACCACGTGCAAGGCACACAACCTCCCTGCTATGCTACCGCTCCAGCCCATAATATATATATATATATATATATATATATATATGTTTCATACAACTGCCTCTGTCATGCAATTGAATGTTTTGAATAGAACAACCAGGGACCAGTTCAGACAATCCACTGATCTAGGAGATGGCTGACACAACAAGGCGCATGACAATATGTTATGTTCTACCGTGTCCTAGAATGAAGAGGACTATCACTTTTCTATGGAAAAAGATCCACAACTGAGTTACGCAATCGAGGTTCATCACTTTCTTCCCTTTTCTTTTCTCTTTTCTTCTTTTCTTTTCTTTTCTCTCCTTTTCTTTTCTTTTCTTTTCTTTTTTCTCTCCTTTTCTTTTCTTTCTTTTCTTTTTTTTTTTTGTTTGGGGGCCACACCCAGTTGTGCTCAGGGCTTACTCCTGGCTCTGAACTTCAAGATCACGACTGGCAGGGCTCAGGGGACCCTTTGGTTTGCCAGAAATCAAACCAAGATTGACTGCCTTCAAGGCAAGCAATACAACCTCCCATACAACCTCTCCACCCGCTAGGTTCAGCATTTTCCAGGAGAGCAAGTCCTATGAAGAAAGTGTGCTTTCTACGCTATATCAAGTAACGAGGTGTTATGATTCAGTTTTGGAAGAAAGTTCTCAAAATAATACCCCCTAGCTCAGCTGCTGGAGCCTTCCACTGCAGCTTGCTGCCGCCCAGTGCTCTGCCTCTTATAATAGTCAGCGGCTCTGGAGCCAAAATAAACTCTCTAGGTGTTCTCGGGAACACCCCATCTGCCCCCGCCCCCGGCAGCACCGGGAGAACCTGCCGAGCTCTCGCCCTCCGAGGCGTTGATCGCCACTAAAGCAATCGCCACTGGCTCTGTCCCATCCCAGCTACAGCAATGTGCCCGTTCTATCCCCGTTGGCAAGAATCCTGAAACATTTCAACTTCACAACCACGATGTTTCTCTACTTAAAGACACTCTTAGGGGGTGTAAAGGAAAATTGTCATTTTTCTCTGTGGGGGAAAAAAATAGATGTTCTAGAACATTCGTTGGGGATCAAAATAACAGCAGAAGAAAATAGTTTTGGAAGTAAGAGGGCTTTTTGTTTTGTTGTATTTTTGGTTTGGGGGGTAGGGGAGGGGCCGCACCCAGTGGTGCTCAAGGCTGGCAGCTGACTCCACTCAGGATCACTCCCGTTGGTGCTTCCGGTACCATAAGGGCTGCTGGGGCTCCAACCCAGGCTGGCTGTGTGCAGAGCTTGTGCCTTTCCCTCTGTACTATCTCTCCATATGTTAACAAATGCATTCATCCCATTGATACACACACTGGTTATTTCATCATAGTCTTTACTTGGTTCACTAGAAAAATAAATAATGGTAGGAGCCAGGGAGATTGTAGAGGGGGTAAAGTGCCTGCAGGCTGCCAGCCCTGCTCCCATCCCTGGCGCTACATATGGTCCCCAAAGCAGGGCTAGGAGTGGTTCCCAAGAACAGAGCCGGAAGTCAGTCCTGAGTACCACCAGGTGTAACCCCCAAAAACCAAAACATAAAAAAAAAAATAGCAAAGCTCTGTTTTTCAAATCTGCATATAATGCTTGTATACCTTGTCACTGTCACCCGTTGCTCATCGATTTGCTCAAGAGGGCACCAGTAACGTCTCCATTGTGAGACTTGTTTTTGGCATATTGAATATGCCAGGGTAGCTTGCCAGGCTCTGCCATGCAGGCAAGATATTCTCGGTAGCTTGCCGGGTTCTCCGACCTTGTAGTTCTGGTATTTCACTGGAAATTGTGATTTTCCCCATAAAAAGCCATGTCAGGAAAAGCATAATGATATTCTCCCAATATTAGAAAAGTGTTGAAGTAAAAAACGTGAACTAGGGAATGAAGTCCGTTCCACTTTCCGCTTAGATACAAATGAAACTGTTGTTCATCTTGGTCTTTTGCCACATGGTTTAAGAAGCACCACGTTCACGCCAAGGAAGTGAGACTGGGGAATCCAGCAACTGGCAAAAGGAACCTAAGAGGGTAAGTCGCTTGGGTTTATTTTCCCTTCTCTAACATCAACCAGAGTGAGTTTTCACCTCACTCTGGTGAAGGTCAGTGGCGGTTTCTTGTATTTGAACCTGGTGCAATCACTACACAATCCAGATGCATAAGATTTTGAAACCGTTTACATCCCTGGAAACCCGACATTTCTCAGACAACAGCCAGCTCGTCTCTAGCAGCCCAGCCACACCAGTGCCCGGAGCACACACGCATCTAAGGCTTACTCTCCACTTCCGGTTTCCATCACTACAGGCCGACCCCAGTAGTCGACATAAGTCTAGAGACAGTGGACATCTGCATGGTTCATCTCTCTGACATCCTCTAATTAACTGCCTCTGTGGTGAAGATGCAAAACACCTTGAATTCTTATTCCCTGCTGATAGGAGGGTAAGAGGATCTGGTCACTTTGGGAAACTCTGCCAACATTTATTAAAGTTCCACGCATTCTTATTTTTAGGACCCAGAAGTTCTAATTCTAGGCATGTGTATGTTTTATTTTGGTTTGGTTTTGGTTTTTCGGTCACACCTGGCGATGCACAGGGGTTACTCCTGGCTCATGCACTCAGGAATGACTCCTGGCGGTGGTCAGGGGACCATACGGGAAGCTGGGAATGGAACCCAGGTTGGCCATGTGCAAGGCAAATGCCCTCCCCACTGTGCTATCACTCCAACCCCTGGTATGTGTATGTTTTACTTATTTTTTCATCCAGTAGAAATAGAAACAAGTTAGGTACAGAGAGCTTGCAAATATATACGAACTTTAAAAATGACAAATAACCCAAAAGGCCATCCAACCTGAGAACAAATGAAACTGTAGTTCACAGCAGTATAAATGGGCACACGTACTGCTGCCTACAACTTAACTCACAAGTGTACTTCCCAATCGAGAAAAGTCAGACACCAAAGACTTCGCACTCTAATCTCAGTCATTCAAATGCAGGCAAATTTAATCTTTGGAGACAGGATCCAAATAATGGTCTTATTTAGCAGAATGACTGAAAGGGGGTCTATAGGTGACAATATTCTTTTTTTTATCTGAGTGTTGATTTCTCAGATTTGTTCACTTAATTTAGTTGCCTCTTGACTCTTGTCAGAGGACACCTTCTGTTTCTCCTACTTCAATAAGAAAGGTGGTTTTAAAAATATCCATAATAAAATCCTCATCAAAATAAATAGATGAACAAAATTTGGTATATCCATACAAGGGAATATCATTCAACCTTTTTTTTTTTTGCTTTATGGGTCACACCTGGCAATGTACAGGGGTTACTCCTGGCTCTGCACTCAGGAATCACCCCTGGCAGTGCTCAAAGGACCATATGGGATGCTGGGAATCGAACTCGGATCGGCCGAGTGCAAGGCAAACCGCCCTACCTGCTGTACTATTGCTCCAATCCCTCATTGACCTTTATAAAGGACAGACATTCTAACATATACTACAGCATGAATGAACCTTGATGACGTATCAAGTGAAATAAGCAAAAAGAAAAGCACAGTTATTGATATTTTCATTCCAATGAGATACTTTAAAGAGTCCACCTCACTGGAAAAAAATAAAATAGACTAGAATTACCTGGAACCGGATGGGGAGGGAAATGAGGAATTCTTGCTTAATGGGGACAGGGTTTCAGCTTGGGGTGATGAAAAACTTCTGAAAGTCGGTAGAAGTATTGATGAATGTCCTTAATTCTACCAAATAGTTCACCTATTTTACCACAATCAGAGTGAATATAGTCAAGTATGATGTTGTCATAATGTTAACCTCACGTAACAAAAGGTGAGTTTAGGTGTGAGTTTAGGTGTGTTCTCTATTCTCCAGGAACCCCAATATACATTGAGCACCAATAAGAATCTCGTGTAACTCTAAGTGAGGCTCAGGAAGTGTGAGTAAGCCAAGAGGATTGGGGAAAGTATTGAGCTCCTAGAAGAAAAAGAAGAATTTGGCTGGGAGGAGGTGTGGGCAGCATTTATACCAATTGACATGGGAAAGGAAGAGACTTCTTCCTGCTTTAGGGTTTAAATTTGCTTGAGTTGGATTCGAGCAGAGCCTGACTAACTCTGACGGGCTTTGTGGAAACCACCATCTTGCCCACATCCTTGTAAGGGCACATCCCTGAATAAACCAAATTTGTTCAGCCATCTGTATCTTGTTGGGACTCTGACCGAAACAAGTTCCATCAAAAACCATCATATTTGCATTCTGCCTTGCAGGGGGGGTGGGGGGTGGGGAAAAGAGGCAAGTGTCCCAGAAGGCAGAGAATTAGTCGAGGGATAGGGTGGGTGGGGTTCAAGACCAGAACTTCATTGGGTCTCCCAAGTTCGAGCAAAGTGGTCCCTAAGCACAGAGCCAGAAGTAAGCTCTGAGCGCTGCTGAGTTGGGCCCCCAAACAAAAGAACAAAGGCAACTCCAGGTCACATGCTGGATAATCAGTCTTTAGAGGAAATAAGACACTGGTATTCAATATAAACTAAAAAATATGCTTATAGGGGTTCAATCCCTGCTTCAATCCCTGGCATCACTCGTGGTTCCTAAGCACAACCAGAAGTAATTCCTAAGTGCAGAGTCAGTAGTAACCCCTGAGCATTGCCTCCCCCTGGCGCCCCCAAAAAAGAAAGAAAGTAAGAGAAAGAAGAAAAGGAAAATGCTTCTTGTGAGTTTAAGTAAAATGAAGGAATAGATTGTTGGTATAAATCAGCCTTTCCTGGCAGAGAGCAGGATGAGAAAGGGTGGACACTGGGTCTGTAGGGTGGAAGCTGTCCAGCACAAGAAAATGCTAAAGACAGAGGAAAATGTGTCCTTTATGATACTTAGGCCTATAAGAAAGAGTAGACTCAATTAACTGGAGGTTTAAGCCGGGGTTTAATATCTTACAGGAAGTCCGGAAGAAGGGCAGCTTTTAGGCAAGGTCAATCATGATTTTACTCTGTCCTCACAAGGCAGGGGCTTTTGAGAGCAAGCCTTCCTCTCTCAGCCACAAGTTAACCACAGATACTCTGAATATCAAACACCAAGCCCAAACATCCAGTTAATAAAGGCATTTTGAACCTACAGTTTCTTTGTGTTAGTGAGGAAAAACCTTGGCCAAAGTCTCTGAGCAGGGTAACCTTTGAATCTCATTAGCTAGAATTCACACCTGCAACGTCCCTAGCAATATAGCCAAGTCTATCGAATTATCACGCATGAACTTTTAGACTAACAGGAAGTCACAAAGTCAGGATTCTGGCCCTCTTAGAAAGGGTAGACCAGACAGCATGTCCTACTCAAGAGAGAATAACATAACAATTTTTCTGAAAATAAATAAATAAAGACAAGGACTTCTCATATCTTCTCTCTACTTCCCCTCCACATTGGCCAGAGCCCCAAAGTCCAGGTTCTAGAGAAGAGGCTAGTAGTCCAGCGGTTAGGGTGCTTGCCTTATATGCAGCTGACTCAAGTTCCATCCCCAGCACCCCATATGGTTCCCAACACCCCCAGAACTGATTTCTGAATGCATAGCCAGGAGTAACCCCTGAGCATCGTCGGGTGTGGCCCAAAAATAAATTTAAAAACTGAATTAGAGAGACATGAGAAGTGTATCTTCCTAGTGCCACCCTGGTTTTAGGAAAGGGAAGTATAGAATTTTTTCCTTGATCTTTTCCGTCTTTCATTCCTCCAACAAATATTCATTGACTTCTTGCTAGGTGTCCAACTTCAGGAAAATAATAATTTTTAAAAGGATAGCATAAAGGCCCTGAATTCCAGGCACTCGTAAGTGATTCAGAGATTGAAAGTGGGAAGCACTGAGCACTGTGTGCAAAGGAGACCCAGGTTGGGGCTGGAGAGGGAGCCCAGGGGGTAGGGCATTTGCCTTGTGTGTGGCAAGTTTGATCAAATCTGGAATTTGATCCCCAACACCCCATAACATCCACTGGGTGCCCCTCCTCCAGGAGTGAACCCTGGGGGCAGATCCAGGTGTTCCTCCCCTCCACCCCAGCCAAAAAGACGCAGAGGTTTGCAATCAGGGAATGGCAACGGCATGGGTGTCAGTTACAAACAAAGGGAAATATCAAACACCAGCTTTGAGATTCAACTTCAGAAGGGTGAAGCAAAGACCTTCATAGGTTAAGGAAGTAGCAGGGAAGACAGACAGAGTTTCTGGGGGGAAACCTGTGCAACTGATAGACATCCCATCTGGGCTCTCGGGAACTTGAGTGGAACGGTGACAACCTACAGCAAGGCAGGCAGGGGCAGAGCAGGAGATTCCAGCGGGGGGACAGAGTCCCAGAGCCAAATGCATTCATGGCTTAGCCTAGATTCCCATGAAGTAAAAGTTGGTGATTACAGAATAGAGAGAAATGAGACCTAGGACTGTGACGAAGCAGCTCATCCAAAAATGGGTGGTAGCGCCGAGGGGTAGTACTGATGATGGTGACAATGATGGTGATGATGGTGACGTTGGTGGTGATGAGGCTGGTCGGGATTAATATTATGTCTGGGATCATGATAGTGGGGGGAAGGAGTGTTAATGGTGGTGGTGATGGTGATGGTGATGGTGGTGGTGATAGTGGTGATGGCAATGGTGATCGTGGTGGTAGTGGTGGTGGTGATGGTGATAGTGGTTATGGTGGTGGTGATGGTGATGGTAGTGATGGTGGTGATGGTGGTGGTGATGGTGGTGATGGTGATGGTGATCGTGGTGGTGGTGGTGATGGTGGTGATGGTGGTGGTGGTGGTGATAGTGGTGTTGATGGTGGTAGTGGTGGTGGTGGTGATGGTGGTGGTGATGGTGGTGGTGATGGTGACAGTGGTGATGGTGATGGTGATGGTGGTGATGGTGGTGGTGATAGTGGTGGTGATGGTGGTGATAGTGGTGGTGGTGGTGGTGGTGGTGGTGATGGTGATGTGATAGAGGTGGTGGTGGTGATGGTGGTGATGGTGGTGGTGGTGACGGTGATGTCGGTGGGGACAATGAGATGGTGAAAGTGGCGGTGGTGATGATGGTGACGGCGGTGGGGATGATGAGACAGTGATGGGGATGACTGTGAAGGTTGAGACAGTGACGATAATGCTAATGATGATGGTAAGGCCGAATACGAAGATGACGAGGGAGATCATGGTGATACTGATGATGGCGTCGTCCCATATCCCTCACTGCTGACTGTGGTCACTTTTGAATGGCCGCCAATGTGGTCTTCCACTGGGCTGCTCTGACAGAGCACCTACGGGTGAACTTAGAAAAGACCTGGTCCTTTTCTAAGGACCAGAAACCCTGGAGACCTGCGGGAGGCTTTTTCAGCCAATTTTGTTCAATACTTGCAGCTGGATTTTCATACCAATAGGAACATGACCATCCTGTTTGCAACATTTCCTCCCCAGAAACTTGTACCACCCCACAAGTTAATGAGCTTTTCTATACATAGTTTCTTCCAGTGTGTAATTACTGGCCTGGCTTTATATTATTTTAGGATCGTGTCAGCAGCTAATTGTGGCACAGTCTGAATGCTCCGAAACGAGTTCAGCTGAGGAGGAGAACGGCCCCGGCAGTGCAGGACTGTGCGTCGTCACGTGTCGGATCAACTGTCTGGCAGGACAGTGAGCGTGGCAGAGCAGTGGTGGAATCCGATTCAAAGGGCAGATGATGGCCGACCTGGGTCACACTTGACTCTGAATTTCTAGACTGTTCGGTCTTGGTATCTACCGCCACACTCAACTACCACTGGACTTTGAATTGACCTAAGAGTACAGGGTAGCCTCGGGTCCTGACATTGCTGATCCCAGTAAATGCTACAGGCACCTGTAAAGAAGAGGGTGTTTGGTCCCCAGCTTCCTATTCACCTAAAATGTAGGAAGAGTACTTTGGCATCTTGGACCTTTCTTAGGTTCTTGCCTATTATTTATGTTTTCATGTAATAGTGGCACATTTACTACTTATACACTCACAAGCATACTTCCTTGCCTTGCATACAAGACGGGAGTATAGAATCTAATCATTGAGTCTGGGATAAAGAATAAACACTACTGGGGCTGGAGGAATAGTACAGTGGGTAGGGTGTTTGCCTTGCATGCGGCCGACCTGGGTTTGATTCCCAGCATCCCATATGGTCCCCTGAGCACCACCAGGAGCAATTCCTGAGTGCAGAGCCAGGAGTAACCCCTGGGACATGATACTGCTAGAACAGCTGAACTTTCTTTTCACTTCTGCTTTGGGGCCACAGCTGGTTGTTTCTGGAGCCAATGATCACTCCTGGAAGGACTCATAGGACCATATGCGGTGCCAGGACCAGACCTGGGTCAGCCACATGCAAGGCTCATGCCCTCCCCACTGTACTATTGCTCCAGCCCCAACAGCTGAACAGTCTTCAGTAGTTGCCGGGGAGGGGGAGGGATGGGGGGCTCCTCAACTCAGGTGGCCATGAAATGGTATTTTTTAATTTTATTTTTTATAAAGTTGTTCACAATAGTTCATTACATTTAATATTCAAACACCAATCCCACCACCACACACCTTCCCACCACCATAAGAGGAAAGTGGGTGAAGATTGTTCTATATACCTGGAGCCATTAAGCCCTGGTATAGGAGATTACAAACTTGTATGTTAAGCCCAAACAAATGTGTGCTACTTTTGGTACATCAGTGGGGTAGAGGATGAGAGGTCACTCTAGGAATTCTGAAATTTAGAATTCGATTATAGAGCAGATTAACTCATGGGTGAGGCCTATGTTGCTCTCTTTGAGGACCTTTATTTCAGAGTCTCTGGATCTTGGCCATTGATGAAATTATATGGTGCAGAGGCAGTTTGTGGGTGTGACCGCCAAGCTACTGAAAAACTTGGGAGCTGGGGGAAGGAGGCCCAGTCCCACTCTGAGTGAGCTTGGAGGTTTCGGTCATGGGTCCTGCGTACCTGGCTTTTTCTTCAGGTTCCCTCATAGGTGAGGTTTGTCTGAGCATGTGGAGAGTGGCCTTGAGCATGGCTGCAGTTGAGTTCTGGAGTTTTTCGGCTGCTGGGGTTCTGCTGGGGCCAAACCCGTCCCCTTCCAAGTTGCCCCAGTGAAGAGAGCCTGGCACAGGGTCCGCAGGTTGACATAGTACTTTAGAAGGGGGACTCAAACAACAAAAATGTGTGTTCAGATGGCTCTGGAATTCAGCTTACAGTGAGTTCTATGTTGAGCTTGCGGAGGGGCACCCTTTCATTGTGTCCCCCAAAGCCATGTGTGCACATAGAGAAGGAGAGAGAGGAATGGAAGGGAGAGAGAAAGGAAGGAAGGAGAAAGGACATTGGCTATCTCAAGTTATAAAGGCACAAATTCTCTTGGATCAGGGCCCTACCCTCTGACCCACATTCAACCCTGATTGCTCCTGACAAGTCCAAAGAATCACACTGGAAGTTAGGGCTTCAACATAGGAATGGGGGTGAGGGGGGAGGGGAGCTATGATACCATTTTAGCCCATTGCAGAGAATTTCAGTCGATTTATTTTTAATTATCCCAGAATATCTGGAAACCAGGCTGACTATCCCAGCTATGTCTGGGCATTGCTAAAAGTTGACTCTGTCCTTCAGTGGGGCCTGATTGATTTTGTGCAGGATATCTCCCTGTGAATAATTCAATGGCATTCTGACCTGTGAGACAAGATGAAGCCACTTCATCACTTTGTCTGAGACCAAAGCAAGATTGCTGAGTCACCCCTGGATTACAAAACATTCCCCTTTCTGTCTTCTTCACCAATCACGGCTTCTCCCCAGCTCTAGTCCGCCTGCTCTAGGATGAAGATGTACTGAGATACCCACTCACAGAAGGGTTCCTACCTTCTGGCTCAAAGCCCCCACCCAAGTCACCAAGATGCAAATCCTTGAGAAGTTTCCTTGTTCCTCTCTCTCTCTCTCTCTCTCTCTCTCTCTCTCTCTCTCTCTCACTCCTCAGCAAGCGTTCACCCTCACTACAAACAGCAAAACCCAACAACACAACCTGAGCAACTGTGGATATCCTGGGGGGGTGTCGACTGGAAGACATGGGTCCTTCTACGAGTTTGAACTAGCGACACAGATTACTCTGATAGAAAACTTAAGTTAAAACTGCAAGATTCGTGGGGCAGGAGTAACAATTCAGTGGGAAAGGCATTTGCCTTGCAAGCTCAGCTGACCCGGGTTTGATTCACAGCATCCCATATGGCTCCCTAATCCCCACCGGGAGTAATTCCTGAGCTCAGAGCCAAGAGCAAACCCTAAGCACTGCCAGGTGTGACCCGATGGAACAAAACAAAAACTAAAAGGATTCAAAGTCTACTTTTTCAAGGAGCAGAAGAGTCAGGCTGTTCTTTGGCTCTGGGTGGTGTTTTGGGTTTTCTGTGTGTGTGTGTGTGTGTGTGTGTGTGTGTGTGTGTTTGTGTGTGAGTGAATGTTTGTGTGTGTGGTGTCAGGGATCGAACCCAGGGCCTCGCATGTGGGACTGGCACCCTACCACTGAGCCATGTCCTAGTGAGGTCTTCTTTTTATTTATTTTTTAATTGGGGCTTGGGGTGTCTCCGCCTTCAGTGCTCAGTACTATTTCTGGCTCTGTGCTCAGGGGTGAGCCCTGGCAGCACTCAGGGATCATATGTGGTGCTGGGATTATATTGGGGCTGGTACATGCAAGGCAAACACTTGAGGCAAAAACTCCTGGACTCAAGGTCTCTTCTTGTTTATTCCTTTGTTTTGTTTTGGGGGCCACACCAGGCAATGCCAGGGCTGACTCCTGGCTCTGTGCTCAGAGATCACGCTTGGCAGTGCTGGGGGATCGTATGCCATGCCAAGGATCAAACCAGGGTCATTGGTGCATGAAAGGCAAGACTTCTTTTTAAGCAGAGGTGTCACTGGGTTGAAGCAGAGTCAAGTCAGCCTCTTAACTGTCGCACTGTCGTCCCGTTGTTCATCGATTTGCTCTAGTAGGCACCAGTAACGTCTCCATTGTGAGGCTCGTGACTGTTTTTGGCATATCGAATACACCACAGGTAACTTGCCAGGCTCTGCCATGCGGGTGGGATACTCTTGGTAGCTTGCCGGTCTCTCCGAGAGGGACAGAGGAATCGAACCCGGGTTGGTCACGTGCAAAGCAAACGCCCTACCCACTGTGCTATCTCTCCAGCCGGGCCTCTCTCTTAACAGAAAGGCAGAAATCTGCCACCTGGAAGCCTCATCAGCTAAGCCCGAGGCTCTTCTTCACGGCAGCAGTGGGTAGGGATGAGCACCAATCTTATCTGGCCGCAAGCATGTCATTTCCAGGGCGTGATCATCTGGGGGAAAGAATGGAAGTCCGCGTGGGCTCTGTCCCAACAATTGTGTGCCGACAGATCAGTGTTTGCAGGGAGCCAGAGGGTCGAGGTAAACAGACGGAACCAGAGACAATGCGCAAAAACTCGCTTGTGCCCCAAACCTTCATCAGATTTCTTTGAGCCTCTTCTCCACTCGGCCGAGGCCTTGATTGACTGAGTCTTGTTTTAGCAACGACGCCTGCAGTGCCCGTTTATCTGAAATGCCCCCCCACCCCGCTCCAAATGACTCAGCTGTCAGGCTGTGCTTCTACTCCTACTAGCCAGTCAGTTCTTAGCCCCTTCCTGGACTCCAAAACAACTTCCTCTAAGTCACTTCCTATCCACTTCCTCACCTTGCGCCCTGCTGTTATTCTTTCACCTGTTGTTTTCAGTGCGGGGTCTCTCTCCCCTATTAGAGGGGTCTCAGATGAGATTCTCAATGGTACTTTTATTTTTTGTTTTATTTTTTTATTAGTGAATCACCGTGAGGTACAGTTACAGGCTTACAAACTTTCGTGCTTGTGTTTCAGTCATACACTGGTCAAATAACCATCCCTCCACCAGTGCCCATTTTCCACCACCACTGGTCCCAGCATCCCTCCCACCACCCCCACCTCGTTCTCTCCACCCCGCCCCGCCTCTGTGGCAGGACATTCCTTTTGCTCCCTCTCTCCTTTTGGGTGTTGTAATTTGCAATAGAGGTATTGAGTGGCCATCGTGTTCAGTCTATAGTCTACTTTTGGCACACATCTTTCAACCTAAATGTGTCCTCCCAACACCCTTTACTTGGTGTTCCCTTCTCTATCTGAGCTGCCTTTTCCTCCAGCATGTGAGGCCGGCTTCCAAGGCGTGGAGTAGACCTCCTGGTCCTTATCTCTACTATTCTTGGGGGTTAGTCTCCCACTCTGCTACTTTATATTCCACAGATGAGTGCAATCTTTCTATGCCTGTGCCTCTCTTTCTGACTCATTTCACTTAACGTGATACTTTCCATGTTGATCCACTTCCTCAATGGTACTTTTAACAAGCGACAGGAAAAATCCTCTCTAACGTCCTATAGGGCAGACTTTTAACTTGCCATTCATCAGTTTCATCCAAATAGTGAAAAAAAAAAAAAAAGGACAGCTTGTAGCTTGTAAGATCTAAAGCAGGACAAACTCTTCTTCTGTAGCCAAATAGCAATGTTTCTCCCCAGTCCTCATCCTCTCCTGCTGGGGGAAGTTGGTATTCACTCCCTTGTACAAACTAGTGACTCATTAAATCAATAGGGCGGGATTGCGTATCCCTTCTGACACGAGACCCAGTGAGTACGAGGACTCCCGTCTTGCTTCCATTCTTGCTTCCTTGGCCCGCCTGTCTCGATGAAGCAAGCTGTCGTGTTGGTAAGGATGATGCTTCAAAGTACGGAGGGTGTCTCTGGCCAAGAGCCAGCGCGGTAGGGCTGCTTCCTGCCAACAGTCACATGAGTGAAAGTGGAAGAAGATCCTTCCCGAGCGGAGCCTGGTGAGAGCAGCCTGACCCGCACCAGCCTGCAAGTGATCCAGGAGCTGAGAAGCTGGCTCAAGCCTACCAGATTGCTGGCCCGCAGAATCCGTGCAGTAACAAATGTTTCTGTCTCAAGGAACTGCATCCTGGTGTGATGTGCCAAAGCCATTTTTTCCTGGACACAGCTGCCGTGGCCTTCTCAGCACGGGTCTTCTGCAGACCACGGAAATGAAGACAGAGATCAGTCTGACACACATACATTTAGCGTAGTTCGTGGACACAGGCTCCCCACCTCATCGTGCTTGGCAGACAATGTCCTGGTTTAAATCTGACTTGAAAAATAGGAAATGTTTGGGCAAATTTTAGATTCCAACATTTCAGCGTCTTCTCTCCAATTCTCTCTGCACGCTGTCTGCTCTGAGAAAGCACATTCGAATTAAGGGTGATTGGGCAAAAGATGTTTCGCTTCCCGCTCCTGCCCACAAACCAGCCTCCTCCCATCCCTGAGTTTCTAGAATTGGGCTTACTCCTTTGATGTTTCACAGCACTATTCCAGCAGTAGTCTGGACTTGAAGATGAGATACTACAGTAAACAAAAGAGGCAAAACCCTAAACTCACCCAAGTCACGTTTTAGTGAAGAAAGCAGTAAAAACAACTAAATAAATACACACATGATCTAAAATCAGATAAAGGGGAGAGCAATAACCATTACATGAAGTAAGAAGGATGAGGAAGGGCAGAACGTTTTGGGGATGAGTGCATTCAAGGCCCAGGAAAGTGTCTTTCTATGGAGAGATAGCTCAGCAGACACCCCCAAACAGCAACAGAGTAAGCCAGGAGAAAATCTGACAGACAAGTCTGACTTTTAAAAAGCAGAAAGGGCTTATACAGTGCAAAACTATAAAGCAAAAAATATATATGCAATGTTAAAAAATAGAAGACAAACAAAGCATAGCCTAGCTGGAGCAGGAGGAGCAGATAGGTATGAGGTCAAGGCTGTAGAGACAAGAGAGGGACTTGAGCGTTTGCTTGGCTGGCAAAAGAGTTTTTTAATATGAGCATGACGAGAAGACAGAGAGTTTGGGTTTAAATGATTCCAATTTAATTGAATGCCTGTAACAAATCATCATGAACAAGTTCGAAAACCACAGTGTCTATACAAAGTGTAAGAGGAAAATTTTTGCATAAGTAGGTGTTAGCTATTTCATGTAAACTCCAAAATGTATTGGCACGGAGTTTCTTTAAAAGTTGTATTAATGACAGGTAGGGCAGGATTATTACCATAATGAGATCCAAATATAAAATAAAATTTAATGCAAGATACTTTAGATTCCAGCATTGAAAATTTACTTTTTAAAAAGAGAATAAGCATGCTATTATATTGCATTAAAGGTTTTATTTTCCTTATTTACATAGGTTAAAATAATACGCAACCACAAATTGACTCTTACTCGTTTATTTTCTGCTCATTCTATTTGCCATTTCTTAAAGCGTTGTTGGCACAAGGAATATAAAGCAAATTTGTTATGTACCTAAGGGGGTAGGTTGGGGATGGGAGGGAAAATGGGGACATTGGTGGAGGGAAGGTCACAGTGGTGGTGTTGGAGCACTAAATGTCTGAAACAAATGTAAAAGGAACAACTTTGTAAAGCACAGTGTTTTTAATAAAAATAATGTTTTAATTAATTAATTGTTTCTATTTACTTTTTCCATTTGGAAGGAAGTAGAGTGATAGCACAGCGGGTAGGGTGTTTGCCTTGCATGCGGCCAACCCAGGTTTGATTCCTCCATCCCTCTCGGAGAGCCCGGCAAGCTACCGAGAGTATCCTACCCGCATAGCAGAGCCTGGCAAGCTCCCCGTGGTGTATTCGATATGCCAAAAACAGTAACAAGTCTCACAATGGAGACATTACTGGTGCCCACTCGAGCAAATCAATGAATAACGGGACAACAGTGAGACAGTGCTGCAGTGCTATTTGGAAGGAAATGGATTCCTAACAGTCCAAGATTCCCTGGCTAGAAGGGAAATTTGATACAGAAACTTATATAAGCTCTTTGAAACTGAGTGATAACTGGGACAAAGCAATAGTACAGTGGGTAGGGTGCTTTTCTTGCATGCAGCCAACCAGAGTTCGAAACCCAGCACACCATGTAGTCCCATGAGCACTGCCAGGAGTGGCAAAATAAAACCAAAACATGAAAACTGAGCAGAGATTCTAGCCTAGTAGTTTCTTCTTCAGTAACTGAGAATAGAGGCAAGTCACCACACTTTTGCACAAAGAAAACACTTAGAAAATACTTAGATATTTATTTTGGGATGCTTTATCACGGCAACATTGTTGAGATAATAGAGAAACCATGAATGAAGATAATGCATAGCTGTTCTAAAGAATGAACTAGATCTCTCTGTGTGACCATGTTGACAAACAGTGTCCTCAGAAATATCCACATGCCAATCAATATGTATTGTATGACATCCTTGATAAAAATGGAGAGAATAACCCCCTCACAAACCAGCACTATACATTGGTTGTCACAGTATCATGGTATCACGGTCTTCCCGTTGTTCGTCGATTTACTCGAGCGGGCACTAGTGACGTCTCTATTACACTCAGCCCTGAGATTTTAGCAGCCTCTCCTTACCCGTCTTTTCCAACAATTGGAGGCTCTTTCAGGGTCAGGGGAATAAGACCTATCATTGCTGTTTTTGGCATATTGAATATGCCACGGGTAGCTTGCCAGGCTCTGTCGTGCGGGCAGGATACTCCCAGTAGCTTGCCGGGCTCTCCAGGAGGTATGTATATATCTTTTACTGTATCTGGGATATGAATACGCCATGGGGAGCTTGCAAGGCTCTCCCGTGCAGGCAATAGACTCTCACACTTGTCAGGTTCTCCAAGAGGGAGAACAAGGCTTCTGGGAGGTTGGTCTTATAGTCTCTGGATGTTGGCCGTTGGTGGGATTACACGGCGCCAGGGGGGATTTGTGGGTGTGGTTAACAAGCTATTGGAAAATGGGGGGTCTGGGTGGAGGAGGCCCAGTCCCAATCCGAGCAGGCTTGGAGATCCCAGCCCCGGGTCCTGCACACCTGGGTTCCTCTGCCGGTCCCTTCATGTGTGAGGCTCATATGAACGTGTGGAGAGTGGCCTTGAGCATGGCTATGGCTGGGTTCCGGAGGTCTTCAACTGTTAAGGCTCTGCTTGGGTCAGGGAGAGAAAGGCAACCCATCCCCTCCGAGGGGCCCCAGTGAAGACAGCCAGGTGCGGGGGACAAGAGACTCTGTGTCGCTCTCTTCTGGGAGCGTGGTCTTATAGTCTCTGGATGTTGGTTGTATAAACATAAATATCACTGTCACTGTCACTGTGATCCCATTGTTCATCGATTTGCTCGAATGGGCACCAGTAACGTCTCCATTGTGAGACTTGTTACTGTTTTTGGCATATCGAATACGCCATGGGTAGCTTGCCAGGCTGTGCCATGCAGGCGGGATACTCTCGGTAGCTTGCCGGGCTCTCTGAGAGGGATGGAGGAATCTAACCCGGGTCGGCCGCATGCAAGGCAAACACCCTACCCACTGTGCTATTGCTCCAGTCCAGTATCTGGAAAAAAACAAACATAAATATATGAAAATAACATAACAAATAATTAATGAATGAAATAAAATAATGAATGAATGAATTGAATGGCTACCAACAAAACTCAGGATGGTGGTGGGAATGAGAAGGGGGCACAAGGTCAAATATCACTTCCCATTTATCCCAAACATTTCATTTTCCTACAAAAACAGGAAGTCAAAGAAAACAAAATTTTTCTTCAACATTTCAGGAGGCAGGACACTAGGGCTTTTCATGTTATCCATTCTACTTTCTGCTCATGTTGGGAAAAGTTCAACTCCCCTATAGCAATTCATTGGAGCAAAAAGAGGAAGTCGTTTCACATATTTTGGGCCATACACAATGATTTTGTCTTGAGAAAATAAAATCACATGTTTTGTGGGTGTATTCAAGATTAAAATTTTCCTGCCTCTTTGTGGGTAAAGTAGTTTTTAGAACTCTGATCATTCACAGGAAGGCTTTGTGGCTCTGGGTCTTCTCAATCTCCTTTTGTTGGAAACCTCAGAGTGAGGTTCAATACTGCTTTCATTAGCTTCCGTGCAAAGCGTCTGCTCAGGCAGCCTCTGATCAATTCATTTACAAGAAAAAGCCTCTCTCTCCTGGGGCCCAAGGATAGAGATATACTCTGGGCTGAGAAGGAGAAAATTCAAACGAAAATACAGATTTAAGCTTTTAATCCATTGATTTCGTTCAGCCAGGGGAGAGAGAAGGCTGGATTGAAACGCATCTCATTGGCTGTGAAGACTAGAAATACACAAATTTAACTGCATTTCACAAAGAGGTTCCATTCTACTGAGTCCTGCAGGAGAGGTGGTGTGGGGAGGCAAGGGGGAGGGCGGTTTTCTTCCTCTTAATTTTTGCACAGCTTAGAATTAATTTTCAAAGTCTTCTGAGCACTTGGATAACTACCACTCAGATGGGTGACTCAAGCGTGACCTCACACGCCTTGAGCTCACCTCACCCACAATTCTAGCAGGTCTTCAGGTTCCTTGCGCGGTGATGTCATCCTCCAAGCCTGTCCACCACCAGCGCTGCACTCTCCATCCCGACTCCCACTCTTCCACCCTTGCCTCCAGGCGCAAGGGGATCAGACTCTGCCCATGCTCAGGGGTAGAAGCACGGTGGCCGACCTTTATTCCATTCTCGGCACCAGATAGGGGCGCCCCCCCCACCCCCCACTAGCACTTCCAGGAGTCACACTGAGCACAGATCTAGGAACAGCCCCTGAGCACCACCAGAGGGTGACCCAAAAACAAGAAAGAAAGAAAGAAAGAAAGAAAGAAAGAAAGAAAGAAAGAAAGAAAGAAAGAAAGAAAGAAAGAAAGAAAGAAAGAAAGAAAGAAAGAAAGAAAGAAAGAAAGAAAGAAAGAAAGAAAGAAAGAAAGAAGGAAAAGGAGTCTTTCCCCCTCTTCTCTGGGACGAAGGAGATGTCCACTCTTCAACATTCAAGTATGAACTCCTTGGGGCTAGAACGATAGCACAAATGGGAGGGCGTTTGCGAGGCTGACCCAGGTGTGATTCCCAGCATCCCATATGGTCCCCTGAGCACCACCAGGAGTAATTCCTGAGTGCATGAGCCAGGAGTAACCCCTGAGCATTGCCGGGTGTGACCCCCCCAAAATAGAAGAAGAAACTCCTCTCTCTTTGGCTAAATTACGAAAAGCACCCGGAGTCACCTTGAGACCCCCTCTGGAGACCGGCAAACCTCCCCACTGTGCCCCCACTTTTCACAGGATCAGATAAGGGTTGGAGGCTTAGAAAATTGGCCAAGGGAACCCATGTGGGCCCTGAGGGTCTCCCTCTGGATTTTGGATGCGGGGGATCTCTCTGAGGGCCCCGAGGAGGAGCGATGGGAGATCCTCCCAGGCCCTCTCAAAGCTGCCTGCCTCGTCAGCCACTGCACCGTGCAGGAGGTCGCCGCCCTCCACCGGGGGGAGTTCTGGGCTGTCCCTAAAGGCCTCTCTGCCACCGCATGTGGCTGCCCTCACCTTCCATCGCCCGTTCCTTTCCACATGAGGGAGGGACAGCTTAGGTGTCTCAGGCCTTTTAAGACCAAGGGAAAATAAAATAGATCAGGTGACCGAATTAAATACTCCTCACGCCTTAAAAAAAGAGAACTTTATTTCTTTTATTCTTTCATCTTTTTATTGATCAAAATTCTGTGATTCACAATAGTTAATGATGTTTCTCACACATAATTGCAATACCACACCCACCCCAGCAGTGTACCCACCTCCCTCCCCAAGGACCCCGACACCCCTTTCCTTTCAAGCTCCTTCCAAACTCAATTGTGTGAATTAAGTCTCTCGTTGTCTAGCTTTTGACCCATGCTGTGCATCTTTAAGTCCAAATATGTGAAAGAGATCATTCTGCATCTTTCCTTCTGACTGACTCCACTCAGCACAATATCTTCTAGTTCCATCCAGGTCATGACAAATTACATGACTTTGTTCTTTCCTAGAGCTGTATAGTATTCCATTATATAGATATACCACAACTTCTAGATCCTTTTATCCATGGTTGTCCATTTGGGATGCTCCCATACCTTATCTTAGCTTTTGTACTGAGTGTGATGACAAATATAGGTGTGAATTTATCCTTTCAAATCAATGCTTTTGTGTTGGGGAATAGATGTCAAGAAGTGATATCACAGCATCCCAGAGAAGTTCTACCCCTATTTTATGGGGATCTTTCCATAGAGGTTGAAATAGACGATATTCCCAAGAGTGAATGAGGGAGGCTTCCTCACCACAATCCAGCCAGCTCTGGCTGTTTTCAGACTTACTGTGAATGGGCTATTCCCACTGGTGTGAGACAGTATCTCAATATTGGCTTGATTTGTGTTTTGTCAATACTGATTGACACTGAGCCCTTTGTCATATGCCCATTTTTCATCAGTATGTCTTCTTTGGAAAGGCATTTGTTCATCTTCTCGAAACACTCTGTGAATGGGGGTCACTGGATTTTTGTCGTTGAACTTTGAGTGCTGTAGATATCTTAGCTACCAGCCCTTCATCTGAAATACCACGTACAGATATTTTCTCCCATTCAGTAGGGTGTCTTTTAGTATAGTTTGAATTTCTTTTGTTGTGCTTTTTAATTTGATGTAGTCTGTTTGTTTAGTTGTTTTTGCCACTGTGGTGACACCCCTTCAAAGACACCTCTGAGGTCAATTTTCTGGAGATGAACTTGACTTGCTAAATAGTTTCACTTCTTTTTTTTCCACATTTCCACACAAAAGTGAGAACTTAACATGCTGAAGAGTGACCCCTGTCCACATGCTGCCACTGTGTAAGCTCACTACTGGCCTTGTTCCAGCGACTCATAAATAAATATAAAAAGAGATCAACTAGCTGCAAAAATTTCCTGAATACCCAGTCCTGGCTGAGATCTTCAGGGTGGTCTCAGGAGCGGGGTCGGGCCAATTCCCTGCCCTACCAAAGCCCCAATAGCCACAGCCACAGCCCACAGCTGCTGCCATGCCTCAGACTGACTGTCCTGTTAAATATTCTGGATATTCTGGAGTGACGTCTCCAGATCTCCAATACTAACCTCCCTGTAGGAGCACACCAAATTGGACGGGACTGTAACACACGCAAACTAATCTCAAATAACAAAAACATTAACACAAAACCATTTAACTTGCAACAATAGCTTCGTAAAGTCCCAGACGAGACCTTAATGTCCCCACGGGGAGATACAATTTTCACAAGTTTTATTTCACTGAGATATTTTTTGGTCATTCCATTAGCCATTTAGAGGTAACAAGCATTATAAAATAAACTATCGTGGGCCTGTTATGGGGACAGGCTTGAGAGGTGGCCGGAAAAATGGAGACCGGGGTGGAGGGAAGGTGACAGCGATGGTGGGACTGGGGTTGGAATAATGAATGCCTGTAACATCATCATGAACAACTTTGTAAACCATTGTGTTTAAATAAAATGGCGGGGGGTGGAAACGTTGACTGTTGGAGGGTATGCATCAATAAACAGAACTTCTTTCTAAGGCGGCATGTATTTTGCCCATTCTACTTTATTTGGTTTGGTTGGGTTGGGTTGGGGGACTACATCTAGTGGGGTCTCAGGGCTACTTCCAGCTCTGTGTTTGAGGGACTGTGTGGTGCAGGAATCAAACCCAGACCTCCAGCACGCAAAGAACATGCGTGGCCCATTGAGTTCTCTTCAGCCCCCATTTTGCCAGTTCCAACGTGTTGAGATATGTCCTGCCTTTACCTCACTCCAGCCCTCAGCCTTGTCCCGAAGCCAGGCCTAGCCAGTCCCCCACGTCAACCACCGCCCAAGCAAGGAAGAGTGCCATAGTTATGAGGCTCTTCCAAAACATTGCTTAGATCACTGGGTGGTGACTTAAGCAAATCGTCAGCAGATGACAGTGTTTTGTTGTTGTTGTTGTTGTTTCTTTTTTTTTTCTTTTTGGGTCACACCCGGCGATGCACAGGGGTTACTCCTGGTTCTACACTCAGGAATTACTCCTGGCGGTGCTCAGGGGACCATATGGGATGCTGGAATTTGAACCCGGGGTGCAAGGCAAACGCCCTACCCGCTGTGCTATTGCTCCAGCCCCCGACAGTGCTTTGTTTATAAATATCTCTTCAAACCACACAGCCCACCCATCCTCCAAGATTACGGCACCAAATTTGATAGTGTTCAAACTAGGAGGCAACCAATCTTAGAAAGAAAATACACATTTTTTTCCCTGCAGATGCATATATAAAAAGCACACAAGGCTCAACCTTTAACAACATGTTAGTGATATCTCATAGAAGGGCCTAATGGTCCCTGGGTGAAATACAACAATCTTCACACTTTTTCCTCTAAGGATACTTTTTTTTGTAGCATTTTCAGTGTTTTTTCATAACAAATAATACAAAATATATTATTTTGGTTCTGCTTCGGGACAGGAATTGGGGTTTGGGATGGAAACACCCGAAATGTGGTGGTAGGAAGATGTAATGGTGGTGAGATTGGTGTTTGAATATTAGAGGTAATCAAATATTGTGAACTACTTTATAAAATAATTTTTTTTCAAAAGAATCCCATCTTTAACTCTAGGTTCACCCTAAAATGCCAAACTTACAGAGTCACAATGCTGTCCCAGCCCCCAGAAAGGTAGTCTGTGGTGCCTGGCCTTCACAGACACACACACACACACACACACACACACACTCTACCTCCAGCCAGCAGATTCCCCTGAGAACCACCTACTACCCAGCGTTGCCACCTTCCAGGGCTGATCATCCAGCCTGCAAGGGCTCATCTGCCGCCTCCTCTTTCTGACTCCCAGCATCACCTCTGCTCATTCCTCGAGTGTTCCTGCCAGTCCGCTGGCAGAACCAGGGTTCAAGCCCACCTCCACTGCTGGGCGGGGGGCCTTGAGCAAAACAAGGTCTCTCCGTGTCCTACGGATCTTCTCTGCCCAACGGAGACAGCAGTGTTCACAAAACGTAAACAACGAGTCATTGATTATAAGTAATAGCAACAGCGCCTGCTCCTAGGGTGGTGATGAAATTAGCTACGGCTGGTCCCAGCAGCACTGAGGGGCGCCTTGGGGAAAGCGAGTCAACAGCTGCCGTCCGCGCGGAGGTGGTGGACGGCTGCTCAGTGGCGCACTGCGGGCTGCCCGGGCTCAGTGATTTCTTTCTAGTTTGGACCATGGCAGCGACTCTGGTTACAGGGACTCTAGCACAGATATTAGAGTTCAACCAGACCTTCGTCTTCCAGCACCGCAGACGCATTAGAATCTCCCGGGGAGCTTTTAATACCTCGCCCGGGCTCCAAGCCAGACCAATGATATCAGGATCTCCAAATTCAGACTGTAGTAGTTTTCAAAACCTTCCCCAGCTCCTGGAGATTTCTCCCTGTATTTTCTTCAGTGTAGTTTAAGAATTCTGGTCTAGTCTTTTTTTTTTTTTTTTTTTTTTTGCTTTTTGGGTCACACCTGGCAATACACAGGGGTCACACTTGGCTCTGCACTCAGGAATTACCCCTGGTGGTGCTCAGGGGACCATATGGGATGCTGGGAATCGAACCCAGGTCGGCCGCGTGCAAGGCAAACGCCCTACCCGCTGTGCTATCTCTCCAGCCCCTCTGGCCTAGTCTTGGGATAGTGAGTCTACTTTGAGCTAATTTTTGTAGATGGGATGAGAAACAGATCTACTTTTCCCCTCTTATTTATGCATATGGGTGTTGTTTTCCCAGCGCCATTGGCGGAAAGGCTCTTCTGTCAAAAACTACCTGTCCATAGATCTGAATGTTCAATCTCCGGGTTAGCAACCCTAATCCACTGGTCTGCCAGTCTACTTCGAATCCAGAACCATGCTGGGAACTACATTCTCTCAGGACCCAGCAATTCCCCGTTCCTGGCATCAACGGCTGCGATAGATAAACTCTAATCAGAAAATACAGAAAATACACATACAGGTCTATGTATGTTCTTGGCAGGGCTTAGCACAATCGCCAGGATTCAGAAGTGACCCAGATGCCTAACGCCAGATGGATGGATGAATAAAGAAGTTGTGATATAAATAAAACTTTTTTTTTTATCCAGGTGATTTGTCACATTTAATCAACATCACAAAGAGTTCACTACTACCTGCAAACATTTCGGGGGGGGGGTAAGAAGTGCCTATAAAAAGGGTGAATCCATCCACTGCCCCCCTCTGGGGTCCTGTGTGACCCTGTGGGCAGGTGGGGGGCTCTTTCGAGCATCTGGCAGGCAGGCAAAGGGCCCTGGGGACTCTGGCTCCCAGGATTGGGGCCTGGGCAGACCAGTGAGAGGACCCAACGGGGCCACTCTGGGTTGCCCAGTGTCACACTAGTCTCTAGGGAACAGAGGCTGGAAGCCAACAGACACAGCTGAGGAGCGGGAGATGAGGAGAGGGTGGCGGTGGCGGGTCACAGGGTGTGGGAGGGTGGTGTGGGCCCCGGACTTACCCCAGTGTCAGTCTGCCCAGCTAGGGGTTGTCCCTGGTCTGTCTGCTCCTTCCCGGACTGGTGTGGCAGGCCACGAGCACCACGGGGGTGTCAGATGAGAAGCCGGGGCACCCTCCACAACGGGACTTGGAGATCAGGGGTGTGTGTGTGTGGTGGCTCGGGGCTGGTCCCAGGGGAAAACCAGAGAAGGCAGAGTTCAAGGTCTGGGGAAGGATGGGCAGGCTGTGCTGGAGAAGCATCTGGGCCCCGGGCCTGACTCTGAGCCCCTGAGTCCCTGCGGGAGCCCAGAACAGACTCAAGCGCCTGGGGGCCGCACGGTGCATCCTGGGGGGCTCTGACTCAGGGGGAGCTGGGAAATGATGCCCTGCCAAAGTGGGTCCCGAGGGGCCCGGGAGTCTCTGAGAAGGGCGGCCCTCCGCCTGCATCACTCGGCCTCGGGTCCAGGTCGGCATCTGCTCCAGCAGCACATCCTCAAGGCCACCCAACTCCACAGGCAGATGATGCACCAGCAGCTTCAGCGAGAGCCCCTCACTGCCCTCTGGGGCACAGCTGTCACATCAGGGGCAGCCGGGGAGGGGACACAGCCTGGCCCCCAGGAGTTATCCTTGAGCACAGAGTCAGGAGAGAGCCCTGAGCTCCACCATGTGTGGCCCCAAAACCAAAAATAAATGAATTTCAGATAGATAGATGGATAGATGGATAGGTGGATAGATGGATGGGTAAATAGATTGATGGAAGGATAGATGGATGAATGGATAGATATGGATAGATGAATGGATAGATGATGGATAAATGGATGGACGGATAGATAGATAATGGATAGATAGATGGATGGGTGGATAGACTATGGATAGATGATGGATAGATGGATGGATAGATAGATGAATGGGTAGATAGATGATGGATAGATGGATGGATAGATGAATGGATAGATAGATAATGGATAGATGGATGGATAGATAGATGGATAGATGATGAATAGATGGATGGGTGGATGGATAGAGATGGATAGATGGATGGATAGATAGTTGAATGTGTAGATAGATAATGGATGGATGGGTGGATGGACAGATCAATAATGAAATTCTTTGTAGCCACGAGGTGGGGTGGGGCAGGGATGAAATCATGCAATTTGCTGCTACTTGGATGGAACTTGGAGCAAGGTAAGCCAGGAGGGTGAGCACAGGGTGATCTCTCTCGCCTGTGGTTATAGAAAAACAAAACCGGGGAATAATGAACTCTATGTCCTGGAGAACAAATGGAGAACTCCAGATTAGGATGAGGGGAGTAGGTGGGATGGAAGCAGACCAGGGGCATGAGAACAGGCTGTGGGAACTTTGGTGGTGGTGAGGTTAGGGAACTGTGTGCCAAGACATGATGTCAACACAATTGTAAACACATAACCTAAGCCCTAAAGGAAAGCAGTCATGTTTTTTAATGTAGTACTGGGGCTGGGGGCTGGAGCAATAGCACAGTGGTAGGGCGCTCACCTTACACGTGGCTGACCCGGGTTCAATTCCTCCGCCCCTCTCAGAGAGTCCGGCAAGCTACCAAGAGTATCTCGTCTGCACGGCAGAGCCTGGCAAGCTACCCGTGGTGTATTTGATATGCCAAAAACTGTAACAACAAATCTCACAATGGAGACGTTACTGATGCCTGCTCGAGCAAATCAATGAGCAAGGGGATGACAGTGACAGTGACTGGGGCTGGAGAGATACTACAGAGGGTGGGGCTCTTGCTTTGCACATGGTCAACCCAGGTTCGATTCCTGACACCCCTTATGATCCTATGAGTCCCACCAGGATTGATTTCCGAAGCACAGAGCCAGGAGTAAGCCTGATCAAATGTAGGTTAGTATCTCAGTTTCCTGTCTAGAATCTTATGGAACTTATTAAAATGTCCTGAGTCTCTTTTACATGACTCAGAGGAAAAGAGCAAACTCAGTTTCATCTCTCTTCCAAGAAAAATCTTCAAATATTTGATGGAGAAAGAACTGACTATTCAACAATGGCTAACACCATTCACAGACTATAAAAACTCACAATGGTAATTATACAAAGAAACTGAATGGGTTTTGGAGCGACAGCACGGCCTGTAGGGAGTTTGCCTTGTACTTGGCCGACTGGGTTCGATTCCCAGCGTCCCATATGGTCCCCTGAGCACCACCAGGAGTAATTCCTGAGTGCATGAGCCAGGAGTAACCCCTGTGCATTGCCAGGTGTAACCCAGAAAAAAAAAAAAAGAACAAATTTAGATGACCTCGAGGAAAATGTCCAGGCTCTAGAAGAAAACATCCAACTGCCACTGTCTAATTCAGAGAGTGTCCCTGTACTTAACCCACGTCACACACCCTCAGAGAGACACAGCAGCTGCCATATTTAGCCCCCAATGTCCACATCCTCTTTGCAAATCAGCAAAAAATTCAGGGAGCTGGAGATATTTCTGGGGCTATTCCTCTTCCTGTCCACCAGTCCAGGGTATCACAAATGGATCCCGCCATCCAGAGCTACAACTGCTGCTGGGCATTCTTCTACAGATTATGCCATTATCAACATATTTAAACACACCCCTCTTTGCCTCTTCTGGCGGGGGGTCCAACATGCTTCCCCTTTCTTACATGCCAAGAGTACTTCAGAATACCTTATTGATTCCCACTCTGCCCATGCTTTCATAAATAATCTGTTTATCAACAATTTCTCTCAGGCCCATTTCTGTGTGCCTTCTCTAGTCTTGAGATTATAATAGAGGACCAATTGCACTATGAAGAGAAGACACAAGTAAAATTATAAGATTAAATCTTTATTAAAAATATAAATATATTTAAATTATGTTTAAAGTCAAATTTATTATTTTTAATTCACTGTATCACTGTCATCCCATTGCTCATTAATTTGCTCAAGCGGGCACCAGTAAAGTCTCCATTGTGACACTTGTTGTTACTGTTTTTGGCATATCAAATACACCACGAGTAGCTTGCCAAGCTCTGTTGTGAGGGCAAGATACTCTCGGTAACTTGCCAGGCTCTCCGAGAGGGGCGGAGGAATCAAACCCAGGTCAACCGCATGCAAGGCAAATGCCCTACCCACTGTGCTATAGTTCCAGCCCTGTTATAAAATATAATTTATTAAAATTGTATAACTTATTTTAAAATATAAAAATATATATGAATTATTTACAAAAATTAACATAATCCCATTTTACTTGAATACTACTCTCAGAATACCAGAAAACTTTGAAACTACTCTGAATTTTTGTGGTTCATCATTTGAGGGGGAAAAAAGTAAATCCTGAGATTTCATGACATACCTATACTTTTTTCTAGATAGATTCTTTCCATCACTATCTTCTGGTTCTGCTAATATTGAAGTATCAACTGGATACTGTGAAGACTAAATGTGATACTCCAGAGGGGAAAAAAAAGTCATTCCTCTTGAAACTAGTTTAAAGCACAAGTTCAGATTCTGGAGCACAAATGATTTAAACTCATCCAATCTCTTTGTATGATTCTAATTACAATAGTTGCAAATTTTTATTGGTTGTGAGTGGTGTTAGCCATTGTTGGATAATCAGTTCTTTTCTCATCAAATATTTTTTGTTTTTGTTTTTGTTTTTGTTTTTTGGGGTCACACCTGGTGTTGCACAAGGGTTACTCCTGACTCATGCACTCAGGAATCACTCCTGGTAATACTCAGGACACCATCTGGGATGCTGGGAATCGAACCCAGGTCGGCCGCGTGCAAGGCAAATGCCCTACCTGCTGTGCTATCGCTCCAGCCCCTCCCATCAATTTGAAGAATTTTCTCGTAACAGGGATGAAATTGAGTCTGCAATTTTTGTTCCAGGCATTTTTCAGGAGGAAGCTGTAGAAGAACACAGATATTTTATCTTTATAAAACAAAGAATGGTTGTTGCTTTCTCCTTCCTTTGTGAAAATCAGGCCTAAGGCTTTGCATTTCATCAACTTGCAGCATCATCAGGTCTCAGCCTATTTCTGGACTTCCCTTTCCACCCCTTCCCGCTGCTTCTGAATCAACCACAAGACACTGGACGCAACATCTCCTATGGTGAGTTCGCCTTCTTCTGTGATTCAGGACATAGAACCATTCCCAGATGACAATAGTCAGTCTGGATAAATCGCGTCAAAATAAAAACAGACTTCAGATAAGAAAGTCAATTTATTAAAAGGTGATCAGAGTACATACAAAGAGAAATTTGACAAGATCATACATTTATCTGAAGAACACTGAGCTGTATACACGGAGTTGTATATATTAGACAGTCCTACATTCGGCCTTTCAGCCTTAAAAAAAAAATACTTTGGCAGGGGGCTAGATAGTCTAGGGGTTAAAGTCTTTTTGTGCACACAGCCAACCACGGCTTCATCCTCAGCACCACCAGGAGTGATCCCTGAGCACAGAACCATGAGTAAGCCCTGAGCACTGTTAGGTGAGCCATTCTCCCTAAAAGCAAATATTTCTCTAGTCAAATTCCCACACGATAGAGTAATAAGGTAATATTATTGAGTGGTAATAATACGTTAGAATAATATATGTCAGTCCTTTGAAACAACTTTTCTAGAGATTAATTTCCCCCTTCGAGGCTGAAACAATAGTATCGCAGGTAGGGCCCTTGCCGTGTGCAGCCAACCTGGGTTCAATCTTTGACATCACATAGGGTCCCTTTTAGCCCCGCCAGGAAGGATGCCTAAGCACAGAGTCAGGAGTAAGCCTTGAGCACTGCTGGGTGTGACCTCAGAATGAGCAAGAAAAAGCATGTCCCCTTTCCCTTTCCTTTCCTCTGCTATTGGTTTTTTTTATATATGTTTTATTGGATCACCGTGAGATACAGTTACAAACTTGCATGATTACGTTTCAGTCACACAATGCTCGATCACCCATCCCTCCACCAGTGCACATTTTCCACCATCATTGTTCCCAGTGTCCCACCTGCCACCCCCACCCCGCCCCACCCCCTGCCTCTGTGGCAGGTACCATCTTTCTTACTCTCTCTCTAATTTTGGACACTGAGATTTGCAGTACAGATACTCAGAGGCCATCGTGTTTGGTCCTTAGTCTACTTTCAGCACACATCTCCCATCCCAGGCGATCCCTCCAATCATTTACTTAGTGGTTCCTTCTCTATCCCAGCTGCCTTTTCCCCCAGCACGTGGGGCCAGCTTCCAAACCATGGCGTGACCCCCCTGGCCCTTATCTCTACTGTCCTTAGGTGTTAGTGTCATTTTATGCTACTTTATATTCCACAAATGAGTGCAGTCCTTCTATCTCTGTCCCTCTCCTTCTGACTCATTTCACTTAGCATGATACTGTCCATGTCTATCCACTTATATGAAAATTTCATTATTTCATCTCTCCTAACAGCTGCATAGTATTCCACTGAGTAGATGTACCTCCCTCTCTGCTATTGTTGCTGTGACTGGGAGTCACACACACGCTTGGTTATGGCACTTGAACAGTCCCAGTGCTCACTGGTGTGTCACACGCTTCAGCTGTGCCACTGACACATGACCTCAGTGGGGGGTCAAACTTCTCGGTTGTGATATTCCAGTACATTTCAGTTCTGGTGCTCCTTAACCACTAGACTCTCTCCCTGGCCTCCCAGAATATGGCATATTTTAGGGAAGCATATCTGACTTTTTTTTCTCTTTTTTTTTAAACCTAAATTAAACTTGCACATGGGGAAACCATCATACAAAAGGAAATCTTGGAGTCGGAGCAATAGTACAGTGGATCTGTCACTTAGCTTGGACTTAGCTGACCCGGGGTTGATCCCTGGCCACAGTGGTCCCCCAAGCTTGCCAGGAGTGATCCCTTAGCACAGAGCCAGGAGTACGCCCTGAGCACTGCCAGGTGTATCCACTACCCTCTGCCCCATAAAAAAAAAAATCATCTTTAAAAAAAGGGAGAAATTCCTAGACCCACGTCAAACTACTGGATCATAGAGTGGTTATTTCTTTTTTTCTTTGTTTTCTTTTTTTTTTTTCTTTTTAGGTCACTCCCGGCGATACACAGGGGTCACTCCTGGCTCTGCACTCAGGAACTACCCCTGGCGGTGCTCAGGGGACCATATGGGATGCTGGGAATCGAACCCAGGTCGGCCGCATGCAAGGCAAATGCCCTACCCGCTGTGCTATCACTCCAGCCCCAAGAGTGGTTATTTCTTAACTAATGTGAGAATGCTAACCTATTTTCCAGTGGACTGTGGGGCCAAGGTGACAAGACAGTATAGGAATGGGGCTGGAGCAATAGCACAGCAGGGAGAGTGTTTGCTTTGCACGTGACCAACCCGGGTTCCATTCCCATATGGTCCCCTGAGCACCGCCAGGAGTAATTCCTGAGTGCAGAGTCAGGAGTAACCCCAGAGCATTGCCATATGTGATCAAAAATTAAAAAAAAAAAAAGGACAGTACAGGAATTAAAGTGTTTGCCTTGTATCGGCACCTGCCTTGCATGCAGACAACCCAGATCCAATCCCCAGCACCACATATGATTCTTCTAGCCCTGCCAGTCGTGATCCCTGAGCACACAGCCAGGAGTAAGTCCTGAGCATATCTGGGTGTAGCCTAAAAACTAAAAGAAAAAGAGGGGAAAGAAACCCCAATCACCACATTCATATGACTGAAAGGGATGAGATTGGCCCACCGGGAAGATGGAGACAGGACTCTGAAATTCCCACAGAGGAAAACCCAGGTTTGGAGCAATGAGGTTGGCCCTGGAAAAAGCACCCGTGAAAACAACCGCTCAATTAAGTGTGGAAACTTTTGTCTCCTGTTCCCTTTTTCAAGTTTTGTTATTATGTCATTGGCCTCATGAAGAACAGAAGGTATTGTCATTGTCTGAGGTGTCTTACATTAGCTTTATCTCAGAAATCATTAAACCCATGAAAAATGATGTCAGTGCAAACCTTTCATTGTCTTACTCACACGGAGCTGTTCATTCTATGAGCAGGTAATAAATCACGCCAGTATTTACTGAGTAAATAGCAAGTATCTGCATTGTTCAAGGCATGGAGTGTTCCAAAGGAGGAATTAGACAAGGTCCTGGTCTCTGGTTTCTGAAATTTAACCAGAAACAGAAATCTGCTTAACAATGAAATGAATAGAGATGGAGGAAGGTCGATTGGAAATACGTTTAACCAGTTTTACATTTAACCTAGGCATTCGCCAAGCCAAATTTAGTTGTTTTGCTGCCAGGGATCAAACCCAGAGCCACTCTATTTTCATTCACAGCCTCCAATGCCAAATTTCAAAGGAAATCGGTTAGTTGTTGTTTTTTTTTTTAATTTTCTAGTCTGGGTTCATATTTATTGTCATTTAATTAAGGCTTTATCATGTTTGCTTTCACGTTCCCTATACCGTATTCATTCAGTTTTGTTTTTGTTTTTTTGTTTTTTGCTTTTTGGGTCACACCCTACAATGCACAGGGGTTAATTCCTGGCTCTGCACTCAGGAATAACTCCTGGTGGTGCTCAGGGGACCATGTGGGATGCTGGGAATCGGACCCGGGTGGGCCACGTGCAAGGCCAATGTCCTACCCACTGTGCTATCGCTCCATTCAATTTTAAGCCCCTTCATTCAGTTTTAAGAGGAGATGATGACGAAAAGAACAAAGTAAAATGTGCCCCCAACAAACTCTCATCAGTAGTCTTCCTAGAAAATGTCTTGAACCCAGTACAGGGGTTAAGACCCTCGTATTGCCTGTGGATGACCCTTGTTCGATCCCCAGTGTCATACATGTGGTCCTCTGAGAACCCCTGGGAGTGGCCCGTGAGCACTGAGTCAGGAGTGACCCAAACTATCACCAACCGTGGACCAAATTTTTGTTTAAATGCACTGAACTACAGCAATCTTCACTTAGAATTGCACACAGCTGTTGCTAAAGTATTTGCAAAACAGTGTTTATTTCATCATTCAGCAGGAATACTTCTGAGAAACAGGCAGGTTACGTGATGCTATTTTATGTCGAAGCAAACAGATATGAAAGGTCCTGTGTCTCCTCCAAAATTTCACCCTGAGCCAGAAAAGCAGAAACCAAGTCTCCTGACCCTGAATCTTCCGCTGCGGCCACTTCATGTCCATTTACTGCTTTTTAACATTTGGCCACCAGGGGTACTTCCAGATTCTTATCATAGCTGACTGTTGCTATGGCTACAAGTGGCTCAAGAAAACATCTTCATTTTGCTATGGGAACCAACCACACCCAGTGGCACTCGGGGGCCCAGGGCCACTCCCGGCAGAGGTTGGTCAGGTGCCGGCCATGGGTGCGAGGGCTGCTGAGGACGCGGCTCTGTGCTCCAGGACCACCACGACTGTACCCAGAAATCCTCCGGTCCTGCACTCTGGGCGTGGAGATGGGCATTCAGGCTGCACCGGGCTGTGCTCGCGGAAGCCTTGCAGGGCTGGGGCCACACTCAGGGTCGAGCATGAGCTAGGCATGTGCTCCACCTCTTGGGCTCACTACGGGACCCCCAAAGTACCTTCCCCTTTATATAGCCACACTTTCTCCAAGGGGATTGGCATTCATTTCAGAACTTCAGACTGGGAGAGGTCTTGAGATCGCATGGGACACAGAGGTCCTGAGTGTTTCAGAAGCTCCAGGAAAGGGGCTGGAGCGATAGCACAGTGGGTAGGGCGTTTGCCTTGCATGCAGCCAACCCGGGTTCGAATCCCAGCATCCCATATGGTCCCCTGAGCACCGCCAGGAGTAGTTCCTGAGTGCAGAGCCAGGAGTGGCCCCTGTGTATCGCCGGGTGTGACCCAAAAAGAAAAAAAAGCTCCAGGAAAGGTTCCGAGTCATCAGCCCCAGCAGGGATCTAGAAGGAAAGGTTGAGGCACCAGAATGCGTCCAAGGAGAACATTTGATCAGGACCTACAAGTGTTAGAGAAATTACAGTGGGAACGGTTTGATAAGGAAGGTTTTCTTACTCGTCTCTACCAAGAACAAAACCAAGGAGGAATGAGATTTGATTAGATTCGGCAAAAAGGGGTGAGGGTAAGTAAAGGCATGGACTGGAGAGAGTACAGGGATGAAGGCACTGGTCGTGCAGGCGGCTGCCTTGGGTTTGCTCCCTGGTACCACCTTAAGTCCCTGGTGCACCACCAGGAGAGATTCTGAGCACAGACTCCAGAGAAAGCCTTAGCACTGGTGGGTATCAATCAAGAAACAAAAATTAATAAACGCATAATGGAGGAAAAATAAAGAAGGGAATTCCCTGGTAGTCAGACTAATAAAACAACCAAGATAAGAAACCTAGAGAGTTTTCTGGAAGAAAAGCTTTATTGAGCTGTAACTTGCATGCCACACAATTTATTCATTTAAAGTATATGATTCAAATGTCTTCAGTATATTGATACATTTTAGAACATCCTTATCAACTCAAAAAGACTCAAGCCCTTCAGCTTTGATTCCCTGTTCCTGCCCCCACCACTCCAGCCCTAGGCCATCACTGACCCGTTTATCTCTAGAGATTGGTCTATTCTGAATATTTTATAACAAGAATCAACTCATACAAGGTCTTCTGTGGCTGTCTTCTATCTTGACCATTTTTCCAAACGTTATGCATATTGCAATATGCAATGGTACTTTCTTTTAACTGCCAAATAACAATACTGTGTATGGATCTACCACATTTGCTTTTGGTTGACAGACAACTGCTTTTGCTTTGGGACTTTCATAATATATCGCAGTTGCAAATGTTGTGTGTGCATGTGTCTGTATGTGTGCGTGTCTCTGTGTGTGGGTGAGTATATGTCGCTGTGTGCATGAGTGTGTGTATGTGTGTGTGTGTGTGTGTGTTTGGGTCACCCTAGAAGTGCTCAGGGCTTACTTGTGGTTCTCTGCTCAGGTGCTCAGGGGACGATATGCGTTGATGAGGGTTGATCATATACAAGGTGTGTGTCTTAACCCCTGGATTACTCTCGAGTCCCATTGCAGTGAATGCTTAGATGAAAGATCTTGTGTTTTCAGTTCTCTTAGGTATTGTGGGATCGTCAGGTCCCACGGTGACAACCACAAATAACTTTTCAAGGACTGACCATGCCGTTGTCAAAGGCCGCTGGGCCATTTTCCATCCCCTCGCCTGCCATGGGAAGAGCCGGCTCTCATTCTCCCCCGGGGGCATTCTTAGGACCAATCTCAGCAACTTTTTATGGCTTTGGAGTAGTTTCTCATTGTATTTCTGTCTTTCATCTCCCTGGTGACGAATGATATCACACTGCTTTTTGTGTTACTAGCCACTGTTTTCTTTTTCTTTGGAGAAATGTTTGTGCAGATCCCCTGAAATGGAAAAAAAAATAGTGTTTTTTGAAATATGAAGCACATAGATTCTTAAACCCTGGATAACGCCAGCTCTGGATCTCTAATATACGGATGAATGTGCTAGTTGCATAAAGTTGAATTCTCCTGGTTCTTTCGAATTCCATGAAACTGGATTTTGAATGAATTTCTAGGTCTCATTTGATGGGTACGGGATGGAAGCTGTTTTAAAACGCCACAAAGTGGGACAGAACTAGAGCTCAGTGGGTAGGACGCTTGCTTTTCACGAGGCTGCCATCCCATGTGGATCCCTGAACCCTCCAGGAATTATCCCGAGCACAGAGTCAGGAGGAAGCCCTGAGCACTGCTGAGTGTGACCACAAAACCAAACAATAGTAATAACAACAAACAAAATGCTACAAAGCTTCAAATGCTACAAACGGTAAGATGCTCTTACAAAGAGCTGGAGGCATGGTTATCTCCCCCTTCCTTCTGTACCCTCCCCTTACTGTTGCAATGACCCAGAACTGCACACAGGTGAGTTGTGGAGCTCTCACACAGAGCTGTGACCTTCACTGGCTGGCGGGGGGCGAGAAAGGGGGTCCACTTAAGTTGCAGTACTTGTCCACACGCCCACAGGGGGGTCACCACTCTCTGGTGCTCTTGGGCGATCTGGCAGTTGTTCTGGGAAGTGGATGCCAGGGTGTACACACATACCCCTTCTTCACCAGGGGCTAAGAAAGTCTGGCCATAGTGCTCACACATCTTCCATTTGCTGTGCTCTACCAACCGCTGCTGGGGTACCACCAGGCTTCCAGAGAAAGCTTCAGGGACCTCTCTCTCAATGCAGGTCTCACTGTCACTGTCACTGTCACTGTCACAGTCATCCCGATGCTCATTGATTTGCTCGAACGGGCACCAGTAACGTCTCCATTGTGAGACTTGTTGTTATGTTTCTGGCATATCGACTACACCACGGGTAGCTTGCCAGGCTCTGCCATGCAGGCAGAATATTCTTGGTAGCTTGCCGGGCTCTCCGAGAGGAGGGGAGGAATCACACCTGGGTCACCCTTGTGCAAGGCAAATGCCCAACCCACTGTGTGCAGGTGTATGGGGTAGAACTCACAGCCGCTGATGGATACGAATTAAACACCCACCAGCGTTTGTGTATTGCTCATAGCCACTGGGCTATGCGGGCGTGTCCAGGTGAACTTCTGAAGAGCAGATCCAGGGGACTGCATTTCAGGAAGACCCTGAGTTGAAGTAGTAAGTCCCACCTCACTGAATTCACAGCAGTGACCAAACAGGCATGTGTTTGGTCCAGGGCCTGTGACCTTAGGAACTGATTTCCCGGGGCAATAGAACTAGTTTCCATCTGAATGATATCAGGAGTTGACCATATCTCACCCCAACTGAAGATGCAGTTGAGTGGTTTCACCCAATGAATAAGGGATCATGGAAAAAGGCACCCCGAGAAAACTCAGTGGAGCATCTATAGACAGTTTGACCCCTGAGCACCGGTCCAGGAGTAAACCCTGAGCACAGTCAGTGTGGCCCAACCCTCTCATGCTACAAAAGCAGCTGACGGACAAGAGAGCTAGCACAGTGGGGAGGACACTTGCCTTGCACACAGCTGACCCAGTCGATCTCCAGCATCCCACATGGTTCCCCAAGCACTGCCAAGAGTGATTCCCGAGTGCAGAGCCAGGACTAAGCCCCAGGCATTGCCAGGAGTGGTTTCTGAGTGCAGAGCTGGGTGTAACTCCTGAGCATGGCAGGGTATGGCCCAAAAACTAAAATTAAAAAAAAAAATCTGGTGGCTTACATTTTTATATTATCCTCATGTCTCCAACTCAATAAGCTACTTGACAACGAATATTGTTAAGGGCTGTAAGAACCACTTGAAGTAGCTGAACCTGGTTCGTGGGAAAAGGGAGACACATCTAAATGAGGAATTTTACCCCTCAAGCAAGTGGGAAAGTATAGACAGTGGAATGAGCTAAAGCTGCAAAGATGCCCTTGATTCAGTGTCAAATATAAGGTAAAAAAAATCAGAGACAAATAAATAAATAGACCACAGCACTCCCGAAAGCCTGCTGTCTTCTGCCTGCTTCATCTTTCCCCACTCTAGCACCTTTGGAGAAAGAAAACAATAGCTGGTCCCTGAGTCCATCCCGCATGGAGGTTCAGAATGCCCAAGGTCTGTGAGGCTGCCTAGGTGAGAGGTGAGGCCTCAGTTGGAACAACTTCCAGAAATCCCAGCATTGGGGCTGGAGGAACGGCTGGGATTCTCTTGAGAGGTTCCTCATGCCCCCGTTAAATCACCTAGGATAACCTGATGATTGAGTCTGAACTCGAAGTTCTTACTATTGTAATGATAGTAGGAACAAAAAGCCATGAGGATGAGTCACTCCACCTCCCCTGCCCACAAGTCAAAACAGAGGACAATGAGGTGAGGACAGCAGGGACTGGGGGGATCACACACGCTATGCCGAGAGACACCTCAAAAATAGTGAGACCTCATATTTACTGAGAAAAAGAGCCTTTCCTATAGAATAGTCTGCATGTGTCTTATGAAACCATTTCATAAATCAAAAACAAGAAGCTTGGTTTTCCTTATGTGACTGGAGCAATAGCACAGAGGGTAGGGCATTTGCCTTGCACGCGGCCGACCCAGGTTCGATTCCTCTATCTCTCTAGGAAAGCCCGGCAAGCAACTGAGAGTATCCCGCCCGCAGGGCAGAGCCTGGCAAGCTCCCCATGGTGTATTTGATATGCCAAAAACAGTAACAGGTCTCACAATGGAGACGTTACTGGTGCCCACTTGAGCACATCGATGAACAACGGGATGACAGTGCAGTGTTTTCTTTGGGTTTGATTTGGGGATCACACCCAGTGGTGCTCAGGGCTTTGTCCCAGTTCTGCCCAGGAATAATTCCTGGCGGGGCTCATGGGACCATATGGAGTATTGGGGGACTGAACCATGTACAAGGCAAGTTACTATATTACCACTCTGGTCTTTATTTTGTTTTATTTGGTTTTTATTGACATTAAAAAAATGATTGAACATTAAGTATAGTGGAACACCATTAAGAATCAGGCCAGGGGCTGGAGCGATAGCACAGCGGGTAGCGTGTTTGTCTTGCATGTGGCCGACCTGGGTTCGAATCCCAGCATCCCATATGGTCCCCTGACCACCACCAGGAGTAATTCCTGAGTGTAGAGCCAGGAGTAACCCCTGTGCATCGCTGGGTGTGACCCACAAAGCAAAAAACAAAAACAAAAACAGAAGTATCAGGCCAGCCCTAAGAGAAACATAATTTTTTTCTGCATCACACCTGGCGATGCTTGGAGCTCCTATCTGACTCTGTACTCAGGGGTCACTCCTGGTAGTGCTCAGGGAACCATGTACAATGCCAAGGGTTGAACTGAGTTTGGCCACAAACAAAACCAGCACCTTATCCCCGTACTATCACTCAGGTTTCCCCACGTAAACACATAACACTATCAATTAAAATGCTCTCTCCTTATTTGACAGGGGATTTGCTTTGCTTCAGATGAGTGTACCTTGGTCTAGTTGAAAGATCAGTTTCTCTTTTCAGCCCCAAGAGGATGGGACTGCCCTGCAGAGGTCAAGAGAGGGACCTCACTCAGCTCCAAAGCTGCAGTTTCTGGTGCTTTTCTTTACCAGGTGGGGGTGATCCAACCCCGGGCGGAGCCAAGCCCTACCGCTGAGCCACACCCCAGCCCCGGAGACTCGCTCATAGCCCCTCCAGCCAGCCCGGGCAGGGTTGGGTTCCGACTTCGAGAAGGCCAGAACAGCCTTCCTCCTCTGAGACGCTGGGCAGCCTGGCATGGGGAGAGACTGCCAATGCCAGAGTGCTGGGCAGCCCCGCTCACGAGCCCTGGCGCACAACCACACTGCGGGTCTCACCTGCAGCGGGTCACAATGGCACTCGGGCCATCTCCACGGTGACATCTCTGAGCCAAGAGGTCGGAATTGTGGGGTTCATGACATGCCAGGCCGGGAGCACCCAGAGTGCAGAGAACAGCTTTGACTACTGTAAGCCGGCCCTGCCCCTCGCATGGAGAGGGGAGACTCGAATTTTAATCTGCAGGGAGGGACGGGAGGGAGATTCCGGGGTGTGGGGCGGGGGCAGGGCCTGCTAGATCAGACCCTCACTGGCCTTCTAGCTCTCACCTGCCTGAACTGCCCCAGCAGCACCTCGGAGTGAGGGAGAACCCCCTTCATCCACCCACCATCCCCACACCCCCCCCAGAAAAGGATGCTTGGGAGAAGTTGCTAGACGGACCCCGACAGTGAGGGCGTGAGGGTTTCCTGGTGGCTCAGCCTTCCTATTGAGCGGGTGGGCAGCTCCCGGTCCGTAAGGGGGCAGGCCTTGTTTCGCGTTCCCTACAGGACAGAGACTTGTTCCCGGGCTCCGTGGGACGCTCCCCAAACAGGCAGCCCTGCGTTTTGTCCTCCCACAGGTGGTTCCGGGGAGAAATCTTTCCGATGTGTGGGCACAGCTGTTTTCCTTGACCGGGATCCTTGCAGCGCTCAGGTAAGACCTGCCGCCCGCGTGGGCTTGGTCCTGGCTCCGGGCACTGCTGCTCGTCCCTCCCTCAGCACGACAGTTGCCCACCTTCCTCCCTTCCCAGTTCTCGGCCGTCCTTTCCTGACCATTCTCACCTTTGGTTCACCTGTCCCCGGATTCTCGACTCCACTCCCCTCTGCAGGAAAGTGGCTTGGGGGGTCTCACTCTCGGGAAGCCCCTTCTGGAGGGGCTCGAGCCTGAAACTCCTGGCAGGAGGCCAGAGAGATAGCACCACAGGGAAGGCGCTGGCCTCGCACTCCGTGCCCAGCACCACCTTAAGTCCTCCGGGATCCCTGAGCACAGAGTAAGGAGTAAGCCCTGGGCACCACTGGGTGTCACCCAAGAACCCAAAATAAAGTAAAATATAACATGCACCCAAAAGTTGTGGGACCAGAGAGACACCCCACGGGTGGCGGCTCTTGCCTTGCACGCACCCAACTGACACCATCTAGGGTTCCCCGAGCCCCACGGGGCTGATCCCCGAGTTCAGGGGTGCGGCCCCCACCCCCACCCCCAAATAAAACTTTAAAATCCTGACAGTGCCCTCTTTGACCTCTAAACCCCCAAGGTTGGGTCTTCCGGAAGGCTATGAAGACATTTTACCTTAATTTTCAAAAATCACTAGTACAATGAGGGTAACTTCTTCTTTTTTCTTTCTTTTTCTTTTTGGGTCACACCCAGCAATGCTCAGGGGTTCCGCCTGGCTCTGCACTCAGGAGTTACTCCTGGGGGTGCTTGGGGGACCATACGGGATCCCAGGGATCGAACCTGGGTTGGCCATATGCAAGGCAAACGCCCTCCCCACTGTGCTATCATTCCAGCCCAAGGGGAACTTCTTAACTCCACCCCTTCCCCCCAGAAGTTGCTCCCCTGTCAGGGGGAAACAACGCCAAGCATCATGTTATACAGCAAACCATCAGACGCCCGGGACTTGTCCCAGCAAAGCCTTTCTCATGACAGAAGGCTTTAGACCTTGCTAACCACCCTCTGCTCCACTGTTCTGTTGCTTGAGGGGTCACGCCTACAAGTTGCATAATTGTAGAGTGATACGCAAACTATTCTAACACATCAAACTGAAGTTTCTAAGTAACATATGATAGTTCAGCTTATAATATCAAATATAAATTTGTCAATGCATATAAATGGTTCCATATTGGTACGTTATATATTGGAATGTATTTGCTATATTGATATATGTAGTATATGGGTGTATTAATATGTTATCACTGTATCACTATATCACTGTCATCCCATTGCTCATCGATTTGCTCGAGCGGGCACCAGTCATGTCTCCATTGTGAGACTTGTTACTGTTTTTGGCATAATGAATATGCCACGGGTAGTTTGCCAGGCTCTGCTGTGTGGGCAGGATACTCTCAGTACCTTGCCAGAGAAATCGAACCCGGGTCAGCCGCATGCAAGGCAAAGGCCCTACCCACTGTGCTATCACTCCGTTATACATGAATATATTTATATATGGAACATATCAGTATATTACATTGATATATGTAATATATGCTCAC
Organism: Sorex araneus; assembly: GCF_027595985.1. NCBI lineage: Eukaryota > Metazoa > Chordata > Mammalia > Eulipotyphla > Soricidae > Sorex > Sorex araneus. The sequence goes on from NC_073302.1 coordinate 290,459,132, forward strand.
CCTTGGCTCTGCACTCAGAGATCACTCCTGACAGGCTCAGGAGACCATATGGGGTTCCAGGGATATATCACATTATAATGTATCAACATAGCACATGTAATCTCTCAAAGTTACATACCGATGTTACATTTTGAGAGTCGGCTGTAGCTTGGAGCTATAGCGAGATACTGTAAGAAGGGACATCATTTGTGTCCTTGTGGGCTTTGTGCCCGCATCCCTGGAGCAGCTAGAAACACTCAGATGAAAACCACTCGAGTGGCCAAAAATCTGTCCCCAAGCTCGTGCCCCACACACGACAACAGGAAACAGCCCTGACGTCTGCTGTCTCACGCTCCATGCCTGGTCTCCGGCACACAGCTGAGCTGACGCTGGGAGCAGCTGACGAGCAGACGCGCTGACACTTCACAATGCAGCTATAACACGTGGCAGCTGCCTGGCAGGGCAGGGCGTGACGGAGCTGCGGAGCGGTGGGCTCAGAGACGGGAGACCGAGGGTCCCAGAGGTTCTGGGCAAAGGCTTGGCAGGCTGAACAGATCCTGGGAGAGACCCTGGACCTGACAGTCATCAAACCTGGGGCTCCCTCCCACCCTTGCAAATGACCCCTGCAGAGAGGGTTTCCCTGTTGGCAGTGCCCCCCACTAAGGCAGCTAATGTAACTTCATAGTGGGACCCAGGGAGATTTCCTGACAAAAAGGATTGGTGGGGTCGGAGAGAGAGGAGGGTTAAGGGGCTTGTCTTGCACATTGAAGACCCTGGTGCCATCCCCAGCACCTCATATGGTGGCCCAAGCACTGCCAGGGCTCACCCCTAAGCACAGAGCCAGGAGTAACCCCTGGGCACTGCCAGGTGTGGTTCTCCCAAACAAAGAACTTGGTGCCTCCTTGCTAAACTCGGGGGATGAAGTGAGATGCACTTCACTACACAACAGTGTAGCACTGTAGCACTGTTGTCCCGTTGTTCATTGATTTGCTCAAGCGGGCACCAGTCATGTCTCCATTGTGAGACTTGTTACTGTTTTTGGCATATCGAATACGCCACAGGTAGCTTGCCAGGCTCTGCCGTGTGGGTGGGATACTCTCGGTACCTTGCCAGGTTCTCTGAGAGGGATGGAGGAAGCGTACCTGGGTCAGCTGCATGCAAGGCAAATACCCTACCTGCTGTGCTACCAAAGAAGATAAAGAAGATAAAGGCACTAAGCTCACACATACAACAGACCAAAACCTTGCTAGCTGTTGTAATCACAATTTTTTTTTAAATCTGAGCTACGATGGTTGAACTTTTATTTTTGGTTTTGGGGGCCATACCCCAGGATGCTCAAGGTTTACTCTTGGGCTTATAATCAGGAATCACTTGTTCAGGGGCTCAGAACCAAATGTGGTGGCGATCATGTGCAAAATAAGTACCCTATCCCTGTACTATTTCTCTGGCTCCTATTATTGATTTTTTTTTTTGAGGGGGTGAAGGCATACCTGGTGATGCTCAGGTTACTCTCGGCTCTGCACTCAGAAATCACTCCTGGTGGTGCTCAAGGTACCCTATGGGATGCAGGGGATCGAACCCAGGTCAGCTATTCTGGTCCCTGTATCTTTTTTAAAACTTTGCCTTTTCAGACACTTAATTTCCAGAAAGCAACCCATTGTCGGATGCCAAAACATCACCTTTTTAGGAAGGTGTCTATTTCCTGATCTTCTGATTAAAAGTAATTCCTTTCATTTTCTATTTATTGAAGGGGGAGAGGTTTGATTTATTTTAGGACCACCAGACAGTGCCCAGGGCTCACTCCTGGCTCTCTGCTCAGGGGTCTCCCCTGTGGAGACTTGGGGGGCTATTATAGAGTGCCAGAAATCGAACCCAGGTAGGCTGAGTGCAAGGCAAATGCCCAACTATCACCATGGCCCTTCCTTTCATGATCTGAGTCCTTGATCAACTCTGCTTTATAACCCATCACCACGTGAAATTAGAACTACAGAAGATGGTACGTTTCCTACTGACAGTAATTCCCATTGTATTTTTTGTGTGATTTCTTTCTTCTAGAGCAGCTTCTAATATTAACTTTTTTTCTAGTTTGGAAATATCACATTAAACCACACGAGCATTGCAGGCTTCATGCCTATTTATTTCCCTAAAAAAGGGTATACAATCACTGAGTGGAGCTTTTTTTTTTTTTTAACAAAGAGAGAGTACCGGGGTCTAGACACTTGCCTTGGACAAGACTGAACCATTCGACCCAGGACCACCCATGGTCTCCCAAAAGCCCACCAGGAGTGAGTCCTGAGCACCACTGAGAATGGCCCAAAAACAAAACAAAAAGGTTAAAAAACAATTTGGGGACTGAAAAGAAATGGCAATGATGCATAGCATGTGGTGAAATATGGCAGAAGAGCACTTTTCTGTGTTTGAAAAAGACAGCCTATATTTTAATTTTTAAAATTAAATTTAAATAATTAATTTTAAGAATTAAATTTAAAGAAACAGTGTGACGACAAGCATGTGGTGAAATATGGCAGAAGAGCCCTTTTCTGTCTTTGAAAAAGACTTGGTCTATATTTTTAATTTCATCAGCCTTCAACGATCAGTTCTTTTCTTCTGGAAAGACCTCCCGGAAGAAACTGAGTTTAATGAGTCTGCATCACAACAATGAAATTCCTTTCCCGTGGCGGTGTGCAGATCCAATATTCTTTTTTTTTTTAATTTTTGAGTCATACCCGGCGATGCACAAGGGTCACTCCTGGCTGTGCACTCAGGAATTACCCCTGGCGGTGCTCAGGGGACCATATGGGATGCTGGGAATTGAACCCGGGTCAGCCGTGTGCAAGGCAAATGCCCTACCTGCTGTACTATTGCTCCAGCCCCTCAAATCCAATATTCTAATATTCTAATAGAACCTGAGTCCTATCCATTTTTTTTTTTTGCTTTTTGGGTCACACCTGGCGATGCACTGGGGTTACTCCTGGCTCTGCACTCAGGAATTACTCCTGGCAGTGCTTGGGGGACCATATGGGATGCTGGGAATTGAACCCGGGTTGGCTGCGTGCAAGGCAAATGCCCTACCCACTGTGCTATCGCTCCAGCCCCGTCCTATCCAATTTCTATGTATTGCTGTTTTATTTTTGCTATTTTTGGTTTGGGGGCTACACCCCATCTTGCTCAGAACTGACTCCTGGCTCTGTGCTCAGGGATCACTCCTGGCTGTGCTCAGGGGAACATGCAATGCTTGGGGACTGAACCTGGGTCAGCCAAGTGCCTAAATCTCTGTACTCTCTCCTGTCCCATGTGCTGTTATTCTCAAAGAAGAGACATGGCCAAGGCAGAGCTGCATGTATGGAGAACAGTATGTTAGACCCCAGTTCCGGTATTCCTGTTCGTAGCAGAGGGACCTGGACGCACGTTCCTGCCTTTCCATTCTCCCCTTTCCCACATTCTTTCAAAGGGCAGAGACAATTATCGCTCTGGCAATCAAGCACCAGCTTAAATATAAACAAAACTAATTAGATAAATGCTTCAGTGGAGATAGGAGGACAGCATGTGAAGTCTTCATTTGATCTAATTTCTCTAAGTGATTATTCTAATTCTGTGTGGTTAAGGCATTGTTTCTAAGTGAGCTGTGGAGACATAGATTAGATTGTAGGCGAGCAAAATGTCAGAGAAGATTTAGGGAAAATTGTTTTTCTTTAGCACCAAGTAGACACGACCAGTGCTCAATATTTAAAAAAAGCAAACAGTCAACTCCACCCCCCCACCCCCACAAAAAAGGGGCCCAAGTGATGGTACAGTGGATGGGACATTTGCCTTACCTGTGGCCAGGCCAGGTTCCATCCCCAGCATCCCATATGGTCCCCTGAGCGCCGCCAGGAGTGATTCCTGAGTGCAGAGCCAGGAGTGAGCTCTAAGCATTGCCGGGTGTGGCTCCCAAACTAAATAAAACACAAAGTCAAACTCCTCAAATAAAACTGACACATTTCTCTAATATTCCTCAGCACTAAGCCCTTATAATTAGAGACCAGCTCGAGAGCGAGTGATGACTGTCGAATGGATGCTGTACCTTATGCCCATAAAGAATGGATGATGTACGTGTGACCATTTTTATTATATGGGAATCAGAGCCATTCTACGCGAACTGTAAATGTTGCAGCTGGTTTAGGGTTGGGCCCTGGGCCTTCCCCTTCTCTTCCCCAGGCTATGATTGAGAGGACTTGTATATTGAGATGATTTCAATAGATTTGTCCAGCCCTGCCCCCTTCCTGAGTGCTAGGCCCTGTCCAACGCGTATTGTCATCACTAGGTGCCAATAAGCTACCGACTGAGCAGTTCAAGTGTACCATGAACAAACCCGACTCTTCTTCCCTTCCCTTCAGACCCTACCCCAAACACATTCTCCTCTTAATGGAATCCCTGTGGCTCACCTCAAACGTTTGACATCTGGATTTCTCCCCCTCTCATCCCCCTCAGAAGCGGATTTGCCCGGAAGTTTATAAAGTTTATGCCTCCAGGAATTTTGCTTGCTCAGGACCTTCTCAAGAGCCCCTACCTCATTTCAGTTCCAAAATATGGTTTGTGTCTCCACAAAAGGGCACTACTGGGGCTCCCAAAACTTGGCTCCGCCTTTGCACCTTACGCCCCGCTCCATTTTTAAGGGGAGCAGATGGCCACCCTGTATCTGCCCTGGAGAGCCACAGGGAGCAGCCATCCTGCTCTGTGCCTCCCTCGCCTTCCTCGTGGGTCCCCTTCCCTTAGGAAAGTCAGGATGACCTTTGGGAAATGTTTTAGTGTTACATGATCTACTCAAATGGGGCCTGGTCTTACTTCGTGTTTCTCATTCCAGGTAGAACAAGTTAGACTAGTTCCCATTCCACATAGAAGAATTCCCTACGATATAGCCCGGGCCTACCTCCCTGTTCTTCCCTCAGTGCTTATTGCTCTCAGGTCTATCTTTTTTTTTTGGGGGGGGGGGTCACATCCAGAGATGCTCAGGGGTTACTCCTAGCTCTGCACTCAGGAGTTAACTCCTGGCGGTGCTCAGGGGACCATATGGGATGCCGGGGATTGAATCCAGGTCAGCCACATGTAAGCAAACACCCTCCTCCCCACTGTACTATCACTCCAACCCCTATCTTCTTTTCTTTTCTAGAACAGTCCAGATTCATTTAGGGAAGGGAGGGATCCCCCATTTCTTCCCTTTTCTACTCATCATTCAAGTATCTGCTCAAATAACACCTCATCTCCAAAAGCCTTGTCCCCCTAAAGTCACACCCTACTATACCCCAATGTTCTTTTGTTTGTTTTGCTTTATTTGGGTCACACCCAGTGATGCTCAGGGGTCACTCCTGGCTGTGCACTCAGGAATTACCCTTGGCGGTGCTCAGGGGACCATATGGGATGCTGGGAACCGAACCCAGGTCAGCCGTGTGCAAGGCAAACACCCTACCCACTGTGCTATTGCTCTAGCCCCTATACCCCAGTGTTCTTGATTCCATTAGCCTCTTAACTGGTCTTGATAGGAAATTATCTATTCAGTTTACTTGATTGCTGTCTCACTTCAGAAAATTTTCACAGAAAAATTTCCGTGAAAGTATTTCCCTTGGGCCCCAAAGCCTAACAACAACCCCTGCAGAGCTGGCACCCCCAAAATATTTGCTAAGTTAGTGAATCCATGAAATGTTGGTTAAACAAAGACCACAAAATACAAACCAGGACTACATATACAGTGGATAGAACTAAAGAATCTGAGCTCTTAGAAGGATTCTTTTGTTCCTTCCTCATTAGTACTTAGGCCCCTAAAAATTTATTCTGTGGGTGGATACAAATTTGAGGTGTAGGTTGATGTCACAATTCATAATCCACAATTATGTCACAATGCATGAGATAAAATGTATATGATGGTGTCCAAACTCCTAAGATACTTGCTCTAGACAGAGAGATGAAATCCCCATTTCCTGTCACCCCCGCCCCCCAAATAATGATTTGGGAATAGTCATAAGGCTAGTGTCTTTCAAATGTTTTCATCTATGTTTCTGAGCTGAATTTAAGATATTCTGAGAGAGAAATAATTAGTAATTAAGGACATTCTAGACTTCCTTTATATATTCTAAAGTTTATAGTTTCAAGTGTATGGCGGGGGCTGGAGCAATAGCACAGCGGGTAGGGCGTTTGCCTTGCACGCGGCTGACCCGGGTTCGAATCCCAGCATTCCATATGGTCCCCTGAGCACCACCAGGAGTAATTCCTGAGTGCAGAGCCAGGAGTAACCCCTGTGCATTGCCAGGTATGACCCCCAAAAAAGCAAGAAATAAATAAATAAAATGTATGGCGGATGTTTGGTATAGCCATTGGAAGGGTTGGACAGTGACAGCCAGTATCACATTCTAGAATATTTTCATAACCACCCTCAAAACTCCAACTTGCCAGTAATCCCTTCATATCCTCCCCACCTCTTCCTCACCTTCCCAAAGGGCCCTGGCAACAACTTCATCTTTAATTTGCTGATTTCTGGATATTTCCCATATTCACTGGTTTCACATATCTCCACATAATAAATAGGTCACACTGCTTCCCTGGCTTCTTCCATTTAAAAAGATCCTTAAGGTTCATCCTGTAGTTGATTGTATCAATACTTCTTATCTTTTTTGTTGCCAAATAATATCCCATTATACAGCTTTGTCCCATTATACAGTTTTGTTTCTTTATTCATCAATTGATGAACACTTGGACTTTTCCCATGTGGGTTGTTATTTCTGTGAACATTCATATACAACTTATCGTGTGCATGTGTTTTGAGCATATATTTAGAATTGCTGGGTCACAGTTACTTTTTAAATTGTGGAAGATGCTCAGCCTATTTCCCAAAATAACTGCATCATTTTATATTCACATTCATGATGCCTGAGGATTTCAGTAGGAAAGTTACAGTTTGTATTCTCACCCATATTTGGTGCTTTTTAAATTATAGCCATCCCAATGGGTAGTAACATTGTGTCTTATTATAGTTTTGATATGCATATCACTAAAATTATTATTATTATTATTATTATTATTTTGCAGGGAGGGGTAGATTTTTTTTCTTTTTGAGAGGGTATGAGCCACATCCAGATGTACAGAGTGGCAGAGTGGGTCACTCCTGGTCATGCTCAGGGGAGCATGTGCCGTGCTCAGGATCAACCTGGCACAGTCACCTGCAAAGCAAGCACTCCACCCCATACTATCTCTCCAGCCCACCTAAAGACATCTGAACATCTTTTAGTGTACTTATTCGGGCTCAATGTATTCGTATATCTTTGGGAGGAATGTCTAATTATTTGGCACACTTTTAATTGTCCTTTTTGTTCATATGAACAGTTCTTTATGTATTTTTGGATATAAGTCCTTATCAGATCATTTGAAAATTACTTTTCCTCATTCCTATGTGTTACATTTTCATTTCCCATGGTTTTCTTTGACAAACACAAGTCTCTGATTTTGATGTCTGTTGGTCTCCTTCTGCCTTTTTCTTTGTTGTTTCCTATCTAAGAAGCCATCTAATCCAGTATAGGGCCTAATCAATACTACATTCCTGGGTCAGAGCAATAGGACAGCAGGTAGGGTGCTAGCCCTGCCTTGTTCTATCCCCGGCACCCCATACGGTCCTTTGAGCCTGCCAGGAGTGATTCTTAAGTGCAGAGCCCAGAAAAACATCTGAGCACCACCCGGTATGGCCCAAAAATCAAATTGAAAGAGAAAATACCATGCATTCTGGAGCCCTTGCATTGAACTACCATTCTGGTGGCCAAAACTCACTAGGAGTAGCCCCAAGTCCCCAAACAGCTTGGGAACACCAAAAATCAATTGCACAAAAGTGAAAGATTCTCTGCTCAATTCTACTGACCTATTCGTCCATCCTTATGCCAGTATGACCGCGTCTTGATTATACTAGATTTCACAGCAGGTTGTGGAATAGTATGAGGTCACAATCCAAGGACAGAAAAGACAGGGGCTGGCCATGGTTGGAAGCTTTCCACAAGTATGTGTGGGCCAGAGATCAGTTAGGACAGAGAAGGGACCACTATGACAATAATAGTTGGAAATGATCACTCTGGACAAGAACAGAGTGCTGAAAGGAGGTAAAGGGATGCAGGATAACCTTTCAGATTCTGCATTGCAAACCATAATGCCTAAAAGGTGGGGGGAGGGAGCGAGGGAGAGAGAGAGAGAGAGAGAGAGAGAGAGAGCACAAGCCTGCCAGAGGCAGGTGGGAAGAGGGGTCAAGAGGGAAATTGGGGACACTGGTCATCATCATCATCATCATCATATCATCATCATCATCATCATCATCCCATTGATCGTCGAATTTCTCGAGCGGTCTCAGTAACGTCTCCATTCGTCCAAGCCCTGAGATTTTAGAAGCCTCTCTCTACTTGTCCTTCCAACGATGCCGTACTAGAGACTCTTTCAGGGTCAGAGGAAGGAGACCCAGCTTGTTACTGGTTTTGGCATATTAATACACCATGGGGACCTTGCCAGGCTCTCCCCTGTGGGCAGGAAACTCCCAGTAGTTTGCCAGGTCCTCCCAGAGGGAGAAGTAGGCTATAAGATATCACGAGAAGGCGAAGCAACCGTGCTTCCAGGAGCTTGCTTTTAAGTCTCTGGATGCTGACCGTTGACAGGAGGAGCCGGGGACAGTCCCTGGGTGTGACCGCCTAGCTACTGGGAGATGGGAAATCTGGGCAGAGGAGGCCCAGTCCTGATCCGAGCAGCCTTGGAGGTCTCAGCCCCGGGTCCCACACACCTGGGTTCCTCTGCCAGTTCCTTCATGTGTGAGGCTCGTCCGAATGTGTGGAGAGGGGCCTTGAGCATGGCTGTGGCTAGGCTCCGGAGGTCTTCAGCCTCTGGGAGCTCTGCTCAGGGTGGGGAGGGAAGCTAGAGCCCATCTCCTCCGAGGGGTCCCGGGGAAGACAGTCAGGTGTTAGGGCAAGAGACTCTCTGGGCACTGGTAGTGTTGGGAAATGTATGCTGGTGAAGGGACGAGTGTCAGAACATTGCATGACTGAAACCCAATCATGAACAACTTAACGGTGTATCTCACAGTGATTCGATTAAACAATAAATTAAAATATTAAAAAATTAAAAAGAAAAATAATGAATAAATGGGAAAAAAAGAAATGGGAGTCATTTAGTTTTGATGTACAAGATTGTTTCTATTTATTTTTGCTTTTGTTTGTCCATCATTATTAATTGTTGGGATAGTACTTTTTGATTGCTTTTGTTTTGGGGTCACCCCCAACAGTATTCAGGGGTTATTCCTAGTTCTTTTCCCAGGAGTGACCACTAGCAGTGATCATGGGAACAAATGCAGTGCTGGGGATTTGAACCAGGGTCATGGAACACATGGTCGCATGCAGGGCAAACATCTTAGCCCCTGTACTTTCTTTCCAGTCCTGTGGTCTCTAGCAATTAATCTGATTTCAGCATTGCATTTCTTAATTAAAAGGCTGTTGAAACTTTATAGATACTGCCTTTTTAATCTGTAGATCAATTTGGAAAGTATTGTCATCTCAACATTAAGTCTTCAAATCCATATACATGGAATATCCCTCCATTTGTTTAAACCATCCTAAATTTCTTATTTTTATAATTTAATGTCTTATACGTTTTGCTAAATTTGTCCCTGAGTAGTTTATGCTAATGTAAATGGAATTACTTTCCTTAATTTTCTTTTGGTACTGTTCACTGCAAGTGGTTAGAAATATAATTGATTTCTATATGTTAATGCTGTATCCTGCAAGCTTTATAAGAATTCATTAACTCTAATAGCATTTTGAGGAACTCAATATCCTCTCTGAACAAGATCACATCATTCATGAATCTGTTATAATGTTAAATGTAAGTGAAAATGGACATTCCTCTTTTTTTTAGGTGGGGGTGGAAGGTGGGGACGGCCACAGCTAATAGTACTCAGGGGCTACTTCCAGTTTTCTGGAAAGTAAATCACATGGTTGGGGAATCAGATGGTGCTGAGAATTGAACCCAAGCCTCAGGCATGCAAAGCACGTTCTTGGGCTACTGAACTCTCTCTCCCGCTAAGAAAGGACGTTCTTGTCCTGTTCTTTATCTCATGGACATGTTCTTTATCTCTATTTTTTTTTTTTTTTTGCTTTTTGGGTCACACCCGGCGATGCACAGGGGTCACTCCTGGCTCTGCACTCAGGAATTACCCCGGCGGTGCTCAGGGACCATATGGGATGCTGGGAATAGAACCTGGGTTGGCCTCGTGCAAGGCAAACGCCCTACAGCTATGCTATCGCTCCAGCCCCCAAAAGGGTTTGATTTTTTTCCAGTAAACTTGACATTCAATGTGGATTTATCATAGATGACTTTTAATGAGTTGAAAATGTTTTCTTCTATTCCTATTTGGTCAAATTTTTGTTATGAAAAGGGACTAGGTCTCTCAAAGGCTCTTTCTGCATCAGTTTAATTATGTGGTTATTATGTTTTATTCTCTTAATATAGTATATTGTCCTTATGTTCTGCTATCCTTGTCTTCCTGGGATAAGTTATACTTGGTCATAAAATGTAATTCCTTTTTTATGTTGCTGAATTCAGTTTGTTAGGGTCTTGTTAGGAATCTTTACAGCAAGGACTGGACAAAGAGTACAAGGGTTAAGGTTCTCACCTTAGACACAGCTTAGACATAACTGGTTCTTAGTCAAACACCGCCCGGAGCAACCTCTAAGCACAGAACCAGGAGTAATACAGAACAGGAAAAGACTGGACCCAAGCAAGAGTCTCCCCGCAATGTGGTTCAGTGGTGGAATACTTGCCTCTCATGAGAGTCCCTGGGTTTGATCTCCAGCACTATAAACTTTTTTGCATCAATATTTATAATAGGATGTCATTATCCTTTTTACTTATTGTTATTGAAATAATATTACTCTATAACATGATTCACTGAACTGAATCATTGAAAATCAACAGGGTTTATATTTCATTAAGTTTACCACTGAGTGGAGCCAGAGTAATAATACAGCAGAGAGGGCATTTGCCTTGCACACAGCCGACCTGGGTTCAATCCCCGGCATCCCATCTGGTCCTCTGAAAACTGCCAGGAGTAGGGTGGGGGGGCTAGGGGCGTGGGGGGGTTAGAGGTATGGGGGGGCGGGGTGGAGCTATACTGGGATTCTTGGTGGTGGAATATGAGCACTGGTGAAGGGATGGGTATTCGAGCATTGTATAACTGAGATTTAAACCTGAAAACTGTAACTTTCCACATGGTGACTCAATAAAAAATTAAAAAAAAAAAAACCTGCCAGGAGTAATTCCTAAATGCAGAATCAGGAATAATCCCTGAGCGTCAATGGGTGTGAACCAAAGGCAGGGAAAAAAAAAAAAGTTCACCACTGAGGTTTCTATTCCACACTTTTACCTTACAATTACACTCTTTGTCCAATTTACCCATTCCAACTTCTCCCTTCCCTCTGATAATCACTAGTTTAATATTCAAAAACACCATATAATTTCACTCATATTAAGTATATAATTTTCCTGTGATCTTTTGCTAGGTTTTGGTATCAGGCAAAGTAATATAGTGTTCACTCTGCTTCTATTTTTGGAAGAGTCAAAGGGCTGGTATTAATTCTTTACATAGTGTATAAATACACCAGAGAGGTCATTTAGTTACAGAATTTTGTTGTGAAAAGTTGAGTTTGGTTTGTTGTTGTTGTTTTGTTTTGTTTGGGTTTTTGACAGTGCATTCAGCTGCTCTGCTTGATCCTGATATATTTATATTTTCTATTTCTTCTCCAAAATTCATCTTGGGGGCTGGAGCAATAGCACAGCGGGTAGGGTGTTTGCCTTGCATGCGGCCGACCCAGGTTCGATTTCCAGCATCCCATATGGTCCCCTGAGCACTGCCAGGGGTAATTCCTGAGTGCAGAGCCAGGAGTGACCCCTGTACATCGCCGGGTGTGACCCCCCCCAAAAAAAGCAAAATTCATCTTGGTACTTGTGTCTAAGAATTTGCCCATTTTATCTAAATTACCTAATTTGTTAGCATACAACTGTTCACAGCATCCCCTTATAATTCTTTTTTATCATGAAAACTGGTCATGCTATCCTCTTTTATTCCTTATTTTAGTTATGGGGCATCTTTTTGTCTTGGTCAGTTTAGCTAAAGTTTGTCTCTTTTATTGATTTTTTTCAAATTTTTTTCTCTGCTTTTCTAGGTTCACTTCACTCCGTTTTTGTCTTTGTGATTCTATTGGTTTGGGATTGCTTGGCTTTTTTTCTGAAAAACTATGATGGATTTCTTTTTTGATTAATTTTTTTTTATTTAATTTTTTTTTCGTTGGGGGCGGTGGTGGAACTACTCCAGATGAGGCAGGGATTGTGCCATGAGGGGCCCAGGCAGTGTGGGACTGAATCCAGGCCGCCTCTGTGCAATGCAGGCACTTCGTTCTTTGAGCCATCTCTCCAGCCCCTTCCTTCTTAATGTAGGCATTTGTGTTTGTTTCCTTTTAAGCACCGATTTCTAAAAGTCCTCTAAGTGTTTGGATCTTATGTTTGTACTTATCCCCAAGTGTTTGTATTTTCTCTTGTGATGTCTTCAACCCATGTGTTGTCTGTTGATTAATCTTGTTTAATTTTTAATGCCGTCATTTCCTTTTGTTCAGAATTTCTAATTTCATTTTACTGTGAATAGAATACACACTGTGCATGGTTTCAATCTTTTTATATCTATTGAGTTGTTCTATGGCCCCATAGACATGAGCTAACCAAGAGAATATTCTCTATGCACTTGAAAAGAACATATAGTCTTAGGTAGCTGGATAGAGTACCCTACAGATATTTTAGATCTTTGGGGCATATTATACTCCTGTCTTCTATTTGTTATTTCTCTTTTGCCTAATGGGCCTCTTCAATATGAAAGCGGTAGCACAGAGGGTAGGGTGTTTGCCTTGCATGCAGCCGACCCAGATTCAATTCCTTCATCCTTCTTGGAGAGGCCAGCAAGTTACCAGGAGTATCCCGCCTGCACGGCAGGGCCTGGCAAGCTACCCGTGGCATATTCAATATGCCAAAAACAGTAACAAGTCTCACAATGGAGACATTACTGCTGCCTGCTCGAGCAAATCGATGAACAACGGGACGACAGTGCTACAGTACAGTGCAGTGCTACAGTGAAATTGACAACTATTTTATTAAATTTCTCCCTTTATTTGTTTCAAGTGTTGTCTTATGTATTTTAGGATTCTGTTGATGGGTACATGGGCTTTTAATCACTTCTTCCTGATTTACCCTTCCAGTAGAATAAAATGTCCTCCACTATGTCATAATAATTTTGTCTTAAAATATATTTTACCTGCGATTAATACAGATGTGTCCTCTCTTTGGGGTACTGTTTGCAGGGCGGGATTTTTGTTTGTTTGTTTAAATTCAGCAGCTTCTTGATTTGATGAAAGTACAGAAGGGCAGACAAGGTTAAGGGTGGGGCATCCTTAAGTGGGGTATACTGAAAGGTGAAAACCCTTTTCCTATATAATTTCTTGACTTAGGGGATGGACAAGCACATTGCACTGGGTTTAAGGCACACAGGAAGGTTAAGACAAAGGTGAACAAGGTAATTTTGAAAATACTTTTTACTAAAAATCCTATTTGTATCCCAGGGAAAAAACTGTCACTGTCACTGTCACTGAAATCACGTTGTTCTTCAATTTACTTGAGCGGGCACCAGTAACTCTCCATTCCTCCCAGACCTGAGATTTTTAGCAGCCTCTCCTTACTCATCTTTCCCAATGATTGGAGGCTCTTTCAGGGTCAGGGGAATGAGACCCAATATGTTACTGTTTTAGGCATATCAAATACGCCACGGGGAGCTTGCCAGGCTCTGCCCGTGTGGGCGGGATACTCTCGGTAGCTTGCCAGGCTCTCGGAGATATATATATCACATATATCTATATATGATATATATATATATATCCAAGATATATATATATCCAAGATATATATCATATATATATATTACTCTCTATGATTTGTTGCCTACTATCTGGACTCCATCAAATATGGTGTGGTAATTATGAAAAATGGGTAGGAAGTGTTTTATGTGTCCGGAAAGTGGCCTGGAGCATGGCAGCGGTTGGGTAGTGGAGGTCAGCTGCCAGGGCTGGGTCCCTTGGGGCGGGGAGGGTTCTCACCCACCCCGCTCTGGGGCACCCCAAGTGAAAACAGCCTGGCGCAGAGTTCCAAGGAAAAAACATCTTATCTAAACATCTGAAACTAAATCTAAATATCTGAAACTAAATCTTCTGGGGCCAAAGAGTGCAGTAGTTGGGTATTTACCTTACATGGAGCTGACCTGGGTTCAATCCCCGGCATCCCATATGGTCCCCCGAACCCACCAGGAGTGATCCCTGAGCATTGCTGATTGTGGCCAAAAAAGCTAAATTTTCTGCAGGGCATTTTTATTTTGGCTGCTAAAATGTAGTAAAAGATGGGTTTTTACATTAACCTCAGTGCAAGTCAACGTCACAAGATAAAAAGTGGCTTTCCCCCTCTCCCAGTGTCCTGGATTTAACCTATAAGGATTAAACCAATTTAATCTGTCGTACAAATGAATGTACAAATCTGTTCCATGTCACACCCACAGGGAAAAGAAATTCCTCCGCAAGGAACACTGCTCAGGAAACCCTGCACCATGTCTCCGAATCCCTAACAATCAAGCTGGCAAGCTGGAAGCAACAGAAAGCACTGTAAGGTAAGGACCGGCGTTTCCTGGCGTGGCGGCCGTGAAACCACGAGGAGCAGCGTCAGGGTGATCTCGTTCTCAGTGAGCAGAAACACGGAAATCGCAGAGATGAAGGCACTTGCCTCGTCCACAGCCAACTCTGGCCTCTGCACCTCATAGGACCCCCTGGTAGCCCTGGGAGCAGCCCCTGAGCACTGCTGACTATAACCCCCAACCCCCAAGCAGATACGTGCTCTGAGCAACAAATGCAAGCCACCTCGAGAAATGTACAGTTCCTAGTAAGCATATTTTACAAAGTAAAATTAGGGGGCTGGAGTGATAGGACAGCGGGGAGGGCGTTTGCCTTGCATGCGGCCAACCCAGGTTTGATTCTCGTCATCCCATATGGTCCCCCAGCACCGCGGGGAGTAATTCCTGAGTGCAGAACCCGAAGTAATCCCTGTGCATTGCCAGGTGTGACCCGAAAAGGAAAAAATTTAAAAAAGGTAAAATTAAGCAAAATAGCTAATAAAAATAATTGGGTGGGGGGCAGTAGGCAGACCCAGCCGAGCTTAGGGATTACTCCTAGCAGGCGTGGGGAACCACACGTGGTGTGAGGGACTGAGCCTGGGTTAGTCCCGAGCCAGGCTGAGCCCTGATGGCTTAAGGAAGGCCCCCTTAGTTTGGGGGCTGGGGAGGTGGTACAGAGTCTGCAAGCCTGGTTCGATGTCCTAGCATCTCATACCCACATCTCTCCCCTGCCAGCATCGTAGGGGGTAGCCCGGAACTCCACCCTGGCACTGTAGGTCCAAGCAGTGCCGTATTCTTGGACCCTTGCAATGACTCATGGTCTAGTTGGCCAAATCCTGCCCGTAGACCCCCTGAGCACTGCAGAGGAGGCTCCCCAAATTGTAGCTCATTCATCTTCTACTAAGTCCCAATATACTATCATTTCTACATGTGATCAATATACGTCATTCTTAATTTCTACTATTTCCTTGAAACGCAGTGCATATTTGATGCACTAAGGCACCACTTAATTTGAACTAGCCACACTTCCGGTGATCAATAGCTAATCATGGCTAATGGCTGTCACACTGGATGATTCAACTCCACGGTGTATTTCAAGCGGAAAGTGGCCTTAAAATGATCTTCTAGCGGTCACTTTAAACTTAGAATTCTCTCTCTCCACCACAACTACCAGGCAACTACTAGAGCATGACTGCTTTACTGAGTGCAAAAAATATATATATACAGTGATGTGGAAGATAGATGGGCATTTCAAATCAAACTTATAAAAAAGCAAAAAGAGAGAGAGAGAGAGAGAGAGAGAGAGAGAGAGAGAGAGAGAGAGAGACGGCAGCTGGTTTAGGGGTCCTGCCCCCCTCTGCCCGTGCCCGATGCAGCCATTTGCTGAGGGCCTTGGGGAAGGGGAAGGGGGTCCTGCCCCCGGCTGCCATGTGCTTCTCCATCAATTCCAGACAGGAGCTTTGAACACTGGAGGAAAGGGAGCTCAAGAACCCTGAGCACTGCAACCTCTTTATTTTCAGTAAATAACTTCAGATACTGCTTGCTAATACTTATCTAGGCAACAGAGAGCCAATATTCGAAAGACAATCTTTTTCATCCCCCCAAGATCAACTTGTTTTAACCCACCCTACATCTTTATTCTGCATAACTGGGAGACTAATAGAAATCATACTCATTTTATGCACACAGAAAGCTGATGAACATACCCGTACTGCCTGCAACTTTTTAAGAATACTTGCTTCTCCAAGATGGAGAGAGATGGAGAGATCGTACAGGGCGTAGGGCACTTACTCTGCACAAGGTCAATTCGGGTTTGATCCCCAGCATCCTGTATTATCCCCAGGGCACTTCCCGGAGTCATCCCTGGATACAGAACCAAGAGTAACCCCTGAGCATCACCAGGAGTGACTGAGAAACAAAAACTAGAACAAACCCAAAAATCCAGTTGCTTTTCTCATCTAATCCCTTAATTCAGCTAGCCATAGATGACAATTACTGATTCCAGGCACCATGTTCTATGAATTCAGACACCACCCTCACTTTCTTTTTTTTTCTTTTTTTTTTTTTTTTTTTTGCTTTTTGGGTCACACCCAGCGATGCTCAGGGTTACTCCTGGCTTTGCACTCAAGAATTACTCCTGTCAGTGCTTGGGGGACCATATGGGATGCCGGGGATCGAACCCGGGTCGGCCGCATGCAAGGCAAACGCCCTACCCGCTGTGCTATTGCTCCGGCCCCCACCCTCACTTTTTGCAGTTTTATAATAGCAATGCTGATGGGTTTTTTGTAGTTTTGGTTTGTTTTTTTTAGGGGGGGTGGCATACCTGGTGATGCTCTGGGCTTACTCCTGGCTCTGTGCTCAGAGATCAATCCTGGTGAAACTTGGGAGACAATAAAGGGATACCGGGGACTGAACCTGTGTTGGCCACATGCAGGGTAAACACCCTACCCACTGTACTATCTATCACTCAGCCTTGCTGATAGCTTTATCACTGCACATGTTACCTATTAATACACCTATTAATGCCATCACCAGAGTCTGAGTAGTTATATGTCCACAGAAGACTTCCATTCCTAGTATCTAAATTTCCCTCTCAGTATGCTATGATATAGGGACTTAGGACCACCAAGGATACGGCTTTATTATCCTTTTGAAGACTTGGGGCAACTCTTTAAAAATCACCAACTGCTCATTTGAGAGCAACCATATTTACATGCAGCAGCCAATAAATCAAAATATCAACCAGCCCAGATTCTACCCTTTGCAGACTCTGATGCCTGAGCTGCACCTTCTAAGAGACACAACAACACAAGAATCCCCAATTACTTAGATTTCACGTACCCATTGAGGAAACTTGATTTCCCCAGCAATATGCCCCCAGAACTTCACGCAAGTTCCCTGTCCTGTCTTAGAAACTGAATGGTGCATCTTTGCGGGGCTGCTGCATATAGAATCAGCCCCAAGCAGTGGCAACTCATGGGAAGTAAGCAGGACCCAATGTCTACTTCCCTTCATTTCCAATTCTTCATTTTCAAACATTTTTTCCGTTTTTGGTTTGGAAGCCATAGCAGGTGGTGCCCTGGGCTTGCTCCCAACATATGGGTCCCTGAATACTTACCCTGGCAGTATTTTTTTGGGGGGGGATCACATGCAATACAGATTAAACAGATGCCTTCATCCCTGGACGTTCTCTCCAGCCATTAATTTCCCATTTAGCATTAGATCTTTGCTGACTAATAACATTATACCCTACCAGACTTTGTTTTGGTCAACTGGGGGTTTTGGGGGGACGGGGGCACACCAGTGAACTCAGCTCTTACTCCTGGCTCTGCACAGGGATCACTCCTGGGGATCTGCTCAGGGGACCATACAGGGTTCCAGGGACTTGACTTGGGTCAGCTGTGAGCTAGGCAAGTGCCCTACCTGCTTATTACTCTGGCCCACATTTTCATTCCTAGTTTATAAATCAGAAACTAAAGCTAGGGCTGGAGCTATAGTGCAGCAGGTAGACCATTTGCCTTGCATGCGGCCAACCCAGGTTCGATTCCCAGCATCCCATATGGTCCCCCAAGCCCCGCCAGGAGTAATTCCTGAGTGCATGAGCCAGGAATAACCTCTGTGCATCACCAGGTATGACCCAAAAAGCAAAAAAAAAAAAAAAAAAAAACTGAAGCTAAGAGACAGGACTCACCCAAGTCCACACCAGCTAGGAAGACTCGTAAGACCCAAATTGTCTCAAGTTTAAAGTTCTTTAACTTCTCCCATTTTATCTGCTTGGAGGATTGTATTCTTTTGTGGCTGCCCTTATCCTGCATCTGAGCATTCCTTCCGAGGGAAGGTAGCATTCCTCAAACAAACAGAACCCTCTCCAGCGAGATGGGGTTCCAAGTGCAGTTAACTCTGGCAGGCCGAGCATGACCTCTCCGAGGGGGCAGACCCACTACAGAAAAGTCTCCATCTAGCAGAGGTTCTCTGCCAACCAGATTGCATTGTTGGGGTGTCTGTTATTCACCCCACACTCACAGCAATTTCTTTCCATTGGAGATCTCTTTATTCAGCACCTTAAAATAAAAAAAATCTCCATCCTAGGGGCCAGA
The DNA here is from genome assembly GCF_027595985.1 of Sorex araneus. Classification (NCBI taxonomy): domain Eukaryota; kingdom Metazoa; phylum Chordata; class Mammalia; order Eulipotyphla; family Soricidae; genus Sorex; species Sorex araneus. The sequence goes on from NC_073302.1 coordinate 290,477,951, forward strand.
GGGATAGTACGGTAGGGAAGGTGCTTGCCTGGACTTTGCCGACCCAGGTCCCATCCCTGGCACCCCAGGTGGTCCCTTGGTGTAAGTCCAGGTACTGCCAGATGAGGCCCCAAAGCAGGAATAAACAAAAATCTTGGGGCTGGAGCGATAGCTGGAGGTAGGGCGTTTGCCTTGCACACGGCCGATCCGAATTCCATTCCCAGCATCCCCTATGGTTCCCTGTGCATCATCACCATGGGTAATTCCTGAGTGCAGAGCCAGGAGTGACCCCTGTGCATCGCTGAGGGTGACCCAAAAAGAAAAAAAAATCTTTTCATTTATACCGTATATGATTAAGCATATACGGTATAATTTTTAAAAGACTGGCCTGCCATTCTGGCAGTTGATGTCACCATCATTACTAAATTGCTTTGTTTCTAGTCTGAAATAACAAATGCATGCTTTTCCTCATAAAAAAAAAAAAAAGAGCTCCTGGGCAGGGGAGATAGTACAGCAGGGAGGCTATTTGCCTTGAAAGGCTCCCGGTCCTGGTTTGACCCCCATCACCCCCAAGCATCACCAGGAGTAAGTCCTGAGGTCACAGTCAAGAGTAACCCCTGAGCACTGCTGGGTGTGGCCCCAAAACAAAAACAAACAAAAATGAGCTCCTAGGCTGCATAAGAGCTCCAGCAAATGGGTTGGAGCGTAGGCTTTGCATGTAGGAGGTCTGTTTCAATCCTGAGCATTACCAAGGAGCAAGCCCTGAGCACTGCCAGGAGCAATCTCTGAGCACTGCCAGATATGTCCACCCCCCCCACACCCGACACACACACACCCTGCCCTGCCTGCAAAAAAAAAAAAAAAAGCCCACAAAAATACAAGTTCCCTACTTTGACCAGTCTGCAAACATATGTATTCCTGTAATTTTTAAGGATGGAATCTACAGAATCTTTCACATGAAAACACATACCATAGGTGTTTCAAAGTAACTGGAGTAGGTTGGAGACATAATCTGTAGACCCTAAGCACTGCTGTCGTGGCCAAAAGAGCAAAAATTGGGAAAAAAAAAAAGTTGAACTGGAAGCCTGTTTCTACAGAGGGGTGGAGAGGACAGATAGCGCAGATCTTGCAGGCCCAGAGCGACAGGACCGCAGGGAGGGCTGCCTTGCACACAGCCATTCATACCCACCCCGTGTGGCCCCCTGAGCCCTGCCAGGAGTGATCCCCGAGTGCAGAGCCAGGAGTAAGTCCTGAGCACTGCTGAGCGTGGCCCCCAAACCCAAAGACAAACAAGACTTGCCTTGCATGTCGCCTCTCCTTTCACCCCCAGCACCACATATGGTTCCCCAGTACCTCTAATGACCCCTGAGCACAGAGCCAGGAGTACCTCTAATGATCCCTGAGCACACAGCCCTGTAGCCGCAGGGTTTAACCTAAACTCTCCACCTCCCTAGTCCCCCGAACACAAAAGTAGTCAGATGAGGACCACCCTAAGCAAGGCTTTAGGCAACTTACTTCCTGGGGTGTTGGCCTGGAGAGGTAATAATGGAGGTAAGGCCCTCGCCTCCAGGGCAGAACCTTCCAGCAATTCTGGTGCCCCGGCTGTGTTCCGGCACTGAGTGGTGTTCTGAACACCTGGCGGTGAGTGATGAACACAGCTCCAGAAATAGCCCCTGAGCACCACTGGGTACAGCTCCAGCAAGAGAAAGCTGCTTTTTGTTTTATTTTTTAAAGCAAGTTCACCCTATTTTAAAAACCTTGGGTGAGGAAAATCCTGCTTTCAGAATCCGGATTAGATATGCCCCATTTTTTCTGATCCCTTCCTCTCCACTCCAAATGAATCAGAATCAAAACCAAAACACAGCTCCAAGTGAACGTACTTCATGGTCTGTCCTTCTGGTTCCTATGAAACCAGTTCTGCAGACTGCAAGGTTCCCGGGCCTTCCCGGCTGTCAAAGCTAAAACTGTTATCCCTCTACGCCCATCAGAATTCTTTAGAACCCGACAGCACATAAACAACAAAAACAACAGATTTTTTATTTTGAGTCCTTTAAAAATATCATGGGAAACTGGAGAGATAGTACGAAAGTCCCTAGCCTTGCACCTGGCCCAAACAAGGATAAATGCCCCGCACCCATATGGTCCACCGAGCCCGCCAGGAGGAGTGACCCCTGAGTGCAGAGTCAGAAGAAGGCCCTGACCATCGCCAGGTGCGCCCCAAATAACTAATAATAATAAAAATAATAAATGAAATTTTAAAATCCTGGATGGAGAGCAATCCCAAATCCTTTAAAGCACCTGGGGGCTGGGGGGGGGGGGCAATCTTGGCTGGAGTGTTCACAGTCAAGGGTGATTCAGCGCAGAACCCTCCACAGGGATCCGAATCCCCTAAGAGACAGACTTGGGGTGGGCCCAGATGGGACAGAGTGTCCTTTCATGGTACAAGGGGATGTTACTTCCCCCCTCCCCCACCCCCTCCCCGCACTCCTTCCTCAGCCGAGTCACCCCAGGATGATACTGCACATGTCCCCCACGGGGCCTGCATCATCTCTGCCTGCTTTCTGGGTGACACCCAGAGATGCTCAGGAATGACTCCTGGGGGTGCTCAGGGGACCATATGGGATGCTGGGAATCGAACCCCGGTCGTCCGCGTGCAAGGCAAACGCCCTCCCCGCTGTGCTACCAACCGTGGGGTTGCTGCCTTTAAGGAGCCCTCCGCCCAACCGTTCAAAGGACCGGGCGTTTGCTCGAGCTATTCCCGGGGACCATCGCGGACCCTGGGATGCGGAGGAGGGATGCGGGGTGCACGGGGGCCACGTGGGCGTCTCCGGGCCCCCTCTCCTGGGGTGGGGAGACCGGAGGGGGGAGTCAGGGCCGCGGACATTCCCGTAAGCCCCACTCCGGCCAGCGCGGGGCTTGAGTCACCGGTGAGTTTGGCGGGAGGGGCGGCGGCCTGAGTCAGCCTTCAGGGCAGGCGCGGGATTCCAGCGCCAAGTGCACGGCCCTGGGGACCCCCGCCCCCACCTCGGGGTCGCGGGAGGCGGCGACGCGGCGGCGCAGCCCGCGGCGCCGAAATCTCCCGCGCTCTGGGGCTGGCCCCTCCCCCCGAGCCGGGCCCCACGCCCCCGGGTCGCGCGGCCCAGCCCGGCCCGCCCGGCACGCGAGCGAGCGCGCGACGCGGCCCCAAAGCCTCCGCGGCCCCCTCCGGCCGCGCGCCCCGCCCGCGACGGCCCCCGCAGGGTGCGTGACCAATCAGCGCGGAACCCCGCGCTCGAGGAGGCCCCGCCCCTCCACACGCTGTGCCCAATGGAGCACCGGCGCCGGCGCGCCGCGCCGAGGTGAGAGGTCGAGAGGCCCCGCCCCCGCCGCGCGCGCTGCCCAATAGCGCGCCGGCGCCGGCGGCCGCGCCGAGGTAAGGGGTCGCGAGGCTCCGCCTCCCCGAGCGCACCGCCCAATGGCGCGCCGGCGCCGGCGGCCGCGCCGAGGTTAGGGGTCGCGAGGCCCCGCCCCGCCCGCCCCGCTTCCCGCCTCCCCTCCCCCGCCGCCGCCGCGCCGCCGCTGCCGCTGCCGCCGGCCGGTCCCCGCGCTGGGCCCGCCCCCGCCCCGCCCGCCGGCCGCCAGCGCGCTCACGGCTGCCGTCTCCCGCCCTCCTCTCTCTCTCACGCCCAGCGCCATGGCGGCGGCCGCGGCGGAGCAGCAACAGTTCTACCTGCTCCTGGGAAACCTGCTCAGCCCCGACAATGTGGTCCGGAAACAGGCGGAGGTAAGCGGGGCCCCCCCACCCCGGGCCCGCGGGGACCCCCGGGGCCCCCCTCGGACACACACGGCCGCGCCGGGCCTCGCTCGCGGGGACGCGGCCGCGCAGGCCGGACCGGCTGACCCGGCGGCGCCGCTGCCCACGTGGGAGGCGGCCGCGGCGGCCCCCGGGACCGGTTGGCGCCCACACGCGCACACACACAGACACATATATCTACACGCGCTCACACGCGCACACACATACAGGCGCACACACGCGCGCGCACACGCACGGACACACATACATACACGCGGCGGACACACGCGCACACATACGGGCGCGCGCGAACACACACACACACACACACACACACACACGCACACACGTGCGTCCGGCTCCCAGCCCCCGCCCTGCCCGCCCGCCTCGCCTGGCGCAGCGCGGGCGCCGCGCGCCTCTCCTCTGCCTCCTTCCTCCCCGCGCCCCTTCCCGTGCCTCCCGCCCAGCCCCCGGGGAAATCGAGGGTTTGGGGATGGGGTTTTTGTGGGTTTTGGGGTTTTTTTTAGGTTTTTTTATTTTGGGGTTTTTGGGTTTTTTTTTTTTTGCTGTTGTTTAGCCTCCCGCGGTGCCCCCCACCCCACGGTCTGGTGAAGTTGCCGCCGGCCGGGGGCGCCTGCCCCCGCCCCTAACTTCCACCTTGCAGCGTGCGCGCACACACTGTAGACGCACAGACACACACAGACACGCGCACACACAGACACGCACACAGACACACAAAGACACGCGGACACATGCACACACGCAGGCGCGCGCGCGCGCACACACACGCACACATTTGATCTGGTCCCGAGAGGTGTGTGGTCTCCTGACATCTCCGAGATGCCCCACGACTTCCGCCCGAGTCCGGGCCGCTGCCGTATGTTCCGGCGTGTGGGTCTCGTTCACGCCGACCTGCATCGCTCCCTCCCTCCCGCCGGCTCCCCCTTCTTTCTTCCTTTCCTTTTCTTTTCTTTTCTTTCTTTTTTTTTTTTTTAAATAATAACCACCAGCAGCTCAGCTGGCCTGGTTCCGAGTGTTTCTGGACTGCGCAGCTCCAGGGTCCCGGTGACCCCGTCTCTAGGTGCAGAAGCGGATCCCCAAGGCTGTCGACGTGGGGCTGGATTTCTGGGAGATGCTCACCAGCCAGGGGCAGGCACTTGCCCCATTTCTTTGGGGCACCTTGTCCGAACCCGTCTACAAAACGTGATTATGTAGCAGTCTTCTTTGCCAGCCAGTGCGTGGCGGGGCAGTCGGCTTGGCAACTTAGCTTTTTTTTTTTTTTTTTTTTTATGGAGCAAAACACAGAACACATGAGTTAATGAAGTGTGCGAGTGGGTGGATCATTTTAGGACTCCTGATATTATTTTAAGAGTGATGGGGCTGTTCAGAGTTTGGGTTCACAAGATGCTGCGTAGTCTCAGTGGTCTGGGGATAAAAACCAAAGCACTTTGAGCATGCCTGTGATGTGTCTTGGGGTAGGACTTCAAGAAGCACCAATAGTTTTTATCCAAGTTCCCAGAAGGAACCACTTTTTTTTTTTTAAGTGTCTGTGAATAGCCCTTGCAAATGCAAATGCCTCTCACAGTGCTTTTACAAGCTTAGCTTCATGCTTCACATTTTTGCAGAAACAGGCTTATTACTACACTGCCCATGCAACTGATTTTTTTCCACTTAATTTCTTTCACATTGCTTCATAGTTTTGTCAAGCATCTGTCTTGTATCCTTCGTATCCATGTAATATTACTTCAAACAATCCCTTGTGAATGAACTTTGAGGTTCCTTCCTGGTAATCTGCACTAACATGTCATGTCACATACGGGAATACATGTATGCTTACATTCAGAGTTAGCCAGGTGTGCTTGTAGAATTTTTAAAAGTAATATTTGTCCATAGATTAAGTTGCATTTATTGCAAGGATTTGCACTCTTTATGGGATGCTGTAGTACTTATAAGAACATTTTAATGTTTTCGGTTCTCAGTTAATTTTTCATCTCACCCCACAAAAGAAATTTTCATATGTTATAAAGCAGAACAGCATGGTACTTGTGAGCTAGTTTAATTCTCCCACTTCAGTTGCTTAAGTCTTTATTCTCAAGACTAGTGGGGAATCTCTTCTATTGAACTAAGTATTGGTATCTGGTTTGACTTGAATTCCAGTTGGTGCCTGTTCACAAATTTTTTATCACTTCCATGGCTTTGGGGATAGGAGAATTCAGCACATTTTCTCTTAAAGAACAATTGAAAATAGTGCAGTTACACCCATGATGTCTCTGTTTCTAATGAAAGTTTTCAAATATTACATTTAAGTATAGTAGGGAAACATCTTAGCACTAAATTGGTCTTTAAATAGAACCTAGGAAATAACTGAAACAAGAAAAGGCTGTGCACAGTAATAGCTTTCCACCCCCTTTTTGCTTGATGAAATTACTTTCATAAGTAAATTGAATAGTAAAGTCTAATATAGTAAATACAGAAAAGACTTTTGAACTAAGTAATTAGCATGGACTCGATAAATAGCTTAGTTATTTACTCAAAATAAAGATAACATAGCGGATGCAACTCTCAAACCATTGGCTACGGTAGCTTGTCTTCAAAAATGAAATACACGGTTAAGACTTTCACTGTTACTAGACAGTTGAAATCACTGATGAGCTTCAAACTTAAGTCTTAGCACCTTTTCCATTGTGTAAGCCGCTTGGTAGGCTGACGGTTTTATTTTAAAAATCTCCCAAGATTTTCATTTGAACATCCAAATAACGCCCTAATGTTTGACGAAATGATGTGAAAGCTCACAAGTCTCAAAATACAATAATTAACAAGAATAACTCAAGGGGAGATACTCCAGAGTGGGATGCCCACGACATTCACAGCAGTCGCTTCTGTGTCATAAGTTTAAGTATTAGTCATAGGTGGAGTTTGAATACTCCGTTTCCTGTGGTATTCACTCTCCGTGGATTCTGACTTGGAATTTCATGAATGAGAAGGAGGGTGATCTTACTGAATGGCAGAGCAGATCTCAGGAGTTGGTGTTCGGTCGTCATTGGCGCCTCCCCCCCCATTCCCGTGTCCTATGGGATAGACAATAAGGTCGCCTTCCTTATTTCCGGAACGGATGAGATGAGTCCCTGTCTTTCCTCTGTGGACAGCAAAGTGGGGGAGGCGAGATCTGCTTTACATTCTGTGACTGTTTCTGTGAAATCTAGTGGAATTGGAATTTCATTTGCCATTTGCCACAACGCTGGTCATGTTTGTGGAGCCCATCTGGCCTGGTATTAAGAATAGTCTTAGAAATCCAGTGTGCGTGACGCTCGGATACAGGGAAGGGATGACATTCCTTTCCTCGTTGTGAAATTCAACCTGTTTAGGCTGTGAAAAAGTTCGATTTGATCCTCGGACTGTTCTTTTTCCAAGCCCTTCCCCTGACTGCGGTTACCGCGGCCAGGTGTAATCCTAGACCTGGATTGCCACAGTGGGGCAGCTCTGCCAGGACAACCTGTCTCGGGTGTCAGGTGTCACCCCTGCGCCACTCTCCCGCCATTGAGTCCCCGTTCATTGTGCATAGTTTGACCTGGTGTTTGTGAGTCCCCGGAACACACGTGCTGGAACTGGCGCACTCAGAGCCCTCGCTTGGGCAAAGATAGAAATTTCTAGCTTACGTCCGAGAGCTTCTAGCAGAGAATTTAGTTCTCCAGAACTTGATTCAGACCAGAGGACATTCCCGTCTTCAGCGTGTCCAGTGTCTCCAGTCTGTTGGGAAGGAGCGTCAGAGGCGTGTTGGATGTCTTGAGAGATTCTTGTTCAGATGAGAAGGCTACGGCTTTTCCGAGGTGCTTTGATAAAGATTACGTGGGAAAAAAATCTCAAGGTACATAATCCATGTTTGCAGTCATCTCATGAATATCTTTGCATAAATTATCTCATTTCTGGATAAATAAATTCAGGTCTTCTCAGCTGTGAGTGCTGTTTGTCACAGTTTCCAACCTTGTCGTGATCCTGTGCTGCGAGGAGCCTGACTCGTCGGGAGGTTGGTTCCCCACCCTGAGCTGTGGTGGAGGGGTCTGACAAGGCTGTAGCGCTGCATAAGTAGGGCTGGTTGTCACGGCCCCCCTCCCCGAACCTTGGGAGGGTCTGAGCACTGTTACCCACAGACCAGAGCATTTCCTCCCTGCCATCTGTGACCTTAAGTGAGTCATCTGACTCCTGCGCCTTCCCCCTTACCTGTCAGGATTTCTGGAACGCCTCGGACGTCGTAGGCAAAGGTGTGAAGTAGCTGGTGGAGTCCAAGAAGCCCTGCTTTCCTCCTCTGTCCTGAGAAATGAGGCCGGGCACAGGTGGCCGCAGTGGGGTGCGGCCCCACGCTTTGAGCTTCTGAGACCCGAAGGAGTTGGCTGTGCTGGTGGCTGAGTGGGAGCAGCCTGTCTTTACGTGGCATCTTCCCGGGAGAGTCTCCCGTGAAAGACGCCTTTGCGGGACCTCGGGTGTGCGCGTGCATCCCGGCTTCTGCGGAGACGAGACTGGGTCTCGTCCTTGGTGTCAACTTGTTGTGTGCCACTGGGCTCCCCTTGGCCTTCTTAATGGAAGAAAGGGTACTAAAGTCTCCTGGCCAGATTCCTCCTGTGTGCAGCATAGTGCCGTGTGTTGTCTGCTTGAAAGGAAAGTAGCATAAGGCCAGGGATGCTGCGCTGAGCACCTTGCACGCGGCTGGGCCAGGTGTGATCCCAGAGCAGAGCCAGGAGGAAGCCTTTGAACCGCCAGCTGTGGCCCCCAAACAGAATTGCCGCTTTCCCTTGCTCTGCCATTCCTCCTGCGAGCCTCGTCTCTGGCTGTAAGTAGCAGCGATTTGAATCAGTTCCGCTTTCGCCGCCCCAAAACTGTGACCTCTGAAATACGGATCTTTCCCACTCTTGTCCCTGGCAATACTCATGAAGTTCTCTAATGCTGGATTCTAAGCTTGAGTGTTTTCCTTTTTCTTCCAGGAAACTTATGAGAATATCCCAGGCCAGTCAAAGATCACATTCCTCTTGCAAGCCATCAGAAATACAACCGCTGCTGAGGAGGTAATGCCCAAGGACAGGACTTTGTTAGAGAATAACTTTTATATTAGATGGTGGTCAGAGAAGTGTTGTTTGTTAAATACACGTTTCCAGAACATTATTATTTGCTGAAAGCTACTATAAAGGTGGTCATTTTTTTTTATGGTTTTTATGATGGTAGAGTGGGATCTTTTTTTCCACGTAAGATGAAGCTTCCAAAGTATTTTGAAGTATCCTATAATTACAGTTCTGGGGTGCATCTGGGGTGCCCGTGGGGATCCTGCATCCAGTGTGCAGTACTGTGTGGGTCCCCCAGCACCGGTGGGTCTGATCCCAGAATGAACCAAAAAAAAAATGTTACAGAAAAATCCCTAAATTTTGTTGATTTCTATAATAAACTGTTCGAGCGGGCACCAGTAACATCTCTCATTGAGGGACTTGTTACTGTTTTTGGCATATCCAATACACACAGGGAGCTTGCCAGGCTCTCCAGGAGGGGCCGAGGAATAGAACTCGGGTTGGCCGCGTGAAAGGCAACGCCCAACCGCTGTGCTATTGCTCCCTACTAACAATAAGTCCCTCGATGAGAGACGTTACTGGTGCCCGCTCAAACGAATCGATGAACTACAGGATGACAGTGACCTCTATGATAAAGTTTCTTCCTTTGTTTTGAAGACAAGTTTAATTGCCAGTGTTTTTAAATATTGCTAAATGACAGTCTTTAAAATATGCTTACGGCCATCTCTAAGACATAAAACAATATGTTAAAGATGTTTAGGAGCTAAGAAACACTTTGCGCTATGCTTAAAAACCATGTTTTTAAGTCAAATTATTATTACTAATTCAAGTAGTTTATTTTTTTGTGTGTACTTATATAGCTTTTTTTTTTCTTTTTGGGTCACACCCAGCAATGCACAGGGGTCACTCCTGGCTCTGCACTCAGGAATTACCCCTGGCGGTGCTCAGGGGACCATATGGAATGCTGGGAATTGAACCCGGGTCGGCCACGTGCAAGGCAAATGCCCTACCCGCTGTGCTATCACTCCAGCCCCTATGTAGCTATTTTTTTCTTACCAAAAAGATGTATGTGTATTTTATATTTTTATGTATTACACATACTAGTATTAATGGAATGTTCCTGTTTATCTTGGAAAAGATGTCAAGTACTAAAACAGTACATTTAAATCTCAAGTGAGGCTTTTTTGCTACTAGTCTCAATGTATGCAAACTGCTTGTAATAATACATATAAGAATTAAAGTCACACCGAGCTTCTTTAGTGTTTATTTCACTGACCTTCTAGCTACTAAGTCAACACTTTGATGTTCTGCGTTCACTTAGAAAATAGTCTAATGTAACACATCTTTTATTTAAAATATCAGATATAGGAATAAATATGAAGTGATGTGCGATTTGCATAAAAGTTGAGTTTGATAGCATTTTTGTATAAGATTAACTGAAAGTATGATAATAAGATCAAGTTTGATTATAAACTAGCGTGGTGGAAGTATAGATTAGGTTGGAAAGGTTCTTCATCTTTTAAGAGTGTGAGCTACATGGGAAAGTAGGAAAAGGATAAAATAAGATTTTATATTTATAGGGCCTGGAGAGATTGTACAGCATGTGAAGTGCTAGCCTTGCACACAGCCAACCCAAGTTCAGTGCCCCACATCCCATATGTTCCCCTGAACACTGCCAGGTGTGGCCCAAAGACCTTAAAAGGAAAAAGAAAAAGATTTGATATTTATATAAGATAATTTTTCTCAGGGCTGGAGCGATAGCACAGCGGGGAGGGTGTTTGCCTTGCACATGGCCAACCCGGGTTCGATTCCCAGCATCTCATATGGTCCCCCGATCACCGCCAGGAGTAGTTCCTAAGTGCAGAATCAGGAGTAATCCCTGTGCATCGCCGGGTGTGACCCAAAAAGCAAAATAATAATAATTTTTTCTCCACGAAATGTAGTTAAAATGGGAGTTAAAGAATAGATGTATCTGTCTTTAGGGAATTGAAACTATGTTTCCATCTGAGCTCTAGTATGATGAGGTCTTGTAACTCTAAGCGAAAGAACTTTCCCTGTGGTGGATGATGTGATGAGAGAGTTGTGTTGCGTGTCTGCAGCACACTGGAGAAATAAATTTTACAGAATAGTGAAGTACATCAAGGGCAGGCTGAATCTAGTTGATTGGAGTCTTTTCTCTAGTAAAACACCAAGTTATTAACACTGTTGTGTACTTGCAGGCTAGACAAATGGCTGCAGTTCTCTTAAGACGTCTTTTGTCCTCTGCATTTGATGAAGTTTATCCAACCCTTCCTTCTGATGTCCAGGCTGCCATCAAGAGTGAACTATTAATGATTATTCAAATGGAAACACAGTCTAGCATGAGAAAAAAAATTTGTGATATTGCTGCAGAGCTGGCCAGGAATTTAATCGGTGTGTATGCAAATATGTTTATTGCTGTGTTATGAAAGAAAATTAAGTGTGTCCTTTCTACTTTCTAAATGGAATGCTTAGAAGACTGTTATTAGATACTGTCTGAAGTGAGAATGATTATAGATTCTACATTTAGAACTCAATTACAAATATTTGAAACTGAAGTCATAATACTTCCTATTGGTTTAAAAAAAAAAGACATGCCTGTGCAGAAATTATTGCCATTATTTGAAAATAGTCGCTTGTTCCCCACACGCCCGCCCCCTGAAAAGGTTTCAAAGCATGGTTAGTTGGCAACTTGCTGTGTTTCCTTGCCAGTAGAAATAGAACTCGGTGGACCATGGGAACGTTTGCTGTTACAGTTATACTGCTCTGTAGGTTGCATTATAAAATACCAAAGGGTTTTTTATTCCTTCTTTTCAAGTCTTTGTTTCCCCCCGCCCCCTGCCCAGACTCTGACACCAGGACATCCCACATGCTTGGTTATGGTGCTTGCTGGGGTTGCGCATTTTGTGGTGGTGGGACCAGCAAGCAGCAGCCTTGCTGGGGATGCCACCGGGCTGGGGGGGGGGGGAGCTGCTGGGTGCTGCTGTCACCCGCCTCCTCGCAGGACGGGCGCTCTGCTGTCCAGGCCCCCCAGAGAACGGTTCCCAGTGAGAGGAAGACTAGAGGTGCGCTTTACTGGTGTTCAGGACTGCTGTCATGCTCAAAATAGCAATCATGATATATTGCATAGGCCTTGATGATTAATTTTGTTTTCTGAACAATCGTGGGCTATTTAGATATTTTTTTGCTGGTCAAGATGGGTACCTCAGTAATAAGGCTGAATCAGATGGGAAAATATTGCAGGTTGTCTGCTTAAGTAACTGATGACACTAATATTTTTTATCTCAGCATACCAGTATGTTGGCTCTGTATTTGATTCCACTTGCAACTTGTCATCTTTATTAATGCCAGCCAGTTTGTTTGTTTGTTTGTTTGCTTTGCTTTGCTTTTTGGGTCATACTGGGCGATGCACAGGGGTTACTCCTGGCTCTGCACTCAGGAATTACTCCTGGCGGTGCTCGGGGGACCATATGGGATGCTGGGAATCGAACCTCGGTCGGCCGCGTGCAAGGCAAACACCCTACCCATTGTGCTATCGCTCCAGCCCCCCAGTTTTTATTTTTTAAATGAAAATTTTGTTTTAAAGATCAGCATTAGGTTCACAACAGAATTGAGAGAAAGGGGGCTGGAGTGATAGCACAGCGGGTAGGGCATTTGCCTTGCACGCGGCCAACCCAGGTTCGATTCCCAGCATCCCATATGGTCTCCGAGCACTGCCAGGAGTAATTCCTGAGTGCACGAGCCAGGAGTAATCCCTGTGCAACGCCGGGTGTGACCCAAAAAGCAAAAACACAAAAGAATTGAGAGAAAGATATAAAGGTAGCTCATGTATCCCTCAGCCCCACACACATAACTTCCTCCTTATCAACCTTCCTCTTTATAGTTATGAATTTTGTTGAAGCTTAAGACCCTCCCTTGAGACTTCATTATCCCCTAAACTAACAAGACAGTGTAATTGTGGCATGATACTGTTTCAGTCCCCTTTCAAATCCTGTTTGTTGTTTTTTTTTTTAACAAGACTGTCCATGTTGAAATGTTGCAGGCATTCAGTGCTCCAGCCCCGATCCCACCACCTTCGTCACCTTCCCTCCACCATCGGTTCCGGTTTCCCAACCACCCCTCCAGCCACCTCCTTTGCAGCCCACCAATAATTTATCTTATATCGCTTATTACCACTAAGTGACAGACTGATCAAAAAGTAATTCTCTAGAAGAAAGTTTATGACAATTGTATCTTTGTATCTCACCATGGGGACATAAAGTCCTTGTCTGAGGGGTGACTAAGCTTGTTGCAAGTTAAGCCTTCTGTGTTGATGCTCTTGTTAGTCGAGTTTGGCTCCTGCGTTACTCCCATCCGATCCGCCGAGCCCCTGCTGGGATGCGGAGTTGGGGCATGTCGATCAGGAAAATCAGGACTGCTAGCTGGGCAGTCCGGTCAGAGGCCTGGTGGGGGCTTTATTAAGGTAGGAGCTGTGCCCTCCCCCTCCCGCCCCCCAAAAAACGCTCACTCCCCAAGGTATTAGCCGGGAACAGGTGTCCAAGAAATTTTTGTGGCTAGTTGGTTTCTTTTGAGATTTGTCTGTGGAACAAGGCCAGTAGATGAGCTTAAGTGACGATGGGTGTGGGCTCGGCTGCTGGGGCTCCTGGAGGTATGGGGAGGGGGGGTCACCCACCCCGGCTCTGGGAAGCCTAGAGTTTGTAACCCCAAAACCCCACGTGTCTGGAGTCTTCAGCGGAGCCAACTCTGTGGGGCTGAGTCTGGAGGCCACAGCTCACGCTGCTCAGGCGGTCCTGGGCTAAGTGCTGGGGGGGGGGAGGCGGGGGGGGGGGGGGGGCTTTGAATTGAATCCAGGCCAGCAGAATGCAAGGCAAGCACCTTAACCCAGGACTAGCTCTTGGGCCCTGTAATTTTCAGGGTTTAACTCAAAATCACTTTGTAATAAAGTGTTTCCAAATGTTTCAAAGTGCTTCCTCTAGTGTTTTTCTAAGAGTTGATGGTGCTGGAAAGATAGCTTGGCTTCATGTGTAGGAGGGCCCCGGGTTTGATGCCAGAGTACCACTTAGTCCTTGAGCACGGCCCCTTGAGCAGGCAGGATGTGACTCAGAAACCAAAAAAGGGAAAAAGAGTATTCTCACGAAAGCGTCATCTTTATGTTGAAAGGGACGGGTTATTTCTAATTTCTACATTTGTGATAAAATCATCGACTCTCAGAGGTACACTAGTGGTTGCGCATTTTTGTTGCATGTTTTACAGAAATTGTATAAAGTTGTGTTAATGTATCATTAAGTTTGTTCCCACACCGGGCTGTGCTCTGGGCTTACTCCATGTCTCTGTGCTCAGAGATTAAATCCTGGTCAGCCACATGCAAGGCAAGTGTCTACCCACTGTACTATCTCCAGCCTTACAGTATCTTAGCAGTTTGAAAGTAATAATTATTTTTCATGATGCCCATTTTTTAAGTCTTTAATAACAGTAGTTTACAGGAATCAGTCAAGTAGTAAAGTGTGCTTTTTTTCCCAAATCCTTTTCATAGAAGTAAAAATCAGCAGAGCTAATACCCGTTTTGTTGCTTTTTTTCATGAGTGTAATGCCATACACAGTTGAAGTACCTGGTTTTATTAGGTTCTGCTTAAGTGTAGTGTGTGACACTTTCTACTCGTACACAGTTTGAGTTTGAAATGGAAGAATCCGTTTCCTCAGTGATTGGAGGTTTATGCCTAAATTCCTTTCCTTGTAGATGAGGATGGCAACAACCAGTGGCCCGAAGGCCTGAAGTTCCTCTTTGACTCAGTCAGCTCTCAGAACATGGGCCTTCGGGAAGCTGCTCTTCACATTTTCTGGTACTTACTTCAAGTTACGTCACCAGTGCCCAGGGCACTTTGTAATTCACCACTGTAATGTCTTCGACTTTATTTCTTTAGAAAAGCTTCAGAATTGCATTGGAAGTAAAATCAGAAATATACAAAGCTTTTTGTTACGTTTATGATCCCTTTTATATGCAGGACTCTCCGGTATTGTTTCTTGACTTCCTCTGATGGTTTGTTCTTTACCTGGAGATTGAAATGATACCAAAATGTAGCTTTTAGAAAGCCACATCTTAGGATGGCATCCGGAAGAAAGGGAAATGCTGCTGAGTCCTGTTTGTTCCCGTGGTCTTCTGTGATGAGCTTTGTGTAAACACAAACTGGGTATTTGCAGGCGACTTCTCTGTGTTACCGACATATAAGAGAAGTGATGATCTACATTAAGAAAAGTTTTACCATGCTATGTTATCGTACCGTTCTGCAGTTTCCATAGAATGGAGTTTATAACTTAAGAGCCAGTTTGGTTTTTTTTTTTTTTTAAATGAAGAGGGCAAGGTTGGAACCTAAGGTGTCAGTGTTCAGGGCCTATTCCTGGCTCTGCTCAGAAGTGACCCCAGTAGTGCTCGGGGACCATATTGTGTCGTTGGGGATTTGGACCAGTATCAGTAGGTACACAAGCTCCTTAGCCCCTGGTGCTATTCTGCCTTCTCATGAGAAAAACCATTTTTTTAGTGAGCTACATCTTGAGCATCAGAAAAGAATGAGTCGGTACTAGATACCATTGTTTATTTCTGTATTCCAGAGTTGGAAGTAAAAGTATTCAGTGAGCTGCTTTACCAGATTTAGAGTAAATTGAAACTTGGGTTCCTGTCCTGATTCCTGCCCAAGGCGTGGGCAGATGGTCAGAAACTGTGGCTCTGGCAGTCAGCATTCAAAGCCCCCGCGATGGTTCTCTTCCGGCTGCAGAACCATCAGGGTTAGCAGCCATTGAGACAGACGGCGAAGGGTGAGGTGTAGGCTGGGGCGCAGTAGTGCCTGCTTTCCCGGGAAGCACCCCTGCCCATAGCCGCCTTCTCCCCTTTGTTTATTTCCGTCCATCCAGTCCCAGGGAGTATTGACTGGGAGGTGTGGAGAAGGCGTCTGCCCCGGGGCTCAGTGTGCCTCGGACAGGCCACAGACATAGTAGAGATGCTCGCTGACCCTCCAGGAAGAGAGGATGCTGTTTCTAACCTAGTAGGTACGAGTTTTCAAGAGCGCTTTGAATCCTTTCTTCAGGAACTTTCCTGGGATTTTTGGAAATCAGCAGCAGCACTATTTAGACGTCATCAAGCGAATGCTGGTTCAGTGCATGCAAGATCAGGAACATCCATCGGTGAGTGATTTCACTGTCACTAGTCCTAGCGTCTCGTCTCATTCAACTGAAGACCGTCATTTGTGAAAGAAAAGTATCTATTCGTAAGGGGAAATATTTGATCTTACGACACGAGCCTCCCCTTCATCGGAATTTGCTCCGCGCTGACGTTGCTTCCTTTCTTCCTTTTAGATCAGGACGTTATCTGCTCGAGCCACGGCTGCTTTCATCCTTGCAAACGAGCACAATGTCGCTCTGTTCAAACACTTTTCAGACTTGTTGCCTGGATTCTTGCAGGTAAGAAACAGTGTAGGGTAGCTCTGTTCTCTCTGCGCGGAATGTCTCGTGAGCTCTCTAGTGCGCTCAGGCCGTCAGTGGTCACTCGTTCCCTGCTGCTCTGGGCTGGATTGAACAAAATACAGAATGGAAGCCTTCGCTCCCTGTTGAGCTTATCTATTGCCTTCAGTAGACCTAGTCTCAAAATGTTAACATTGTTTGACTTTATTTCCCCTGTAAATGCGGTTTTTGCTTGTTATTGAATATGCAACCACATAGATTATTTCCAGAAAAACCAGAAAACCTGTGAAATTTAATGCAGATTTACATAAGTGAAACTAACAAGGAAAAGACACTTCTTCATCAAGGCCACAGTATCTAGGTGCTTATCAAAATCGAGCTGTAGGTCCTTAATCTTAACCACAGAGCTCACAACAGTTTATGTTTCTAAGTAAATATTTTGCAGTAATTCACATTATTATATCCTAAGGATAAGTTGTTTGGTTTTTGGGGTCACACCCTGCGATGCTCAAGGGCGGGCTCCTGGCTATGCACCCAGGAGTTCCATATGGTCCCCAAGCATACTCCTGGACGCTTGGGGATGTTAGTGTCCAGGAAGCATCTGCCTGCTGCAGATAAGCAGAATCAGGGATTTTCAGCTTTGTCAAATCCCTTTTTATAATAAATATTTTTTTCATAATGATGATACAGTAACTATAAGTCTCTCAATGAGAGACATTACTACTGGTGCCCGCTCGAACAAATTGATGAGCAACGGGATGACAGTGATAGTGATGATACGTTAAAATAAGGCAAAGAAATATGTGATCGGGTTCAGATAATAAATGGAGTATTGGGAGAAGAGGGGCCCACACCTGGCACTGTTGGGGGTGACTGTCGGGCTGCAGGGCTGAGCTCCAGCCCCGTCAATGACGGAAAGCGTTTGGCCCGCAGGATACAGTCATTTTAGCTCAGGAGGTGTGGGGGTGCCTCAATGGGGGGGGGGGGGCCGCCTCTTCCCATCTCAGTCACTGTTCTGGAAACTCATCCTCAAGATACTGTGGCCTGCGTCAAGGAGTTGAGTGGGAGAGGGGCTCAGAGGGGCTGGCGGGCAGTTTCTCTGATGCAGGCCTTTCCTCCCTGCCGAAAGGCAGAGGTAGGGCAAGCGGCCAAGTGCCGTTCCAGTGTTTGAGTGGTTTGTTACCGGAGAATCCTGGTCTCATCAGGATTTTCTTCCTTTGAAGTTGGAGTAACTTAGAGTGTTTGCCAGAATTGTGAAGTAGGCAGTGGTGGGTCGAAAATGCACACCTGGAAACCGCACCGTGGCCAGGTCCCACGGCTCCCTTCTGGCTCTAAAAGGACTTCTGGAAAGCCCAGGATTTCATGGCGGCGGCGGCTAGTGTAGTTCACTGGTTTTGGTTTTGATTTGGGTGGAAACTCTTGGGGGACGCACTGCAATGGCAGGTGTCAGAGGTAAAGTACTGCATGGTGCGGCGTTAGCTAAATTCGTACTTGCCATGCAGGGAGTAGTCGGAGCAGCTCTCCGAAGTCTGCTTTGCAGTGTTTGGGCTAATGAGGTGTCAGGAAGTGACAGACTCAGGCCTCCTTTGTTTCATCTCTTCTAGGCTGTAAATGACTCGTGCTACCAGAATGACGACTCAGTCCTAAAATCTCTGGTGGAGATTGCAGACACTGTTCCGAAGTACCTGCGCCCCCACCTGGAAGCGACCTTGCAGCTCAGTCTGAAGGTGAGTGCTCGCCCGGCCCCTGCTCTGCTCTGCTCGGCCGCCAGCCTCTGAGTGTGTGGCTTTCTCCCTACAGTTGTGTGGAGACACGAGCCTCAACAACATGCAGCGCCAGCTCGCCCTGGAAGTGATCGTCACCCTGTCCGAAACCGCGGCGGCGATGCTAAGGAAACACACCAGTATCATCGCTCAGACGAGTAAGTCGGAGCTGCCCGTGGTATGCTCTAATGTGCGACTCCCACCTGCTGGCTGTGCGGGCGGGATGGAGAAGGAGCTGCGCTCGGCTGGAGCCCGGCTTGCCCGTGGCTCGGGTGGTCCCCCTCAGGCCCCTCCAGCAGTAAGCCCTGAGCACAGCCAGATGTGCCCCACGCTCCCACTGCCGTTTTGTTTCCCTGCTGTAACGAATGCACTTTCAGAGTCAGGCGTGCCATGAGTCGGGAGAGCCACCTCTGCTGCACGCCTCACACGCGCACGACCCCCGCTGGGCCACGCTGCGGCAGCCTCACTCCGAGCCTGCAGCCCCCTGGGACCTGGCCAGGGACCTTGGGCAGGACACTGGGTCAAGTCAAAGAACCAGTGAATGGTGCTCCTCAGTTGAACGCGAAACCAAGCAACTTTAGTACAAAGCCCAGCAGAGCCGCCTTAAGACTGGTAAAAGTCACGCGTGGAAAATGGGCCGCGAAGACCGTTTTGATGAGCAGCGGTAGAGCTCTTACCCCGTCAGAGCTCGGAGTGTGTAGAACTGGTGACTGGTGCGGGTGTCGCCACAGGGATCTGAGGGAGTGAAGGCTAAGTTCTAGGCTTGGTGAGGAGAGCGGATCTCCTGCAGTGCTGGGGGTCACAGGGCGTAGGCCTGTGAGGCAGATGCTTTCCAGCTGAAGGTCACTTTCCAGGACTTACAAACAGGCACAGACACAAAACCTTGCTAAGTCTGCAAGTACTAAACGTATTAACCAGCTGGAAACACCGTGAACGAAGGAGAGATGGCCAACAGGGGGAAGAGAGTTGCAGCGCGCAGTCAGCAGGGTCGGTTTCTAGAAAATCCTCCCTGAGCCCTGCTCAGTCTCTGAAAACCAGGGTCGTTGGTGGGTACAGAAGGGGCCCGGAGGCTGACGGCCTCCAGTTGTTGGAGGGCTGAGTAGGGGAGTGTGGGGTGGAAAGGAGAAGGTGGGCCCCACCCAGAGGCGCTCAGGAACTTGCGCTGCCCCTGCTGAGTGAGTCCTGGCGGTGCCCAGGGCCCTGGTCGGGAGTGCTGCGTTAGTGCCAGGTGAGGCGGGCCGTGGGCACACCTGCCTGTGCATGCAGGCTGGAGGGGCCGTGGAGAGCAGTTCGGGGGGCTTGGGTTAGTGGAGATAACTGAGCACACGTGTCAGGAAGATCTGTGTGCGGGCCCGAGGGGACAGTGGGTGGGGTTGGAGCTCGCCGCCCTGTGGCCCCCTAAGGCTCGGCAGGAGGGTGACTGAGCCCAGCGTTTAGAATGCGCCCCGAGCGCCTCTGGGTGTGGCCCAAACATAACAGTGAAAATTTCTTCAGAGCAAATTTTTTCATAGAAATTAGAAATAGCAAAAATATCTGTTCACGTAACATGTACCATGCATGTGTAATGGAGTGTTGTGAAGCATTAAGTTTGCGTGTGTTGAGAAAAGGACAAATGCCCAAATGATGCCTGGCTTACATTTTTACATAAAAAAACACTAGCTTGGGGCCTGAGGGGTAGTGTGAGAGATACCTTCAGAACCCCCAGCGTCACATCCAGTCCCCAGAGCGCTGCTCGGTGTGGCCCCAGAACCAAGGGTAAGGATAAAGTGAAATCTTAATTTAGTACTATGTCACTATTTCGAATCCTTAAAGCCTTAAATCCCCAAAAAAAATAGTTCATGTGTGAAGCAGTTGAGAATGTTAAGAGTTTTCTCAGAACGTGAAAGCATTGGAGAAGTTTGACATTACGTTACTTTAAAAAGAACAAAATCTGGGCCTGCCGGCCAACTTGGAATCAACCATCAGCATCTCATATGGTCCCCCAGCACTGCCAGGACTGATTCCTTAGTGCAGAGCCCAGAGCATCACCAGGTGTGACCACCACCACCTCCCAAAAATAAAAATATTCAAAAATAAAAAGGGACAAAATCTAAACAAATGTGGCTCATTTAAAAAAAAAAGCAGATACTTGGTTACACAGATCATTTTTGTCTTGCTCTCCTCAAGGCAAAGTTATTCTTCATTTCATCTTAAAATTCATGTTTCTAAGTAATGAGAGTGACAGAAGGAAAAGTCCTGGTCTTCAGTGTGAAATAACTATTGGCTTCAGTTCCTCAGATGTTGGCGATGATGGTTGATCTGGAAGAGGATGAGGACTGGGCGAATGCAGATGAGCTGGAGGATGATGACTTTGACAGGTAAGGGCCCGCGCCCCCAGGCCCCAGGCGCCTCCTTGGCAGGAGGGCGGGTGGGGGAGCATGGGCGCGCCCTACCCTGCTGGGCTTGTGGGGTGAAAGAGCCGCTGTGGTGCCTGGTGGAGAGAGACTGCCATTGCTAAGAGGCCGGCCTCGGGCGCCAGCTCCCGGGGAGTGTCGGAAAGTAATGCCAGGGTCAGGACTGCAGGTCGGGTTTCCTGTCCTCCTTCAGTTACTGGTGTGCCCTGCCCTGCCCGTGGACTTCACACGGAGGGCACTCTTAAAAGAGTTCATCGTTTATGAAGTTTTTGGTGTGTGTGTAGGGGGGGAGGGGTGTATTTTGATGTGATGAGTGAGGTCCGTGAGTGAATTGACTCGAAGCTGCTGTAAGGCTCACTTGTCTTCAGAGGACAGTTCTCTTTCCCAGTTTCGCTGTTCCAAAGGTGTGAAGTCCTGGCTGCCCCAGTTTCTCTCATTTCAGTGAAAATGCTAGAATTAAGCTCTAAAGGCGTATCGTTTTTTAAGCAGTACAGTTTGCACCTCTTTAAAGGGAAATAAGATTCCCCCCACGGACATCTACACACACCCTGAGCACCCATCAGCGTCTGTGTCTGTCCAGTGACAAGTGTGACGGAGGGATGGGCGGGAGTGAGATACGCAAGGCTCCTGCAAGCTTTCTGGTTGGGTGTGCTCAGGGGACCATTTGTGATACCCAGGATCAAACCCAAGGCAGTCACACGCAAACTTGACCCACTGCACTGTCTCCTGCCCCCAGACATTGTTTGAACGAGTGGCACGTGGTGGATTGGAGAGAGAACGTTGTAAAAATATGAGACTTTTCTTCTAAGCACATTAAGTCACGATGAAGTTTTGTTTGCAGGCCAGAGAGAGCTCGGTGCTCTGAGCTCATGGTTAGTGTGTGGGCAGCCTGGGTTTGGTCCCAAGCACCAGAAACAGGAAAGAGAACTTTTTAAATTTATTCCTCCTCCCCTGTCCCTTTTCTATTTTAAATTTTATTTTTATATAGTTGTTCACAGTAATTCATTACATTCATTATTCCTACACCAGTCAGACCACCGTTACACTTTCCAGCCACCATGATTTCGAGTTTTCCCTCCACCACCCGAGAGTGTCCTAAAGGCAGATCCTAAAGAATTTATTTGATATTGCTTGTTACGAATAATCCGCTAAAAGTATCCAAAAAGGTTTCCTTAGAGGAAAGTGTGTGAAAGCTGTGGGGTCTCACCTTGGCGTCATTAAGTCTCTGTGTAAGAGATCACTAACGTGTTACTGGTTGAGCCTTGTGCATATGCAGATACACCGGTTGCCTTCTGCTTTACACCCCGTCAGATGTGGTGTGCCCCCCTTGGCACATCTCCCCTGCCCTGCCCGCAGCTTGGCTGCATACCCCCCAGGGGCTGTTGGGGCCGGGCGCACATTCCCATGGTGACCGCCCCCTCTGTCTCCAGCAACGCAGTCGCCGGCGAGAGCGCTCTGGACCGAATGGCCTGTGGACTCGGCGGGAAGCTGGTCCTGCCCATGATCAAGGAACACATCATGCAGATGCTGCAGAATCGTAAGCGGCTCCTTCCCTTCCTTCCCGTGCGGGGTAGGCCGACTCGCGCTCAGGCTACATCTAGCAGCTCTCCGGCCCTGTGGAGTCTGGCCGGCCCCGCTTTCACATGATACGGGTAACGATGCTTTTGAGGGTCCAGCGGCAGGCTGACCCTCAGCCCCCCCCGGGGATGGTCCAGGGCTGCCCCCTCCACCCCACCCCCGATCTCTTTAGTCATCTTTTGGAATCTTGCGTTGTTGTGAAGCTAGAGGGTGTTTCTCCTCCTACTGCTGGCATTCCTTTCACAATTGCCTTCAGTGTAGAGGGAAACGACCAATTCAAAGGAAATTGGCAGGCTTGGCAGTTAGGTTTGAGGGGAGGGTTCCCTGCAGTGTCGGGGCCTGGGCTGAGGCTTCTGCCTCCCGAGCTTCACACCAGCCCTCGGGGCCCGTGTCGTTCCCCCTTTCTTACCCGCCTAGATGTATTGAGGGCTTCTCCCATAGGAATAGAGTCTGCATCGCAGAAGGCTCAGCTGGGAGCTGCTAGGATATAACTTTCCTCCTTTGAAATGGAAGAAACTAAAGCCAGAAGATAGTAAGACTTTCCAAGGTCGTCCGAATTTCTTGTGGATATAGCTGCGATACATAAAATAATTTGACTTTAGAATCCTTTGCCGCTTACTAGCTGGAGCCACGTGGATTTACACCAGATAGTCAATTCTTATGAAGATTTATTAGAATTAAGTGAAGGGTTTTTTTTTTCCCACTTTATTGATGCATTTGTGACAGGCATTCAGTAATCCATTCCCAGTCCTATTCCCTCCGTGACCTTCACTATTCTCGCTTCCCCCGTCACCCCTCCAGCCTGCCCTGCGCTGGGACTTTGGGCTCCGCAGCAGCCGGGGGAGCTTGTCTCAGACCCAGGACTAGGGCTGCTTCCGAAGACGCGGTGAAAGACTGTAGGAACTTCTTATTTTTTTATTTTATTATTATTTTTTTCTTTTTGGGTCACACCTGGCGATGCACAGGGGTTACTCCTGGCTCTGCACTCAGGAATTACTCCTGGCGGTGCTCAGGGGACCATATGGGGTGCTGGGAATTGAACCCGGGTCAGCCACGTGCAAGGCAAATGCCCTACCCGCTGTGCTATTGCTCCAGCCCCCTGTAGGAACTCCCTGCCAGCTTTGTTGGCTTGTTTTTTCCAGCTATTTTTAAATATATATTTTTAATGAAGGCACCATGATTTTCAAGTTATTTGTGATAGAATTATTTGGAGCATGCAGTGTTGAAACACCAGTCCCACCACCGGTGTTCGGGGTTCTTGCCACAGGCAGGCATATAACATTTATTTAGTAGTTTACTTATTTTTGAAGCAGAATACTTTCATGAAAAATTTAGAGAGAGGGCTAGAACAATAGTACAGCGGGGAGGGCATTTGCCTTGCACGTGGTCGACCCGGGTTTGATCCCCAGCATCCCATATCGTCCCCTGATTACCGCCAGGAGAATTCCTGAGTGCAGAGCCAGGAGTAACCCCGGTGCATCTCCAAGTGCGACCCAAAAAGCAAAAGAAGAAAAGAAAAATTTAGAGACATGTAAAGGGAGAGAAAAAGAGGTACACACTCAGGAGTCGAGAGAAACCCTAGCTTCTCCAGAGGGAAAAAACGCCACGCACTTAATTTTTAACAGTTTTGCTGCATTTGCTTTAAATATTAAAGACGAAAACTTCATAGCCTAACAATTTGAAGGAGGAAAACAGTTTGTAAATCTCTTCAGTGTACTGTTTCACTCTTGGGGCTGCAGAGAGTACAGCGGGGAGGACGCTGGCCTGGCAGCTTGGTGACCCAGAGCTGACCCCTGGCAGAGCCCTGGGCACTCCCAGATGTGACCCCCACGTCAGGGAAAATTAAGAATGACTTCTCAAACCAAATATTTTATCCCTCTCCTCCCCCACCCCCCACAAAAAAAGTAAGACAGCTTTGCCTTCTGGGCCTCTGAACGTATCTTGAGGGTCCCGGAGTTCTCCCTTTCAGAGACATTGCGGCTCAGTTCTTAGATTTGCCTGCTTATTTAGGTGTACCTTGCTTTGTGTTCCACAAGGGATTTGAGCAGCCCAAAGGGGAAAATGATACAGTGAATATAAATATTTTTGGCCTGAGGATTACCCTCTACAAGAGGGTATGAGTGCTAGTAAGAGTTGGAATTGCTTAGCTAACACTAAGCCAAAAAGCACGGGTGCAAATAGGTCATTCCATAGTTTTATCATAAAAATTATTTTGAAATATTTTCTTCTTGGCTTTTTTTTTTTTTCTTTTTGGGTCACACCTGGCAATGCACAGGAGTCATTCCTGGCTCATGCACTCAGGAATTATCCCTGGCAGTGCTCAAGGGACCATATGGGATGCTGGGATTCGAACCCGGGTCGGCCACGTGCAAGGCAACTGCCCTGCCCGCTGTGCTATCACTCCAGCTCCTCTTCTTGGCTTTTTAATTATTTCTTTGTTAATTCTTTTTGAAGAAACATCGCTGAAAAATTAGCTAAATCTATCTTCAATAAAGAGTATATGACACAATCTAGATTCTTAATTGCTTATCAGCAATCATGGAGGAAAATCTTATTTTAGATGGTTTATAAATACTGATGAGACTCTTTAATACATACTGCGTTTTTAGCCGGGGATAAATTCTGTGACCTCGTCAGGTTAACAGGGAAATTATCCAGTCTGTGCTCTTACTGCGTTCTCTTGCCAATGAGCGTTTCCCTCCCGGCTCGTGACGGCTCCGATGGCCTGTTCGCCATGTCCAACTGGGCTCCTCTGCGTGTGGTTGTCTTGCAGCCGACTGGAAGTACCGACACGCGGGACTGATGGCCTTATCTGCCATCGGGGAGGGCTGCCACCAGCAGATGGAAGGAATTCTGAACGAGATCGTAAACTTCGTCTTGCTTTTCCTCCAGGACCCCGTGAGTATCAGGAAATAGTGCTCCTGCTGGGTTTGCCGGGTTCCCTGGGAAGCCGCTCGCTCTCCTAACCCAGACTCTCCCGTTCCAGCATCCCAGAGTAAGGTACGCGGCCTGCAACGCTGTGGGCCAGATGGCCACAGACTTCGCACCTGGTTTCCAGAAGAAGTTCCACGAGAAGGTGGGTGAGCAGGGTCGGGGTCGGGGCGCGGGGGCCGCCTCCAGGGCGCGAGTGTGCTCACCCCGTTGGCGTCCCAGGTGATCGTGGCGCTGCTGCAGACCATGGAAGACCAAGGCAACCAGCGGGTGCAGGCCCACGCCGCGGCCGCGCTCATCAACTTCACCGAGGACTGCCCCAAGTCCCTGCTGGTCCCCTACCTGGACAACCTGGTGAAGCACCTCCACTCCATCATGGCCCTGAAGCTCCAGGAGGTGAGGCCAGGGGCGCGCGGGTCGGGGGGCAGCCACCTCCGCCCGCCTGGGGCTGTCGGGAATGAAGCCCGCCGGTCCGGCTGGCCAGAAATAAGACGAGTACTTTTTGAACCCTGACTGGTATCAGTCGGTGTGAAAGAACTGTTCTGTGTCCTGACTAGCGGCACGAAACCGTGATAATGCGGTTCCAGGTGAGCGTGGGAGGGCCGGGCAGGAAAGGGAGATAACAGGCCAGCCCCTCAGACGGCCACTGTTCAGGGCGCGTCAGTGGTAACTGGAAATCCAGAGGCAAAGTAGATCCGAAATCATGACATTTCTCCTGAAGTGTTAACGCTTCTTTTGCCAGTTTGTATTTAAAGAGATGAAGGAGATAAAATACACTGTTTTCCTAACCTGGGTGACAGACGTAGACAAAATGTTTTATTAAATATACCTTTTGTGGGGCCGGAGTGATAGCACAGCGGGTAGTGTGTTTGCCTTGCACGCGGCCGACCCAGGTTCGGTCCCCGGCATCCCATATGGTCCCCCAAGCACTGCCAGGAGTAATTCCTGAGTGCAAAGCCAGGAGTAACCCCTGAGCATTGCTGGGTGTGACCCAAAAAGCAAATATATATACACCTTTTGTTTTAAGCAAATGCAATTTTAAATAATTAAAAATAATTTTTCTTTACTAAGATGTGGTCACCCAAATGGGTTTTATACCTGGAGCTTAGGTAAGAAGTGACCCTAGCCTTCGTCAGTCTCAGCAGGCCGAGAATGTGGGAAACTTGGTGTCGACTGTGTGGGGCTGGGGGAGAGTTGAGAGCAGATTGAGTCAGTCGTTGGCCGTGAGCGGTGTCCCGGTGGGTTTGGGGAAGGGGTGCAGTGTGAAGATTCGGCCCCGGGAAGGAGGGGCAGGTGAGATTCAGAGACTGGGGAAGGAGCATCTACGGGGTACAAGGAGGATAGTAAATGCTCGGGGAGAGCTGGGCAGAGCGGCAGGGAGGCGCGATACTCCTGCCGCCAGGGGCTCCGGCTGTGCTGGGCAGAGCAGCGGGGCCAGGTGCCAGAGCTGGGTGCCCAGGCGGTAGAGTGAAGACAGCCCCGCGGGGACCGGCCCAGGCATCCTTCCTCTGCTCCCCCTGGGAGAGAGACGGTCATGGTGTGTGCTGACCTTGGTTGCCACCAAGTGACCTCTGCGCATCCTTGGGCAGGAAAGGGTGGTTTCGTCAGTTCCGCCAACACGGGGGACCAGGCGCAGAAGGAAGCACTTGTGGTGTGCTGGGTTCCCACTTCTGGGCAGGGCCGGCAGCTGCAAGGGATGGACAGAGAGACATTTCCTCCTCGGCCAGCGCCGCTCGCAGTGGGACTGTGCCCCAGGTCAGGCACGGAAGCCTGGAGCGTCCAGGCGTGTGCCGAGGAGTCGCATCTGTGCCAGACAAGTCTCTGATACACCCCCACCGGGGGAGGAGACGTCTGCCTGTGCGCCTGGTGCCATGGGTTCTGCAGTTCGCTCCCGAGCCACATGCTCTGCCTGCACTGGCCAGGGGCATTTTGGACCGTGGGGTGAGTATTTGTGCTTGTTCCTCGTGTCCATGCATGTGTTCTGTGTGTCCCCCAGTTGATTCAGAAAGGCACCAAGTTAGTTCTGGAACAAGTCGTGACGTCCATCGCGTCGGTCGCCGACACTGCGGAGGAGAAGTTTGTCCCATACTATGACTTGTTCATGCCATCGCTGAAGCACATTGTGGAGAACGCCGTGCAGAAGGAGCTGCGGCTTCTCCGGGGGAAGACGATCGAGTGCATCAGCCTCATCGGCCTGGCTGTCGGGAAGGAAAAGGTGAGTGCTGGGCCTGCGCTGAGGTCACTGTGGAGTCTGACCCCGGTGACACCGAGGGCACCGGAGGTTCCTTCTCGTTGTGAGAGTGGGGGCCACCTGGGGTCTTTTCCATCACCACGTGGTCCTGCCAGGTCGCTTCTGTCTTATGTGTCCGTCGTTTTTTTCCATCATCCACTAATAAGTTTGGTCCTTTCCCAGCCCTGTGTCCAGTGTAGCTCGCAAGGCATCGGAAGTTCAGAATCCTGAGCGCACGTTTCGCCAGTTTAAGCACGCTGGGAAGTGTTGCGTTTGCTTTCCCGCTGACTACGGGCAGCCTGGAGAGAGTTGGAATGCTCTTGAGAAAAGCGTTAGCTGGCCTGCGGGCCGTTGTCTTTTCGTCCCTGCCAGCAAACGTTCCCATCCTGCACTCGGAACACAGCCAGCAGGAGGTCACAAGGGCCATTGCAGCTGGTCACCCCAGGCTGCCCGGCATGGTTCCACAGCTCTGGCCGGCCGGGCACTTCCCCCTCCTGAAGCCCCGGCATCCGTGGAGCTGCGCTCCCTTTCAGGAACCCCCAAGCGAGCTCTCAGAGCCAGCGTCACTGCCACCTTTCTTTGCTGGGTCACCCTTGATAAACCAGCTGAACACTTGTGTTCCCTGCGCCTCCAAATTCCACTGTGCATATCTGGAGCTTCTCCAGACCAGGGAGTTAGGTGACAGCCGTTGTTCTGAGCACTCTGTGTCTGGGTGCTTCTGCTCCTAGGAATGCCTGGACCGCAGACCAAGTCGTGATGCCTTCGGGTTTAGATACTGTACTTCACTTTGACCTTGCCTGGAAAGTACCATTTTCAGGAAGCTCCTCCGTCCATTGCGCCATGAGTGAAACTCGGCATGATGCTTGGGTTTCTGGGTGGCTGTGGCTCCAGTGGGAAATGCAGGCACTAGGCTGTAACATTGTGTCACTGCATCAGAAGCAGAATTGGTTGTCAGTGGGCGTGTCTGATGCTGCCTGCTAATGCCGGAATCACTCCTTCCAGTTCATGCAGGACGCGTCGGATGTGATGCAGCTGTTGTTGAAGACCCAGACGGACTTCAGCGACATGGAGGATGACGACCCTCAGGTAATGCCGCTGCCACACCCGGTCCTCTCCCCGGAGCCCCTCACATCGTCAGAGGGGCAGCCCAGGTTGCAGGGCTCTTCCGCTGGGTGTGCCACACCACGTACTCGCGAGCACTCGGCACACCAGTGCTGGACTAAGCATGAGCACCACCATCTGGGTCACATGGAAAATCAGTGCATGGAAGTGGAAATGTTTATGGGTCTCGATCATGTCTTGCTTCTCAGAAGAAAAAAACTAAGTCAGTCCTGCCCCCGTGCCTGAGTGGCGGCCATCCCGTTCCTATCGGGGACCCTTCACAGCCTTGCCAGGCGTGCCGCTTGCTTGAAGGGTTGTGCTCAAGCCTTGTTTCTGCGCCTACAGGCTGGCTGCTTTGGGGGTCCTCACTGCCCGCCGTGTCTCAGTCCGTTTCCGTTTCCCCTCAGATCTCGTACATGATCTCCGCCTGGGCCCGGATGTGCAAGATCCTGGGGAAGGAGTTCCAGCAGTACCTGCCGGTGGTCATGGGGCCGCTGATGAAGACCGCGTCCATCAAGCCGGAGGTCGCCCTGTTGGACAGTAGGTGTCTTCAGGCGCACCTCGTGCTTGCTAGGCTTCCCTGCTGGTTCTTAGCCCTGACTTGGCCGTCTTCTCTGTTTAACAGCTCAGGACATGGAGAACATGAGTGACGACGATGGTTGGGAGTTTGTGAACCTTGGAGACCAGCAGAGCTTTGGTATTAAGACTGCAGGACTGGAGGAAAAATCTACGGCTTGCCAGATGTTGGTGAGTGATTACCTTTACTGAACTTTGTTTCGCAACTTGCTGTAATGCATGCGTGAGGGCATGTCACAGGACTGCTCTCCCCGATGCTCGAAAGACTCATTCCATGTGGCCTCTGGGCATGGCCAGGAATACTTCTGGGGGCTCCGTTACCACATAGCCGGACCCCAGAAGAGCTCAAGAGGTGGGGCATGTACTGACACGTGCGAGACCCCTGTTACTGGGGGAGGGGGTCAGCGTGTTCCTAGTTACTGTCTTTCATGGTGTTGAAGCATTTGCGTTCTCTACGAGCTTACTGTGTAGGACACGAAGGGATTTGTTTAAGATCGAAATGAGATTATCACTCTGTGTTTCAAGTTGAGGCATTAATAAGTTAATAAATAAACTTATTAAACAATAAATTAATAAGGCATTAATTTATTTAGTAGTGACAAAACATTGTATCCTGTGACTCATTTAAAGTATGTTCCTGAAAGTTTCAGTTTCAATATTTCCTAGGGCCTAAAGTTTATATAAACACTTGGAATTTTTTGTGTCTTTCCTCAGCTGGAAATGGAGTATCTTTTGACAGTTTGCCTTATTAAATGTTTTGCTGGGTATATTTTTATAATCTATATTCTCCCCATCCCAGATACTAAAATATGTGGGCTATTCCAGCTGTGCAGTGAGTGTGCTGTGGCTGATTATTGGCCATGTTTGAATAGCCTTTTTGGATTTAAAAAAAAAAAAATTGATTTGAGGGGGCTGGAGGGATAGTACAGCGGGTAGGGCGTTTGCCTTGCACATGGCCGGCCCAGGTTCAATTCCCAGCATCCCATATGGTCCCCTGAGCACCGCCATGGGTAATTCCTGAGTGCAGATCCAGGAGTAACCCCTGTGCATCGCCAGGTGTGACCCAAAATTTAAAAAAAAAATTTGATTTGACAACCCTACAGCAGAATTACTAAATGTAATTCTAGTCAGGATACAACATGAGGTCCCATATTTTACTGTTTAATAATAAATATTTAAAATTAAAAATCAACCTGTTTCTCCATATCCCTTTGGTTTCAGGTGTGCTACGCCAAGGAGCTGAAGGAAGGCTTTGTGGAGTATACCGAGCAGGTGGTCAAACTGATGGTCCCTTTACTGAAATTTTACTTCCACGATGATATCCTCTTTTTTAAGTTTTGAATGCAGCGTATCTCTTGGGGCCTGATCGGATACTTGGCTTGCACGCAGCCAACCCAGGTTCAGTCCCCGGATCCCTTAGCACAAAGCCAGGAATAAGCCCTGAGTACCACTCGGTGGGGCCCGGTGACTCAGAAGTAATAAGGAAAAGAAGAAACGGAGGAAGAGTTTCTCGATGGAGACAGTTGTGCCAGCTCGTTGGAGCCTTCGGCTGATGGCTGGGTGCAGTGGGCAGCACTCGCCTGCCTTGGCACTAACGAGAGTTTCGGGTCCTAAACTTAGTTCCCTGTGTGTCCCTGGCCCTCGCTCTGCCTGCCACAGGAGAGACTGTCCTTACCCGTGGCGGACAGTGTTACAAAGTTGAGCGGATTGCCAGTCTTGCTGCAGATGCACTCGCCTCGGGCACAGCTTCCCCCCCGGGCCCCAACGGCCTTAGTTAGGGACCCCTGCGCCTTGGCAGCCTCGAGCAGCGGGGCCAGGCCACTGGTGAGTCTGCGTGGTGCACGTGGCCCTTGGCATGTGCCATGTTCTAGGGGGGATCTGCCCCACGGGAGTGTAGGTTAGGGCCCAGTCACCGACCCTGCTGCTGCCCGGGATCCCGGAAGGCGGAGCAGAAAGTTCTCCAGCGGGAGCCCCGGGGCCCGGACAGACAGATAGTGGGCGGCGGCGGTTCCTCTCGCAGGGAAAGCCGGGAGTCCTGGCTGTGCCTACGTGGCTGATGCCGTCTGCCTTCTGTTTGGGGTGGGGACAGCTTCTGACCACCCTGCTGCGGTGTCCCACGGGACGGGAGGTGGGCCCTGCACGGCCGGGCGGGCTGCTGTTTGGACGCCGGGGTCCCCTCTGCTGCCCTCGCCCGGGAGGCCCGGCCCCGGCTCAGGGGGCGTTTCCTTAACGACCCCACGCGTGCGAGTGGCGGCGGCCGAGTCCATGCCTCTTCTCCTGGAGTGTGCCCAGGTCCGCGGGCCCGAGTACCTCACGCAGATGTGGCACTTCATGTGTGACGCGCTCATCAAGGCCATCGGCACAGAGCCGGACTCCGACGTCCTCTCGGAAATAATGCATTCTTTCGCAAAGGTGAGTCTGCTCCTCTGGCCGCTCTGGGGGTGTGAGGGTGTCCCTTCACACTGGTCTTGTTGGATGCTTTTGAACTGTCGTGATTCCTACTGCAATATTTGGGCTTCCAGCATGCTGGCGGTGCTCTCATTTTTGCCTTTTTCGTCGTAATTGCTGAATTCGAGTCGTGGTTGGTCTCCACGGTCATCTGTCTCGTCCAACAGAGGTTTGGGTCTCCTTTCCAGCTCTGAGCCTTCTGCCTCTGGCGTGGGGCCCAGCCCCTGAGAGTGACACTTTTTGTTTTGCGTGTCGCAAACACAGCGACTGTTCTGACAGGTGTGGTCGCTCACCCCGACAAGCTGTGCTCCTGGCCCTGGGGCTGGCATCGGGCCGTCTCACAGGCTACCTTCCTCCATCTTGTTTCAGTGCATTGAAGTAATGGGAGACGGATGCCTTAATAACGAACACTTTGAAGAGTTGGGAGGTATATTGAAAGCCAAACTTGAAGAACATTTTAAAAATCAAGAACTGCGACAAGGTAAGTTATCCGTACTTTGGTCTCTGGACCTACCTTTGACCGCGCGGCAACCATCTAAAAAGGGATTTCCTTGGCTGTCTTTTAGTTAAAAGACAAGACGAGGACTACGATGAGCAGGTGGAAGAGTCCCTGCAGGACGAGGTAAAGTATCTGGCAGAGTCTTAAACGCTTGTTTCTGGTTCATCTGACTTGTCCTTCCAGTCAAACGACCAGAAACCTCCGGGAGAAGAAACACGTGTTCAGTTAGAGAGTGAGGGACTAGCAGTTCCTTGCCGTGGTGTGGGTGTCAGGCCGTGCGGCCGGGTCACCTCCCACACAGACGCACTGCGGCGCTGGTCAGGTGGTTTCCCTTGGGTCCTCTGCGCGGCTGTCCTCGCAGTCAGTGATGTTCAGAGGCAAGAGGATTAACTGCCCTGGGGAGTTCAGCTGCCGATGGCCACGCCAAGGACGGGCTGACCCAGGCCTGGCCCATGTCCCCTCCTGTTCATAACGGGGTTGTGGCGCCCAGACAACCCCCTCCCAGCAAGCATATTTGGACCATGTGTTTGGGGTCCGGCTCCAAGGCCCGGTGCAGTTCTCAGCTGCCTGTGACTGAGCCCCCTCCCGCCGTCACGCTGAGCGGGGGCGCCTTTCTCACTCCGCTCCCCGAAGAGCAGTCTGCAGGCGGCCCCTCAGAGAGGGAGGGACCCTCCAGCCTCCCCGGGCCTCCCAGCCTGTCTCTGCGGCCCGAGGAAGAGCGAGCTCGTTTTCCTTCGTCTGAGCGTGCTTTGTTTCCTTTTGTCTTCCAGGATGATAATGATGTTTATATTCTGACCAAAGTGTCAGACATTCTGCACTCGATATTCAGTAGCTACAAGGAGAAGGTCTTGCCGTGGTTTGAACAGCTGCTTCCATTAATTGTCAACCTCATAGTAAGTGTCACCTCCTCTAACCGGGACATGCGAGTCCTCCGTGGCGGCTTTGAAAATGGGGCCTCTCGTCAGACTTGCCGCTGGCATCTTCCGTTTCACCGAGGTTACTTCGTCATGCTGAGTGTCTTGTCTCAGATGTGCTTGCGGCTTGCTCAGGCCTTTCAGAGTCCCACTGAGTTACGGGGCCTTCTGCAGGCACACAGCGTTCTAACTACTGTTGCTACAAGAACGGTCGGCTCTTCTCTCCTGGGCCCTGGGGGACGCCATCGTGGTCCGTCCTCTGCCTGACTGGCAGCCAGAGCTCCGGGTCGTGTTCCTTCAGTGTTGCGGGGCCAGGGCTGGCCATGACCGGCAGTGCTCAGGGACTCAGGGATTACTCCTGCACTGCTCAGGGGACCACACGAGATGCCGAGATCAAACCTGGGTCTGCCGCATACAAGGCAAACACACCTCGCTGTATATGGAAAACATCCTAGACGATAGGGCCTTTGTCAAGGCTCTCGCGTGTACAGGCTCCTGAGCCCCGCCCCCCGCCGGGTGTGGTCCTCCAGAAGAAAGCGGCTCTGTGCGTGTCTGTCTCTTCCCTTTGGGGGTGTGTTTTAGTGTGTTTTGCAGGGCTGTCGCTTTGCTTTCAAAGATTTAGGCACGGCGGGCCGGGCCTTACCTATGTATATCCATGTGATAGTCTTGGTCGTCGCCACTTCCGCTGTCTCCCGGGGCTCTGGAGCCCTGGGCGGGCCGTGCCCTCCCCGCCGCTCTGTCTCAGCCTGCACCACGGAACCTTCCGGCTTTTCTCTCTCGGCGGGTGCAGTGTAGCTGACACAGTGCACATGTGTGGGCCCGGGGCCGCAGAGCATGAGGGTCTGAGACAGGCTCCGTGCTGGGTGTGGGGACCGCTGCGTCCGCTCGGTGGTGGTTCCCAGGGCGGGCAGTTGCGGGGCCGTGAGCGCCGTCTCCGTGACACTGTTCCTGCGTGTTTTTCCTGCGCCCCCTCCTCCCTCCGGTTAAAAGCGTGTCTCTCTCGTAGTGTCCGCATAGACCCTGGCCAGACAGACAGTGGGGATTGTGCATCTTTGATGATGTCATCGAGCACTGTAGTCCGTCTTCGTTTAAATACGCAGAGTATTTCTTACGGCCGATGCTGCAGTACGTGTGCGACAACAGCCCGGAAGTCCGGCAGGCGGCCGCGTACGGCCTGGGCGTCATGGCGCAGTTCGGTGGCGAGAACTACCGGCCTTTCTGCACAGGTGACTGCTGGCGGCCCTTCTGTCCCTTCTGTCCCTTCTGTCCCTGCACACCTCGGCCGCGCTCTCCCCCCGGGCCTCGGCCGGGCCACTTAGAAGTCGTGTTTCGTCTTCATTCTCCTGGAAGGAGAGACTAAGACCAAAGTGGGCTTCGCCCCCCTGTCCCGGTTCTGCTGGGGATCCTCCGTCTAGGGCCCCTTTCGGGGCTTTGCAACCCCCCAACCGTGCAGTGAGGCGGCCCTGGGGCTGGCTGGGCCCGGGGCTCGTGTTAAGAGAGCGCGCGTGTCCCCTGGCACTTACCATGTCCTCAGTACCCGAAGGTGAAGAGCCGCCCGTGTGCGTGTGGAGGTGTGACCTTCTAACGGGCCCTTCCCGCCGTTTGTTTGCTCGCTCAGAAGCCCTCCCGCTGCTGGTAAGAGTCATTCAGTCCACGGATTCGAAGACCAAAGAAAACGTCAACGCCACAGAAAACTGTATTTCAGCAGTCGGGAAAATTATGAAGTTCAAGCCCGACTGTGTGAACGTGGAAGAGGTCCTGCCGCACTGGCTGTCGTGGCTCCCGCTGCATGAGGACAAGGAGGAGGCTGTCCAGACCTTCAGCTACCTGTGCGACCTGATCGAGAGGTGAGCGGGGCGGGCGCGCCCTGTCACAGCCGCGCTGGCCGCACCGCCAGGTGTCGGGAGCCCTCGGTGACCTCACAGGCATTGCACAAACTCTCAGGCGTCCCTCCTCTGGCACTTAAGTCTGTTTGCCTTTGGGCGTTGGTGACCCCTCCACCCCTCTCCTCCCACCCTTGTTCTCTGCTGGGGTGGCCGGGGTTGCACACAGGGGTGAGAGTCTCGCTCGGGAAGCAGAGCCACAGTCCAGCGGGTACCGCGCTTGCCTTGCACACGGCCACCCCAGGTTTGTTCCCCAGCAACACGTACGGTTCCTCGAGCACTGCCAGGGGTCGCTCTGCTGAGCACTGCCGGGTGTGGCACCACCACCACACGCCCCCTTGCCCCCCTCCAGAACTACGTGGTTCTGTGTTCTGGTGAGAGAAGTGCCCAGCAGGCGGTCAGTCTGGGCTCGGGGGCTGGAGTGCTGCCCGGGCACCCCTGCCCCAGTGGGTGTCGCAGCCTGGGGCATCGGTGCTGTCAGGTCAGAGACGAGGTTTTTGGTTCCCGTTGCCCAGCTCTGGCTCTGCGCTCTTCTCTAGGAGAGACCCCAGAGGCTGCAGCGCCCCCGCCCAGAGCACTCGCAAGAGTGTTAGCGGGTCACGTCCCTCGCGCCCCGAA
Organism: Sorex araneus; assembly: GCF_027595985.1. Classification (NCBI taxonomy): domain Eukaryota; kingdom Metazoa; phylum Chordata; class Mammalia; order Eulipotyphla; family Soricidae; genus Sorex; species Sorex araneus. The sequence continues at coordinate 290,513,157 of NC_073302.1, forward strand.
GGGAGCAGGTGGCTGGCCGGCTCGGCGCTCCTCTGGGCCCTGTGCTGCCGCGGCACTGGGGTCGGGCTCCGTCACTGCTGCTCTGGTTCTTCCCTGTGCGCCTCTAACTACCCTGAGGGCCGGGAGTGTCGCTCGGCCCGGGCAGTGCTTCTAGCTGGGCGCGAGCAGACTGACCACTAGTGAGGGGTCGTCTTCCTCTCAAGGGCCGGCGGCGGCTGATCTTGGCGAGGGCGCGTTGGGTCCGGGCTGGGGGGAGCAGGTGCTGGCGGGGTTCTCCGCGCATCTTCCTCACCCCGCCTCTCTCCTCAGCAACCACCCCATCGTCCTCGGCCCAAACAACACCAACCTGCCCAAGATATTCAGCATCATCGCAGAGGGAGAAATGCATGAGGCCATTAAACACGAAGACCCCTGTGCCAAACGCCTGGCTAACGTGGTTCGCCAAGTTCAGGTACCGCCGCTCGGGGGCTTATTTCTTGTTTGTTTGCGTTACCCTGGGTTAGGAGGGCATCGCCAGGTGCGAGGGCGCTGGGGCAGCTTCATTGTTGATTTTCTCTCCTCCCTGTGCCTTAAGTGCACAGCTGCCCCGAACCATCATCTGTCGGGGAGTTTTGTTACTGATCGGAACTAAAATCTTGTCGTGAGTCAGAGCCACTGGGATCCTTCCTCGGGTGCTGGGCACGTCCGCACTGAATAGAGGGTCTCTGCTGCGCGCCCGGGGCCCCTCCACTCCCTGACCTGACCCCTTGGCACGTGGGTGCTGTTGCCCGTCAAGTGTAGAATGAAGAGTCCAAGAGTGAACGGGCTTCTCAAGGCAGCCAAGCCCGCCCTGAGCACTGTCATCCGCCTCTTCTCTCCTAGACTTCCGGAGCACTGTGGACGGAGTGCGTGGGCCAGCTGAGCCCCGAGCAGCAGGCCGCCATCCAGGAGCTCCTGAACTCTGCCTGAAGGGCCTCGACCGCACCACCGGAAACTAACTCCAAATAAACGTTTACCCTTTTGTTTAGGTTTCTTTGTTTTGTTTGTGAGCAAGAGAGAGCAGTAGCGTTGTGTGTAGGCCGTTCCTCTGAAGAGCCGCGGCGGTGGGGTTCACGCCAGGGTGGACGCGGGCCGCTGGCCTGCCCCGTGTGCCCGCCAGTGGCCCCAGAGTTATTTTTCTATTGGGCCGGGCCCGTCTCGCCCGGCCAGCACGCACGCCGTCGAGGAGGGGGGGGAGACAGACGCCGTCTGCCCGGCAGGCCACAGGGGCGGGCGTTGGGGGTGCCGCGGAGGGCAGGACCACGGGCCTGGAGGTGTCTCACTCGATGTCACTTGAGTTCTTTTACAAGGCATCCGCAGTGAGGCGGGAAGGCCCGTCCGCCCCCAGCCGCCAGCGTTCCGGCATGTTCTGGCGTGTTCCTGACGGGGGTCTCTCCTTCGCTCCTCAGTAGACCGCATTGAAATGCAAAGGATGCCGGGGTGAGAACGCAGTACTGCCTGGCTTGGGTTTAGTGGAACGTTTCTCTCCCAGAGAAGACGAAGCGGGTGTTTTTCTAAAGGAATAGTTGTGCCTCTGACTTCCTCCCGCTCCGGGCTCCTCCCGGTGCCATCAGATGCCGAAGCATCGCGCCGGCCAGACCCTCGTCACTCGCCTTCCAGCCAAGCAGTGACCGGCACCTTCCTTCCCAGTTACGGGCCTTTGAGGTTTTTGCCAGTTTCAAAGCAGTTGTTGTTTGGGTTTTTAGTTTGTTTGGTTGTTTTGTTTTGTTTTTAAAAAAGCAAACAGACTAGGTGGTTCTAATTAGGTTAGCTATATGGCTGCGTATTTTCATCACAAATTGTAATGCCCTGGGGCCACGCACAACTTAAAATTTTATGATAAGTATTATGGCTAAAATTATTTACTGAACTATTCAGTAAAATGTGTGGATGGGTTTTTTTTTCCTTTTATGTATTAACCTTGTAGCAGTAAATAACTTGCTATTGTTTAATTTTTCTATGGGATCTTTAATAGATTTCTGTTGAAACTACAGTGTTAACCGTTTTATAGTTTGTATGAAATTTCACCCGTGCTCTAAGAATAAATTTTATGCCTAGATCAGAATTTAAAATTAAAGATTTTTTTTTCTTTAAGTGATTTGCATTATTTTATTAAGAATTAAATTGGAGGAGTGAAGAGTAGAGTGGATCATGGTGAGGTGGTTCCTTGGGTAGCAAGCACCCCTCACCCCTCTCGGTGAGTTTTCAGCGCAGCCTCGCCAGCCCTGACACCTGACGCCGAAGCTCTCACCCGTGCTTGCCCCTGGGGCGTGTTCGCACTGGTGCTTGGAGGCTTGCTGCCCTCCAGGTGTTTCTGCAGGAGTCAGAGGTGTCCCCAGAACCCTTGCCGTTTCTTCAGTTAAAAAAAGTTTGAACAGGGGCCTGAGCGATAGCACAGCGGGGAGGGCGTTCGCCTTGCAAGCGGCCGACCCAGGTTCGATCCCCGGCATCCCATATGGTCCCCCAAGCACTGCCAGGAGTAATTCCTGAGTGCAAAGCCAGGAGTAACCCCTGAGCATCGCTGGGTGTGACCCAAAAAGAAAAAAGAAAAAAAAAAAGTTTGAACATCTGGGGCTGGGGCTGGAACAACAGTGCAGCAGGTAGGGCGTTCGCCTTGCACATGGCCAAGCCAGGTTGGACCCCTGGCGCCCCCCACGGCCACACCGGGAGTGTTCCCTGAGCACAGAGCCAGGCCTGGCCCCGGTGACTGGGTCTGCGCCCCCGTCTCCGGACCAAGGAATTTTAAAGTTTGTAAACATACTCGGCTCCACCCAACTAGAGCAACGCTGGTTAGCGTTCCGCTTCCGTTCGGACCGGGCCTAAAGCAAGGCCGGCCCGTGCGTGGTTTCCGTGGCTGGGTGGGAGGTGGACACGTGGCTTGGAGGATGGGGTGTTGGCAAAGCCGGGGAGAATCTGCTTGCTGGGCTCAGCACGGGGCTGAGGTGCTCCAGGCAGCAGCAGGAGAGAGCAGAAGGGAAGCGAGTCATTGGAGTCGTTAGAGCAGCTCACTGCACTCACCGCGGGGACTTGGGCCCTCCCTGGCCAGCCCCCAGCAGCCGAGGCACTGAGGTCACCGGGCCTGGGGTGGGGGCAGGGCCAGCTTGGCCTGCTCCCTTCTGTGCTTGCCAGGCCCGTGACCTTGGCGCATCGGGGCTCACTCATCAAAACTCGAGCAGCCACCACACACAGTGGTTGCGAGGCTTCGGTAAGATCCCGCCACTGCTGTGAGGCGTCCTTGGTAAGATCCCGTCAGTCACAGCTGTGAGGATCCTTGGTAAGATCCCGTCAGGCACTGCTATGAGGCTGTCCTTGGTAAGATCCTGTCAGGCACTGCTGTGAGGTGTCCTTGGTAAGATCCTGTCAGTCACAGCTGTGAGGCGTCCTTGGTAAGATCCCGTCAGTCACAGCTGTGAGGCTGTCCTTGGTAAGATCCTGTCAGTCACAGCTGTGAGGCGTCCTTGGTAAGATCCCGTCAGTCACAGCTGTGAGGCTGTCCTTGGTAAGATCCTGTCAGGCACTGCTGTGAGGTGTCCTTGGTAAGATCCTGTCAGTCACAGCTGTGAGGCTGTCCTTGGTAAGATCCCGTCAGTCACAGCTGTGAGGCTGTCCTTGGTAAGATCCTGTCAGGCACTGCTGTGAGGTGTCCTTGGTAAGATCCTGTCAGTCACAGCTGTGAGGCATCCTTGGTAAGATCCTGTCAGTCACAGCTGTCCTTGGTAAGATCCTGTTGGTAAGATCCTGTCAGTCACAGCTGTGAGGATCCTTGGTAAGATCCCGTCAGTCACTCAGTCACTGCTGTGGGGCGTCCTTGGTAAGATCCCGTCAGTCACTGCTATGAGGATCCTTGGTAAGATCCTGTCAGTCACAGCTGTGAGGATCCTTGGTAAGATCCCGTCAGTCACTCAGTCACTGCTGTGGGGCGTCCTTGGTAAGATCCCGTCAGTCACTGCTATGAGGATCCTTGGTAAGATCCTGTCAGTCACTGCTATGAGGATCCTTGGTAAGATCCTGTCAGTCACTGCTGTGTGACGACCTTGGTAAGATCCCGTCAGTCACTGCTGTGGGGCTTCCTTGGTACGATCCTGTCAGGCACTGCTGTGAGGATCCTTGGTGAGATCCCGTCACATGACCAAGGCTTCCGTCGGGAAGATCACGTCACTGCTGGCCCCTAGGATACATGATAATGTGCCATGTGTGAGTGCCAAGAAATGGGGGGAGCTTGTATTCCTGGCAATGATAGATCGTAAAATGCTTGAGTAGATAACAGTGCTGGGAAGTAGTTTGGCCACTGTAGACGCCTGTCACGCCCATGTCTGAAGTAGTGAAATACAGTGACACAAAGTGTGGAGACAGTGGGCTGAAATAATGACACCTCTGGGGTGAGGAGGAGGGGCCCGCGTGCGTGCGGCGCTGCTCACCTGAGCTGACCAGGGCTCGGCCGCGGCAAGGCGAGCGCCTGAACCCCTGGCGCGGGCTTGTTGCCGATGTTCTGGGATATGTTAATGGTTTCTGAAAAGACCCTGACATGTTTTCCTGTCACATGGCAGAGGTCAGCAGATAAGCAAGGAATGTTCTGTCACACCGTGCAGAGTATGAGGGGGTTGGGCCAAGACACTCTAGTGGATTTTTGAAGATTTTATTTACTAGAGGTTTTTTTTGGGGGGTGGTGTTTTTTTCTCCTGATTTTTGGGTCACACCTGGCGATGCACAGTGGTTACTCCTGGCTCTTCACTCAGAAATTACTCCTGGCAGTGCTCAGGGGATCATATGGGATGCTGGGAATCGAACCTGGGTCGGCCGCGTGCAAGGCAAACGCCCTACCCACTGTGCTATCCCCCCCCACTTTTTTTTTAACACCAGTGACTTAGGCCTGCCTGGCTCGAAATTCAAAATGTAGAACCTGGGGGCCAATTCTAAACTTAGAATAGGCAGGTGCTTGCCAAGCCAGAGTCAGTCCCCCGCAGCACATGGTCCCCTGAGCCACCGCCAGGAGTGATTCCTGAGTACAGAGCCAGGCGTAACCCCTGAGCAGCGCTGGTGTGACCGCAAAACTGGGGGGGGAAGGGAATACTTTATTGCGAGCCTGTTCTTCCATGGAAAGTATCCTGTTCTTGCCTCCGGCAACGCCTCCCGGCTCTGAGAGCAGCACAGAGACAGCCTGAGAGCAAAAGAGACCGTGTTTGCTAAGCACCGTAAGAATAATAAGAGCACGGCTATGGACAGACTCATGACCCAAAAAGAAGTAACTGAATAAGGTCCCTGCTGGGGTTAGGAAAGACTCACCTGGCCTGAGCACTGTGGTCTGGGATATACAGCGAGATGTCCCCAGGAAGCGCCACCCTTTAAGCTTAATATATCTCACTGTGTTCATTCAAAATGGCTAGAAATACTGTGATTGTTTAAATGGATCAGTAGCTGAGGAGAGGAGAAAGCAATCCGCCCTGGATGGAACCCCGCCCTTGAGCGGATCTCCTAGGAATCTGGAGTGCTGAGTCCTCGGATGAGGTTTTGTCCCTGAGTTAATCCTCTGGACCTTCCCCCTGAAGGAGTGGCTTTACCTCTGTCATGACAGTGTCCCGCCCCGCCTGTGTGTACTCCCCCCCACTTCGTGATTCCTATATAACTGCTGAAGGGCGGTGCAGGTTAGGGGACTTTGAGGTCTACGAGGAGACGAGGATGATGGAACTGTGACGACGGGACTACGGCCAAAACTGACTACGACTGTTGCTGTGAGCAGAGAGATCCCACGAGGCTGGGGAGGAGAGAGAAATAAACTGACTACTGACCAGCCTGGGGCCGTTTTTCCGTTCCCCCTATCCTTCTGTCCATTGTAGGGAGCCATTTTACCTTACTGATCTTATCCTGTCACTATTTGTTTAATCACTAGCTAATCCCATGCCACACCTAGCAAAGGTTGCCACTCCTAATCTTACTGATCTTATCCTATCAGCATTTGTTTATTACTAGCTAAATCCCGTGCCACACCCTGCATTTCTGTTGGGGGTCCTGGAACCACCTCCTCCCAACAGGGAGGTATAAAATACTGTAACTGCCATAGAATAAATGCCTTTTCTCTCTCCTCCGGGCTCTGCGTCTGTTCTTTCGGCTGCGCCCTACGAAGGGTTCGCCCTGCTGAACAGAACGAGACCTCCAGATCGACTTCCACAGTCCATCGCCACGGACCGGCCTGGGGAGGCCACTCTCAGACGCTGGAGCCCGCTCATGCCCACGTGCTTTCTTTTGAAACTCACAAGGAGTGATCCTGGAGCACAGAGTCAGGAGTCAGCCCTGAGCACAACTGGGTGTGACACAAAAAACCAAAGTAAACTTTTTTTTTTTGCTTTTTTTTTTTTTTTGCTTTTTTCTTTGGGTCACACCCAACGATGCTTAGGGATTGCTCCTGGATCTGCACTCAGGAATTACTCCTGAGTGGTGCTCAGGGGACCATATGGGATACTGGGAATTGAACCCGGGTTGGTTGCATGCAAGGCAAACGCCCTACCCGCTGTGCTATTACTCCAGCCCCCCAAAGTAAACATTTTTAAAGTCAGGGAAACAGCTCAAAGGACTGAGTATGTGCTGTGCATGCAGGAGCCCTCGGTTAGATCCCTGAAACCACATGGTTCCCCAGGCAACACCAGGAGCACCCTTGAGCACTGTATTGGGAGTCACTCTCAGGAAACACCAGGTGTGATCTCACACACACACTAATAAAGTAGATGATCAAAGTCCTCGTCACTTTGGTACGAGACACACTGACTAGATTGATGGCTCCTTGTTCCACACTTACTAGCTGCAACACATGACGAACGAACATGGATGTATGAAACTGCTGGAGAAGGTGACTTGTCAGGGTGATAGTAACAGGACGGGAGGGCCAGAGCTCACAGAGGTAAAGCACCACGCATGGTCCCCGGGCACCGCCACTCGTGATTCCCAAACGGAGCCACGAATAAGTCCTGAGCCGACCACGTGTGGCCCCAAAACCAGAGAGCTGGGACAGCGGGAAGGCACTAACCGTGTGCGGCACTGCCGTGCCTGCTTCCATCCCTGGCCCCACGTGTGGCCCCTAAGCCCCACCAGGAGTGATTTCGGAGCACAGGGCCAGTAGTGAGCTCTGAGCACCCCCGGGTCTGGCCCCCCAAACTAAAAATGTGTTTATACCCACAACACACACATACACACATGACCACGTGTACTACCATTTACTCTGCACGCACGCACACACACACACACACACACTGTTTGCACATAGTGCTATCTACATACAAATGTTCAAACACATCGTCTATATCCGCAACTGCACACCTCACTCTTAACACACTACACATGCTCCCATGTGCCCATGCTACCGTTTACAAACGACACTGGAGTTGAGGCATCGTCCCCTGCACATGCTGTCTACCGAGTGCCCGAGGCCCGGCAAGCTTCTGCATCAGCCACTACATTCTTGCCCTCGAAACAGACTTTCAGGTGCCATCCTGATGGTGAACACCTTAAAATAAGAAATAGGGGCTGGAGTGATAGCACAGCGGGTAGGGTGTTTGCCTTGCACACGGTCAACCCGGGTTCGATTCCCAGCATCCCATATGGTCCCCCGAGCACCGCCAGGAGTAATTCCTGAGTGCGGAGCCAGGAGTAACCCCTGAGCATCGCCGGGTGTGACCCAAAAAGCAAAAAAAAAAAAAAAAAAAAGGAAATAAAATGGGATTTGTGAGGGCTCCCTGGTTAACTGCAGACAGAAGAATATTCAACACCTAAAAAGAACTTTTCCTTTTTGGCCTGCAGATGCATGCAAAATACATTTTTAATTAAAACATTTCAAGATTCATCCCCCCTGAATTATGCTATTGGCAGTAAAGCCTCACCACAAAATGAAGATGTGGAAGGTAATATTACTGGTTTGACTCATTTGTTTGCCTTCATGGCAATTAGTAATGGTTCATTGTTACCATTAAGTCTTAATAATGTAATATTAGAGCCATAACTGGCTTGCGGATGGCCTTTCTACACAATCTGGGAGGTATTTTTCATTATTTACATATGAGGCTGGGCTGGAGCAAGAACTCAAAACACTGGATGCAGGCTTTGGTGCAGGAGGTCTGGATGCCAGCACATGGCCCCCTGAGCACTGAGCACTGAGCCCTTCCAACAGTGACCCCCGAGCAGAGAGCAGGGAACAGCCTCTGAGCAGTGCAGGGGGGTAGCCCGGGACCCAGTAAAGCTCAATCCCATTCAAATGTGGCGAAAGCCAGGGAGACGCTCCAAGGGCAGGAATGCGTGCTTGTCCAGGGGTCCCCAAGAACCACCAGCACTCGGGGTAGAGCACCCCACGCCTCCCCCATGCCTCCAAAAGACCAAAGGATAAAAACTACCTCCTGGGTATGGGGATGCCCCTGAGTAGGGCAGGCAGGAAGCACAGTGGGAGGCGCTGGCCCGCCACACCCCACAGGGACCCCCAAACACTGCCAGGGGAGACGAGTGCAGAGCCAGGAATGACCCCCGGGTACCGCCAGGTGAGACCCAGAACACACAAGTAAAACAAGAACTCCCTGCCTAAGAGGGTCCCAGAAGTGAGGCTCAGATCACCCCACCTCCCCACGCCCCCCCAGCTCACCTTCCCGCTTCCGCCATTTTCCTTTGTGGGACCCACACAGATAGAAATCCCCTTGGTCTCCCCTTTCGTCGTTTCTCCCCTCCAAATCTACCCTAGCACAGTAGTGCCTCGGTTGGCCTTCTAAGTTCGAAGCATTTCCCAGACTTTCGTCAGTTTGTTCTGGGCTTTGGGGCGGACACACCCAGCAGCAGTGCTCAGGGGGTGCTCTCGGCTCTGTGCTCCAGAACCCCCTTCCTGCAGTGCCGAGGAGACCCTGTGGTGTCAGCGATCAAACCCAGGGTTCCCACAAACGAAGCAAACACTCCGGTCTGTCGAGCCCTTCCTCCAGCCCTGACTTGGTCTTCCAAATGTCCTTTTGATTGCATGGATTTTTTTAAAAATTTTGTTTTACTTTTATAAAGTCATTCACAATATTTGATCACATTTAATATTCAGACACCAATCCCACCACCATTAAACCTTCCCACCACCATTAAACCTTCCCACCACCATAATTTTCTGAATCTTCTAAAATGAAGTAACAGTTTTTAACAAGGTAAACACATGTTAAAGAATCAAATAATAACACTATGCTCTTCTACACAGGAACCATGAGGAACATAGTAGCATAATAAAATTACCAGGCAAGGGCCAGAAAAGTCTGAAAATCTGAAAAGATGAATAAAGCTGGACTAACTTAAATATATTGATTAGCTTGCAAACTCTTTTGGAACTTCCTAATCACTTTAGTAACTACATTGGTGATGTGTTACTAATTTTCTGTTACTTGTAATTATTACTTAACAGTACCCTTTTCAGCCAAGGCTAACTTCTTATAGTTGAATTTGAAACTTGCTTTTGTACACTTTTTATGGTGTCTGTGATTGTACTGTTAAAAATCTGAGGTGACCCGATGTTCTTTCCATACATGAAGCAAGAGAGTGCGTTAGTTCTCCATTCAAATAGTCCTATTTTCATTCATTAGTAATTTGTGCTCCCTGGAGAGGTATCAGGGAAACTATAATTTTACCCCCATCATTTCAATGCTAGAAAACACACTGAAGATAGAGGGATATGTGGCAGTAGCTACTCTGTAAATCTAGTGTTTATTATTCACTCACTCTCCTAGTAGATGAGTAACCACACCTGGCAAAGTAATCAAGCCATGACCTCATGAGTGACAGCTTTAACTAGCGTCTTAGGTTTCATTCTGTTTCCTGAAGGGTTGGTAGTTTTCATTTATTTTATTTATTTATTTATTTATTTATTTATTTATTTTGCAGAACAAGTGACTTTGGTAATTTCCAAGTTTCTATTTGGAGCATTTTATACTTTTTTTTCTTTTGTTTATTTATTTATTTATTTTTAGCTATACCTGTGGTGCTCAGGGCTTTCTATCCGTGTTCAAGGATCCTTCTGGAGGGACTCCACGATATGTAGGGCCTGGGATTGAACTTGTGTCAGACGTGTGCATGGCAGGAACCCTGCTTTGACTGGTTGTACTATTTCCAGCCCTTGGAGCACTTTAGACTTTACACGATAGTATCAATCATGGTAGTTAGCTGCTTATACTAGCTATATTGAGATAAAAATCACATACCATGCAGTTCATCCATGTAAAATGTACAATTAAGAATATGCCATTGAATGGATATATAGTAATTTATCCAGTTGGTTTATTTCCCCACTTTTTAAAGAAGTTGTTGTAGGCACTTGGATGGGCTTGTGGTGCTGGGGCCTGAACTAGGACATCTCATATGCACATAATGTACTCTTCTAATAAAACCACACTTGATTTCCAAATTTTAGCTATTATGAATATATGAACATTTGTGTTAAGGTTTTCTCATTTCTCTTGAATATATTCTTAGAGGTAAAATTGATGAGTCAATTTTATGTTAAATCTTTGAGGAATTTCCAAGTTGTTATTCAAAGCAACTATACCTTTTTTACATATATACCACTGGTGTGTGTCTTGACAAAGTCTTACTTTCATGCTGCTTTTGCTTTTGGTTTGCTAAAAAATAATTATCTGATCCACATTCATGAAGACTTATCTGAGATGTCCCCTAAGACTTATATTTTGAATCTATGTGTCTAAGAGTTTGGTATTATTGAATTAATTTGAAGTAATATGAAGTAGTAGTTCAACTTTATTTTTTGGAGTATGTAAAAATAATTATAGTTTGCTGGAGGTTGACTTTAGGTTGACCTTACGACCACGCACTACTTTCAGACGAGGCCAACCTGGGTTTGATTCCTCCATCTCTCTCGGAGAGCCCGGCAAGCTACCAAGAGTATCCCGCCCGCACGGCAGAGCCAGTCATCTGTTCTGGGGCACTTGGGTTGTTTCCAGATTCTGGCTATTGTGAACAGTGCTGCAATGAACATATAGGTACAGATGTCATTTCTACTGTGGTTTTTTGCATCCTCGAGAGATATTCCTAGAAGTGGTATTGCAGGGTCATATAGAAGCTCAATTTCTAGTTTTTGAAGGACTGTCCACATTGTTTCCAGAAAGGCTGGATCAACGTCAACTATTTGACCTTCAATAATACGGTATGGGGGTGCCAGGAAATAGGCCAGTGGCTCAGAAACCTTCCTTGCAGGGTGTCCGGCCAGCTCCCGAGCCTTCTGCTGTCTGTGAGCGCAGGAGGGCACCTGGGCAAGCCTCACAGTGGCCGTGGGGGACTGTGCCTCAGGAGAGCACCAGGGCAAGCACCTCAACTCAGGGCAGGCAAGCCTCAGGGAGCACTGTGGTCAGGTGCGTGAGCACCACATCCAGGCACACATGTGACCCCCGTAGTCCTCACATGGTTCGAGTCCCAGCACCAAGTCTGCTTCCCTGAGTACAGCTCATGTGGCTCCCATGTACAGAACCGGCTAAAGACTAGAAATACGGCGTTAATGAAGTGAATTAAGGAATAAGAACAGATATTTAAGTTAAAGAGAAATCATATGTGCGTGTGTATATGTATCAGGGCCAACCACTACTGTTATCTAATATTCTTTTTAATTTTGAAATTTTAAACTGTGTGCATAGTTTGAGTTTTTGGTTTGTTTTTTGTTTTTGGGTTGTTTTTTTTTTTTTTTTTTTTGCTTTTTGGGTCACACCCGGCAATGCACAGGGGTGACTCCTGGCTCTGCACTCAGGAATTACTCCTGGTGGTGCTCGGGGGACCACATGGGATGCTGGGAATCGAACCCGGGTCGGCCACGTGCAAGGCAAATGCCCTACCTGCTGTGCTATTGCTTCAGCCCCTACAGTTTGGGTTTTCTTTCTTTCTTTCTTTTGGAGTCACACCCAGCGATGCTCAGGGGTTACTCCTGGCTCTGCACTCAGGAATTACTCCTGGTGGTGCTCAGGGGACTATATGGGATGCTGGCGATTGAACCCAGGTCGATTGCATATGCAAGGCAAACGCCCTCCCTGCTGTCCTATCACTCCAGTCCCCATAAACTTTACAGTTCTTTAACTAGGAAAAAAGTGTCATCTCTTCTCATCTGCTGTTGGACATCTGGGTGGTTTCTTGCTTCGGCTGTTGTGGATTCAGCGGCAGTGAACCCAGGTTGCTCTCTACTGACTCCGTCATCTTTATTCCTCCCTCCAGTTCCTTGAATGTTCTGAAATTTGTCCCAACTATAAAGAAGACACCTGTCAGGGCCGGAGACTTGCCGAGATGACTGGCATGTGGCCACGCCCAGTTCGTGTTCCAGTGGCATGTATGATTGCCCAGAGCACCACCAGGACTGAGCCCAGAGCCCAGAGTAAGCCCTGAGGATCAGCTGGTGAGGCCCAAATCCCACCCATCCTCCAGAAAAGAAAAGGTCCTCAATAGCCCCTGGGTGAAATACAACAACCTCCACTTTCCTCTAAGGAAACTTCTCTGGAGCACTTTCAGCGGTTTATTCATAACAAACAATACAAAATAAATTATTCCAATTCTGTTTTAGGGGCAGGGGTTGGGGTTCGGGACGGAAACACCCGAAATCCTGTGGTGGGAAGGTGTCATGGTGGTGGGATGGGGGTTCAAATATGAAGTGTAATCAAATACTGCGAACTATTTTATAAAAATTAAATTTAAGGGGCTGGAGTGATAGCACAGTGGGTAGGGCGTTTGCCTTGCATGCGGTGGACCCGAGTTTGATTCCCAGCATCCCATATGGTCCCCCAGCATGGCCAGGAGTAATTCCTGAGTGCATGATCCAGGAGTAACCCCTGTGCATCGCTGGCTGTGACCCAAAAGGCAAAAAAAAAAAAAAATTAAATTTAAAATAATCCTGTCATCCTCCAAAACCCAGCGACAGCTGAATGGAAAAGATGGTTTGATTGGCAATGCGAGGCCAGGGAGGGTCCCCAGATGTTTCTCTGTCGTTCCCTGGCCCTGTGACGGATGGCCTCCGCCTCCCCTCGACGGCGCCTTCTCCAGCAGGGCCATGCACGTCATCCCAGATGACCACTAGGGACAAGCCGCTCAGTCACAACCTCAGCTGGGAGAACAACCAGGCCCCTGCCCCGTCCTTCCCTCACTCTCTTGATGAGGACCATATATCCTTTTATTATTAACTTCTAAAGAGGGATCAAAATTAAAAGCAAGTATTACAGGGTAAAGACTAATTCTGGGGACTGGAGCGATAGCACATTGGGGAGGGCATTTGCCTTGCATGCGGGTTTGATTTCCAACATCCCACATCCCACATGGTCCCCTGAGCACCGCCAGGTTCAATTCCTGAGTGCAGAGCCAGCAGTAACCCTTGTGCATTGCTGAGTGTGACCCAAAAAGAAAAAAAAAGAGAGACTTATTCTGGGGGCTGGAGTGATAGCACAGAGGGTAGGGGATTTCCCTTGCACGCGGCCGACCCGGGTTTGACTCACAGCATCCCATATTGTCCCCGAGCACCGCCAGGAGTAATTCCTGAGTGCAGAACCAGGAGTAACCCCTGTGCATCGCTAGGTGTGACCCAAAAAGGAAAAGGGGGAGTTAAAAAAAGACTTATTTTTGGCAGCGAGGTTACTGCATCTCTCGGAAGTGGTGCTGGGGGCCTGTGAGCATCCTTCCTAACTTGGGGGGTTCATTGCCCACAAACCCTCATTTTTTTTGCACCCTCACCCCCCCCACACACACACACGTACACACATACACACACCCCTCTGCTGTTGCTTCTGTGCTATTTCGAGGACCATTCGCTGCAGATCCGTGGCTTGGCGAATTTCAGACTGCAGAGAGACAAATCCATCGGGGCTCTCCCAGCTCTCCCGGGACCAGCGACGACGTGGGGTGGTTTGTCACCCTCTTCCGAACCACATTCTTGTGTCCACTGGGGGCCAGAGTGTGAGGCCGGGGCCTCATTACTGCTGCCGGGAGCCATGGAGATCCGCCTCGGCCACGCATCATTAGCTGTGCAGACGAACCCTCTCCTCCCGGCGGGCCTAAGGAGCTGCACAGCCCTCGGAAGCACAGCTCAGAGACCCACAGGGTGGCTCTCGCTTCCTCCCGGGTCCGACTGAGTGATGAATGCCTGGTTTCAGCGGGCAGGCAGACAGGAATCGGAGCAGTTTTGTTCCATCAGCTCAACACTGAAGCTTTCCTGCCGTCGGTGGAGGACCAGGAGAGGCTGGGAGACACCTGTATTTCAGGAGTGTGAAGGATTCGGCCACACTCAATGATGGTGGAGGGAGAGCAGGGCCTGGGACCTATCTGGTGGGTGTGGCCACCTAAGCGAGTGGCTCCGGTGTGGGGCTATCTCTTCGGTGCTCTTTAGGTTTTTGTCCCCTCAATTTTATTTTTATTTTAGTGAAACAAGCACTGTAGCACTGTCATCCCGTTGTTCATTGATTTGCTCGAGCGGGCACCAGTAACGTCTCCATTGTGAGACTTGTTGTTACTGTTTTTGGCATATCAAATATGCCACGGGAAGCTTGCCAGGCTCTGCCGTGCGGGCAGGATACTCTCGGTAGCTTGCTGGGCTCTCTGAGAAGGACGGAGGCATTGAACCCAGGTTGGCGAGTGCAAGGCAAACACCCTACCCTCTATGCTAGTTTTTTACTGAAACTTACTTAGAAAGACATGAGGGGAGAGAAAGAGAGGCAGTACGGGTTCGAGAGCGAAGACAGGCTTCTCCAGAGTGGAAAAAGCAAACAGAGAGACATAGAGATGAGCAGGTGAGGCCCGTGATCTAAGGAGAAGGCGGGCTTGAAGAGCAAGCCTTGTCCCCCATTTTTTGGTTTGTTTGGGGGCCACACTCGGTGGTGCTCTGGGGCCTCTCCCGTCCCTTTGCTCAGGGGGCTTGGACAACCACGCGGTGGTGTACGTATCCTGATGTACCTCTTTGTTCATTTATTTATTTTTTGGTTTGGGGCCACACCCGGTGGTGTCAGGACTCACTCACTCTGCACCCAGGGGTCACTCCTGGCAGGCTCTGGGAACCCTATGTGGTGCTTAAGGTTGAATTTGGGTGACTGCGTGCAAAGCAAGCACCTAACCCACTGTACTATCACCCCTGGTCCCCATCCAGAGACTTTTGAAGCAAATGGGTATGCTAAGTCTCAGGAAGGCAGGGGTTTTGTACATGACCTCTGATTTTAGACAGAAGCCCAAGAAATAGCATGGTCAGCACATTAGAAGGACAAAGGGTGCTGAAAAGAATGAGAAGAGACATTCATTAAGCGCCCCACATTTCAAAGATATCAAGAGGGGGAGAAGAGAACAAGAAGTCCTGGGAAGGCAGGCATCAGGGCTTCAGCTGTGCCAGTGACATGAATGAGGGGTGTAGTCATATACGCAAAACACGGATTCAACAGACTCAACAGAACTGAAAACATGAGCTCTAAGACGCAACCACTGAAACTATGTAATGTGCCTGTCAAGTTGAGAGGAGGTGTGTGTGTATGTGTGTGTGTGTGTGTGTGTGTGTGTGTGTGTGTGTGTGTGTGTGTGTGTGTGTGATGAAGTGCGGGGTGGGGTGGGAGGGAATCTGGGAACACTAGTGGAGGGAAGTTGACACTGGTAGAGGGATTGATGTTGAATTATTTTGTGCCTAAAATGCAACTATCGGGCTGGAGTGATAGCACAGCGGGTAGGGCGTTTGCCTTGCACACGGCCGACCTGGGTTTGATCCCCGGCATCCCATATGGTCCCCCAAGCACTGCCAGGAGTAATTCCTGAGTGAAAAGCCAGGAGTAACCCCTGTGCATCGCTGGGTGTGACCCAAAAAGCAAAAAAAAATAAAATAAAACGCAACTATTAGTAACTTCATAAATAATGACTCTTTACTGAATTTTTTTAAAAAGGCCACATTTCATAACACCAAAACATGTGAATAAAAGGTGACAGCTAACCCAGAAGAAATAAAAGCAACTCTTATTAGGATTCCTTAGGGCCTTGATTTCAGAATATGCCATCAAATAAAGAAAGGGAAACGGAAAAATTAAACAGAGCTTAACAGCACCAGTAATAAAGTAGAATTAATTAAGATTCACAGAGAGGTAGATGGAAAATTAGAAAATGTTCTTCTTTCCATTCTTTGGGGAGGGGGGATGGAGTAGTAACGAATGGAGCCTGTGGCCTTACACACTCAAAGCATATGCTCTACCACTGAACGACACCCCCAGCCTTGGAATTATTGAAAAATGTGTACTAATCTCTCTTGCACTCCAAATAACCATATATTAAAGAAGGTGCAAGTCGGGACTGGAGTCATAGCACAGCGAGTAGAGCGTTTGCCTTGCACACGATGGACCCAGGTTCTATTCCCAGCATCCCATATGGTCCCCTGAGCACCTCCAGGAGTTAATTTCTAAGTGCATGAGCCAGTAGTAACCCCTGTGCATCAAGGGTGTGACCCAAAACGCAAATAAATAAATAAATAAATAAATAAATAGATAAATAAATAAATAAATAAGGCGCAAAGACATTATTCAGACCGATCAAATGCTTGTAAAATTAGAACTGTAAGAGCAAGAGCTTAAATGGTAACTTGGGCAGCAGACACTGCCCTGTACATGGACAGGCTAGCAGAGGGCTCACGCATGCGCACACAGCAGGACACAGCTCCCAACCGGAAGTGAGTGGACTGTGGCCTGCAACTCCAGGAGGGGGGCCCTCCCCTCCCAGCAATAGCTCAGCCAATGAGAGAGGCCCGAGCCCAGCCCATGAGAAGCCAGGACACCGCCCACTTTCAGTTTCCACCAACGGCCTTTGCCTGCCTGTCAGCCCGCTCCCCTTTTAAAGGAATCCTCTTGGGGCAAGCTGTGCCTGCTTTCACCTGAGTCCGCTTGGCTACCTCCTCCTGGGACCGCAGCAGCAGAGGGGCGCTTCATTTTCACCTTCACCTTCTGGAACGGGTGTGGGGAAGTCGTTGCCCTCCTTGGCCCCACCTAGAAGAATGCTGAAGCCGAACCCACACAGCTGCCCCTACACCCCACATCCTGGCACCCCCTCCCCAGTAATCCAGTGTAGGTGGAGTGGGGGCCGAGGGGCGGCATGCCTGTGGCACAGAAGTGGGCCTGACGCCGGGTGGACCAATCAGATGTTAGTTTTGATTTTCTTGCAGGTTCCTAAGCCTTGGTTTTCCACGCAGCCCCATTCAAGCAAGCAGGTTCCCAGAGGGCTCTGCCAGAGCCAGGCTGGGGCCCCTGTGTGCACTCTTACCCCCTGCTCACCTAGAAGAACTGCCTCAAGAGCGTTTCGGTCCTTTTCTCTTTTGCAGGACCCAGGACCTTTCTCTCTACCCAGGACCCAGAAGAACCTTTACTAAAGAAAACCCTCCCCCAAGAATTTAGCTCTTTCTGCAATAACAGAGCCACAGAGAAAATTCATGGCAACTAACATCCTGTTTTTCAAAACACTAACGCTCCCCGACCACATCTCTGCGTGCAGCGTGTTCTCTGGAAGAAAATCTCTCAATCTGTGAACACCAAGACCAGGGAGAGTTCCTAATAGGTCTTACAGGAAGGCTTTAGGAGAGGAACAAAGTGATCAAACGGTCTTCAACAGAATCGCTCTGCACAAGCTTACAAACAAAAAAACAGACCCCTCGTGCCTTGGTTCTTTATGAGATTAATCTCCGCACTACCAATTAATCAGCGCTTTAAAAAAACCAAGGTGACGGAGGGATACTGGGACCATTGGTGGTGGAAAACGGACACTGCTGGAAGGATGGGTACTCGATCATTGTATGACTGAAACGTGAGCATGAAAGTTTCTAAGTCTGTAACTGTACCTCACGGTGATTCACTAGTAAAATAAAAACATCAAAGTGAGAACACTGTTCATTCCAGAAGGGGAGGGAGTTGGCTGTAAAAAGGATGCCAAACCTGTGTCATCCAAGGTCATGGTACAGGTTGTATTTATAAGCTTAGGTGATACATTTATTAAACCTGTGTGTGGTTAAGGCTCGCAGTGTTGGGGCTGGAGCCATAGTACAGTGGGTAGGGCGTTTGCCTTGCACGCGGCCGACCCGGGTTCGATTCCCAGCATCCCATATGGTTCCCCGAGCACCACCAGGAGTAATTCCTGAGTGCAGAGCCAGGAGTAACCTCTGTCGAACGCTGGATATGACGCAAAAAAAAAAAAAAAAAAAAAGACGGTGTTGTTACTTCTCTCTAGCCCCTTCCGTGGGGCACGTTCAGCGCTGGGTGAAAGCGATTACTCGGAATGACCCAACAGGGCAAGACTGGCACCTAGGGTTGCTGGCCCCTGGTTAGTAGCCGCGTTCTCCCCCATTCTCCACTGCCCTTCACATCTGGCCCGATGCTGGGGCCATATGTGGCCCAACCATACCCAGTCTGTTTCCACGAGCCCACTTTCTCTCTTCTGCTCCTCCTGTTTTCCCATTTTTAAATGAATAGATGTTTGGACCTATGGCACCAAGAGGGGTCCCCTAAACCGCTGCTTTGAGCATCACCAAAAAGGGGTAGGAAGAAGGGCCGAGAGAGAATGCTGGGCGCCCCGGGGATCTGAGTCCCCTCTGACCTGTCCTCTAGAATTAAAACATTATTCAATTTTAATTTTATAATTTTTGTTTGGGGGCTCCTCCCTGTACGCTCGGGGTGACTTCCCAGCTCTCCGCTGGAGGGGTCGGTTTCTCAGGTGCCTGGGATTGAGCCCGGACCTCGCTCAAGTGTTCCTGCCTTTGAAATTCCTCCCTAGGCTAGAAATCATGTTTGTGTGGGGCCACACCCAGCTGTGCTCAGGGCTTACTCCTGACTCCGTGCTCAGGGATCACTTCCGGTGGCACTTGGGGGACCACAGGAGGTGCCGAGAATGAAACCTGATGGACTGCGTGCAAGATAAGCGGGGTAGCCCTTTCTCTCCACCACGCTGGCAGCATTCTCAAGAGGTTAGTGAAGAGCAGCATAAAATAGCATCCGTATGATGATAGAGCCATTGTTCTCTGCTTTCTTTCTTTCTTTTTTTTTTTTTTTGCTTTTTGGGTTACTCCTGGCTTTGCACTCAGGAATCACTCCTGGCAGTGCTTGGGGGACCATATGGGATGCCGGGGATCGAACCCGGGTCGGCCGTGTGCAAGGCAAACGCCCTACCTGCTGTGCTATCGCTCCAGCCCCTGTTTTCTGCTTTCTAAAGAAATGGGTGTCTTCCAGAGAAGACACTGATGTGACCAAGAGGACATAAAGATTTTTTTTTTTTTTTTTTTTTTGCTTTTTGGGTCACACCCAGGGTCACACCACGCTCAGGGGTTACTCCTGGTTTTTCACTCAGGAATTGCTCCTGGCAGTGCTTGGGGGACCATATGGGATGCCGGGGATCGAACCCAGGTCGGCCGCGTGCAAGGCAAATGCCCTCCCCGCTGTGCTATCGCTCCGGCCCAAGGACATAAAGATCTTCAGCTTTATGGACATGCTTGTGGAACACTGTTGTGTCAAGTTGTTAGGGACAGAGGGCGCCATGGAGAAAACAATTTCTAAGGTACCATAGTTCTTAAACCTTGTTCCTGAAGGTCTGGCCAATGGCACAGGTGTTTGTTACTAAATAACGTTCCTGTGATGAGCAGGTTGATCTCTCACCAGAGTCCCAGGAAACATCTTTTGGAAGTGGAAAAAAAGGCAATAATGCTTTAAAACAGCATGGCTCAGCCCAGGGCTGGATGGGCCACTTGCAAGTTCCCAGGGACCCTGCATGGTGCCGGGGTACGAACCCCACTTGGCCGGGTCTAATAAGACAAGCACCCTCTCCACTGTACTAGCTCTCCGGTCCACTATTACTGTCGTCCCGTCTTTTCAAGAATAGCGGACGGCGCAAGGACCTGACGCCTGTCATGGGCCAGGCCGCCTCCACGGGTCACTCAAGTGGACGCACGTGTCCATCGCGCATTCCTTGTTGATGCTCCGTGTCTGTTTTAAGTCTCTCCCGGAGTGTTTATCCTCTCCACAGTGGACGGTGTTTTGAACTGCTTCCAGTTTGGGCTGTTGTAAGTGAAACCCCTACAAAGACTGACGCAAAAGGCTTTGTGCAACATCAAATTTCATTTCGCTGGGGAAAATTCCCAGGAGTGTGATCACTGGGTTATAAGTCTACATTAAACAATTTTTTTTTCCTTCTGCTTTTTTGGGCCACTCCTGGCTTTGTGCTCAGGAATCATTCCTGGCAAGGCTCAGACGACCATAATGTGGTGCTGAGGAATCAAACCAGAGAGGCCCTTAGCCCCGGACTCTCTCTCCAGCCACTGCACTGAACTTTATACAAAAATCTACCAAACTGTTGTTTTCTAGAGAGGTTGTATCATCGTAGATTTACCTGAAACCAGCAATTCATGAGTGTTTCCACTGCTCTGCATCTTTACTGGGTCACAGTAGTATCAGTTTTGGTGGGGGGAGGCACGTTATTTTTACTTTCTTTGCTTTCCTTTCTTTGTTGTTTTGTGCTTACAATGGCCATGGTTGAGGCTGTTCTTGGCGCTCATATAGTTTTTTTCTTTTTTCTTTTTTCTTTTTTTTTGCTTTTTGGGTCACACCTGGCAGTGCACAGGGGTTACTCCTGGCTCTGCACTCAGGAGTTACTCCTGGCGGTGCTCAGGGGACCATATGGGATGCTGGGAATTGAACCCGGGTTGGCTGAGTGCAAGGCAAATGCCCTATACCCGCTGTACTATCGCTCCAGCCCCAGTGCTCATATAGTTTTAATTAGTGTTCAGAGAAGGTCACTTCAGGGCTCACACTCAAGTTCCAAAGAGTTTCACTGTGTTTTGCTTTGTCTTTTTAAGTGACGTGCTTGTATCGTGCTAGCTCACTGGAATTTTGCTTTGCCTCTGTCTAAGGGGTAATGATGTTGAACATCCTTTTGTTTGTTGTTGTTTGAGGGCCACACACAGCCAGGAATAAGGTGCGAGGGCCTGACTCCTGGCTCTGAGTCCAGCCATCACTCTCTGTGGTGCTGGGGTCAAACCCGGGGCAACCATGTGCAAGGCAAGTGCCCTCCCCAGCTCAGGGCTGAGGAAAAGATGTGACACCAGAAGCTAGCATGCATGTAACTCCTGGTCATTGCAACAAGGAGACCGATGGAGGGAAGACCGAGGGGGAAATTCCAGGAAAAAAAAAAAATCAAAAATCTCTTATGTGGACCAGAGAGATTACAGTGGGTAGGTCATTTGCTTTGTACAGGGCTGACCTGGGTTCAACCCCCAGCACCCAAGCCGGCCAGGAGTGATCCCTGAGCACTGCTGGGTGTGGCCCCTAAAACAAAACAATGACGGTGGGCGGAGGGAGTTTGGATGACACCCAGCAGTGCTCAAGCTTACCCCAGCTCTGTGCTCAGGGAATACTCCTCTTGGTGCTCAAGGGACCCTATGGGATCAAATCCAAGTCAGCTGCGCAGAAGACAAATGTTTTACCCACTGTACTATCTTCCAGCCTAGACATGGAACTTCTCGTAATTTACATATTTGCCATCTGCATATCTTTCTTTGGCCAAAGTGTTCAAATTCTTCTGCTAATTTACTTTTAGATTTCTCATTTCTTATGTAGGAGTTTTGAGCGACTTTAATCTGGACCCAATAACCGGCCAAACTGTGGAGGTTACTGGCAAGTATTTTCTCCCGGTCTCTCTTGCCTTTTCCTTTGTTTAACAGTGTCTTTTTTTTTTTTTTTTTTTGCTTTTTGGGTCACACCCAGCGATGCTCAGGGGTTACTCCTGGCTTTGCACTCAGGAATTACTCCTGGCAGTGCTTGGGGGACCATATGGGATGCCGGGGATCGAACTCAGGTCGGCCGAGTGCAAGGCAAACGCCTTACCCACTGTGCTATCCCTCCGGCCCCATTAACAGTGTCTTTTAAGGAGAAGTTTTTCATTGTAACCAAGTCCAGGTTTTTTTTTTTTTTAATGTCATTCATGAACTGTGCTTTGGGGCTTATATAAAAGGAGCTATTCCCTCACCCAGGTCATAAACATTTCCTCCTGTGTTTTCTCAAGTCTACAACTTTAAGTTTACCATTTAGGTCTGTGATCAATTCTGAGTTATCATTCTTGAACAAGGCATGGGTTGCAGTCTGCTCTCATGCATGGATGTTCAGTTTTCCCAGCCCCGTTTTCTGAAAAGACAACATCCTTTTCTACCAACTTGTCTTTGCCTATTTTTTTTTTTTGAAAATTGCATTTCAGGGGCCGGAGTGATAGCACAGCGGGTAGGGTGTTTGCCTTGCACGCAGCCGACCTGGGTTCAATCCCCAGCATCCCATATGGTCCCCCAAGCACCGCCAGGAGTAATTCCTGAGTGCAGAGCCAGGAGTAACCCCTGAGCATAGCTGGGTGTGACCCAAAAAGCAAAAAAAAAATTTAAAAAAATCGCATTTCATATGCCTGTAAGTGTGTTTCTAACCTCCCTGCCCTCCTACTGATACAGGGATACTTTCACTGATACCACACACTGTTTCAGTAACTCTAGTTACGTAGTAAGTTTTGAAAATATAGGGTTTACTGCAATACACTTCTGGGAATATATCCAAAGGGTGCAAAAACATAGAAATGACATCTGCATCTGTATGTTCATTGTAGCACTGTTCCCAATAGCCAGAATCTGGAAACAACTCGAGTGCCCAAGAACAGATGACTGGGTAAAGAAACCTTGGTAAATCTACACAGTGGAATACTATGTAGCTGTTAGGAAAGATGA
The DNA here is from genome assembly GCF_027595985.1 of Sorex araneus. Taxonomy (NCBI): domain Eukaryota; kingdom Metazoa; phylum Chordata; class Mammalia; order Eulipotyphla; family Soricidae; genus Sorex; species Sorex araneus. Next base: position 290,535,898 of record NC_073302.1, read on the forward strand.
AGTCATGAAATTTGCTCATAAGTAGATGGACAAAGAGAGTATCATGCTAAGTGAAATGAGTCAGAAAGAGAGGGACAGACATAGAAGGACTGCACTCATTTGTGAAATATAAAATAACATAATATGAGACTGACACCCAAAGACAGTAGATACAAGGGCCAGAAATATTGCCCATGGTTGGAAGCCTGCCTCATGAGCTGGGGGAGAAAGCAGCTGGGATAGAGAAGGGATCACTAAGTCAATGATGGGTGGAGGAATCATCATGGGAGATACATGATGAAAGTAGATAAAGGACCAAACATGATAACCTCTATCTGTACTGCAAACCATGATGACCCAAAGTAGAGAGAGAGTATGGGGGCAATTATCTGCCATAGAAATCGGGATGAGGGGCGTATACTGGGGACATTGGTGGTGGGAAATGTGCACTGGTGAAGGGATAGGTATTTGATCATTGTGTGATTGAAACTCAAACATGAAAGCTTGTAACTGTATCTCATGGTGATTCAACTTAAAAAGAAAGAAAATAGGGTTTAAAGAGTTCTCTAAATTGGTTTCTTTTCAAAACTGTTTAACTAATATGTCTGTCTGCATTTTCATATAAAACTTTAGCACCACTTGCCAATTAAAAAAAAAAGAATTTATTTTTTGCTGGAGGGGCTGGCATGCTAGTGCAGAGATTAAGGTACTTACTTTGCATGTAGCTGATGCCAGTTCTAGCCCTGACTCTCTGAGCATCACCAGGAGTGAGCTCCGAGCACAGAGCCAGGCGTCAGCCCTGAATACCCTTGGGAATGACGCCAGCCGCCCCACCTGCATTTTGGCTGGAATTTTCCCTTTCCCTTTCCTCTGTTCATCTCGTTGCCATGGCACCAATGCTCGGTTGTGATGCTGCAGCTTTTTCACTCTGGAGCTTACCAGGGGTCACGCGGCAGATTGTGGTGCTCACACCCTGGGCCACAGTGCTCCTGGGGGCTCCCACTTTGAATCGCAGTGTGGTGCATGTTCTGTGATGCTCACTGGAGATTGAGGCAGTGCTCACTCAATCACGCCTTTGGGGCTGAGCGGCTCCCAGAAGTCTGGCCTGTGCTTGTGATACTTGCACACGCTGGGCCTCAGGTCGCTGAGAATTGCTGGTGGCTCTGAGGACCGCAGACAATGGAGCTTCTGGAGACAGTGCACACAGAAGCACTGGGCATTGAACTCATGACCTCATGCTTGCAGGTGGGACTTAAGACCACACGGCCATCTCTCGGTGCCCCTGGGCTGGAATTTTATCTGAACTGTGTTCAATACAGAGGTCAATTTTTCTTTTTTTTTGCTTTTTTGGGTCACACCCAGCAACGCACAGGGGTCACTCCTGGCTCATGCACTCAGGAATCACTCCTCGCGCTGCTCAGGGGACCATATGGGATGCTGGGATTTGAACCCGGGTCGGCCGCGTGCAAGGCAAATGCCCTACCCGCTGTACTATCACTCCAGCCCCCAGAAGTCAATTTTCTGGACCTCTGTATTATTTAAACACTGTGGTTTACAAAGTCACTCAAGATGATTTGTGATAGACATTCAATATCCCAACTGCAATCCCACCACCGTTGTCCCCTTCCCTCCACCGCTGTCCCCATTTTCCCGACCACCCCTCAAGCCTCCCCCTGTAGCAGGCCCCGATCATTTATCTCATATTGTTTGTTACCACAAAATTGTACAAGAAGGGAGACACCCATGACACTGGCAACTTGCGCCCGATCTGCCTTTTGTCCGTCGTCTACAAGTTATTCACTCAAGTCATCCTGGATATCATTGACAGCCCCCTGGACAAAGGACAACCATGCGAGCAAGTAAGCCGGGTTCCAAAAAGGATTCAGCACCGTTGACCCTATCCACACGGTGACCCAGCTCATCGGAAGCCACCAGGGTCAGCTGAGTGCCAGGCAAGTGCCTTCACCTCTGCACGACCTCTCCAGCCCACACGGATGTGTTTTCAAATGTCCAGCAAGCAGTGCAGCCTGGGCTGAGCCTCCCTTCGTGCACAGAGCGATCACCCGGTCATGAGGTTCCGGGATGAGACTGCGTAAACACGCCCGGGCTGGGCCGCTCGCCTCTGCCCCCGGCTGCCGGCTGGCCATATTTCTCAGGAGCTCCAGATTTCTCTGCCCTGGCATTCTGTCCCAAGTCTTTCATTTGTCCACGTTTGTGCCCGCCTGTGCCCCCGCCTGCTGGCTGGGTTGATTGCTCAGAAGCTCCCGGTCTCTGCTCTGACAGTCTTTCGTTTCGGTCCGGGGCAACGGGAGGCCGGGGCTGGAATCAGGAGCTCTTCCAGGAGTTGCCGCGTCCTCTGGGCCGGCTCCCAGAGCAAAGGGCAGCGTCTGCTGAGGCTGACTCACCGCATGGAATCTGCTCGGTCACCTGGCGGGGGCGGGGCTGCACCTGGGGGTATGTCTCCCAGGAGGGCTGACCTCAGGCTTCCAAACAGAGATGGCTTCACCCCGGCCAGCTCCCGGGCGGACCCACCCACTCTCCCTTCTGGCTCACGGCTGGGAATTAGACAAATGCCCTAATTCTGTCCTGTGGACCCGGGTTCGATTCCCCGTGCCCCCTGTGGTCCTTCCTGAGTCCTTCCAGGAGTGATCTGAGCACCGAGTCAGGAGGAAGCCCTGAGCACCGCCGGGGGGGCAGCCCCACCCAAACAAAAACCAAAACCAGAACCCCCAAGGTTGGTGACAGGCAGAAGTTGGCTGCGTTCCCACCTTCTGTCCACCGCCGACAGGAACTCCGAGACCCTCTCCGGCTGTGGAGATTTTCCGCTTGATGTGGAGCCCCGAAATGCTGAACCCCCACTTTGGAGCCTCTGTTTTACTCCGAATTGTTGGGGGGAATCTCTTCTCTCTCCCGAGAGAAGCCCTTGGACAGGAACGAGAAGCAGGGCCAGCGATGAAGGGCGGACACGGGGCGGGGGAGGGAGCAGGAGGGTCAGAACTGGCATTTCTCCCAGGCAGCCTTGGAAGCCTCCTCCCTCCCCAGGAGCTTTGCCGAGATGGGAGACGCCTCCCGCCATCCCTCCTTCACAGACCTGATACCACTTATCTTCACAGGCCCTGGGGGACAGAGGCACGAAGGAGAAACAGAGGCACAGACCAGTCAGGGCTCTGGCCTGGGGCAGGGGTGAGGAGAACAGAGCAGGATGGAAGCCCCCGGAGGCCTCCCCGGAGCCTGCATGCTGGGGGGGTGCGTTCCACCCACCCTCTGCATCCTAAGAGGACAGTCCCGAGAGATGACTGGCACCTACGACAACGTCTCTGGAACAGACACTCCGCTATTGCTACTCGGTCCCGTGAGAGACTGTTTCCTTCAACGTTTTGCAACTGTTTCCAATCTAGTTGCTGCTCACCCGACACTGTAGCTGCGGAAGGAGATTAAGGAAGAGGAGAAAGCGTTATTACTGTCTCAGCCACCTTGAAAGCAGTTTCTTTTCTTTTTTTTGTTCTTTTCTTCCATGTGGGGGCCACACCCGGTGATGCTCAGAGGCTACTCCTGGGTCTGCACTCAGAAATTGCTACTGGCGGTCCTTGAGGGGTCACGCGGGGTGTTGGGGGATCAAACCCAGGTCAGCTCTGAGGAAGGCAGGCAGGCGCCCTCCCCACTGGATTATCACTTCAGCCTCCAGAACAGTTTCTTTAAAAAAAAATTTTTTTTCTTAGTGGAGGAAAATTTTTTTTTGGTGGCGGAGAAGTGGACCGTACCCAGTGGTGCTTGGGAGTACTCCTGCTTTTGTGCTCAGGGGTCACTCCTATCGGGTGCAGCCACATGCCTGTACTGCAAGGCAAGTTTATTGGCCCTTATCCTGGCCCCAGAAGCAGTTTGTTTTCTGTTGCTGGTAGAGAGATGTCTGAGGAGACTCTGGAACCTAAAGCCAGCCCAAAGGAACGCAGGTCTTTAGCGTGCATCTGAGGAGAAGCCTGTGGGATGCAGAATTTCAGGCCAAGAGCACTGTGGGAGCCCCTGGGAGCAGAGGTCCGAGACTGCACGGACAGAAACCTTGATAAGGACGTAAAAAGGGGTGTCAGAGAGGTGGTCTAGTGGACAGGACACTGTCTGCAGTGACCCTGGTTCCATCCCCATGTCCCTGAGCCCCCCGGGAGTGAGCCCTGAGCGGATCAGCAGGAAGCCCCGAGCATCACTGGGTTTCACACCAAGAGAAAATAAAAACAAAATAAAAATCAGCAGGAAGGCGCCCGCTGAAGATCAAAACTCTTCTCCATTAAAAAAAAAAAAATCCAAATTAACTTCTCTTGTGCAAAAATTTCCACACCAATTCTTTGCACAAGTAGGAGTGCAAAGAAAGAATGCCCAGGCAATTTTGGGAAAGATCCATGTGTAATATCTAACATACCCCGAAGTTTTTCTTGTGCTTTCTCTGCTCAGGAGGCGCTCAGTCCTCTCGAGTGTGAAACTCTCTCACTTCTTTTTTTTTTTTTTTTTTCACACCCAGCGATGCTCAGGGGTTACTCCTGGCTCTGCACTCAGGAATTACTCCTGGTGATGGGTGGGGGACCATATGGGATGCTGGGAATCGAACCCGGGTCGGCCGCATGCAAGGCAAAAGCCCTCCCCGCTGTGCTATCGCTCCAGCCCCATTTCTCTCCCTTTTTATTTCCCAAATAAACTTATCTAATTTCTTTTCTTTTTTTCTTTCCTTTTCAGTTTTTCGGCTTCACCTGGTGGTGCCCAGGCTTCCTCCTGGCTCTGCACTCGGGGTCACTCCTGTAGAGCCGTGTGGGGAGGCACTGGGCAAGGGGCCGTGTTTGGTGCTGAGGGTCAAACCTGGCTCAGGACGTGCCGAGTCAGCACCTCCTCTTTTGGGCATTACAGTTTGCAGGTTACATACTGAGAAGTTTTCACGTGTGTCCTGCCACCTACTCTTGGCACTCTCGTCCAGGTGATCATCTCCAGCCATCATTGTCCTCGTGGTCCCTTCTCTGTCCTAACTAACTGTGGGGTCATGTCTTTTTTTTTTTTTCTTGGCTTTTGGGTCACACCCAGTGATGCTCAGGGGTTACTCCTGGCTCTGCACTCAGGAATCACTCCTGGCAGTGCTCGGGGGACCATATGGGATGCCGGGGATCGAACCGAATCCAGGATGGCTGCATGAAGAGCAAACGCCCTCCCCACTGTGCTATCACTCCTACCCCAGGTCCATGTCTTTGAGAACTGCAGGGACCCCAGTTGGGTTGGGATTACCTCATTCTCCTGACTGTAATCCTTCCGGTTCCAAGAAACCTACATCTGTATAACCAGGGGTCTAGATAATCCGGCATGTCCAGGCTAGAACTTCCGCCTGTCAGGTAGAGCCTGACCACACCCACCAGCAGGCTCCCAGGGCCATCCACGGCCACAAAGGACCACCAGGTGGGCTCACTGGGCTGGAGTTTGCACTTTCGCATACGGGAGACCCGGGCTCCAGTCCTGGCACCGGAACCTCCAGGAACCAGCCCTGAGCACTGCCAGCTGTGGCCCCAAAACCAGGAGGAGGAAGTGATACCCTCTCCGACTCCACCCCGGGCATCCTCTCTGGGATCTCCAGGGCCTCACACAGGCAAGACCAAGTGTGATAAAGACACTTTGGATGTAGCAAGACTTGGGTTAAGTTCCAGAGGTCTGAAGAAGTTGCTTTGAGCTTTTTGTGGTTTTTTTTGGGGGGGTGGGGAGTAGCAGGTGTGGGCGCTTGCATTGCTTTACACAGCAGGCGGTTGTCAGAGGATCTTATTCCACCCTCCTGGAAATGCCTTGCTAACACCACCTTAATACCGCCACAGTTTGAGCTTTAATTTGACAGGCATTCTTTCCAAACAAATACTGAGGAAAATCTGCACGGAACAGCATAGCAGGAAGCAGCGATGGACATCACTCATCTCCCGGGGCCAGCTCTCGCCTGTGGAGAGGTCTCTATTGTGTGGGGAGATGGATTTTATATCTGCACCTACTTTTGGAGGACGTCAGGAAATTGGATAAAACACCGAGAATCAAAAGAGCTTCTGATTGATTTCTGGAGCTGGACCCACACAGATCCTTTTTTCAATGCTCTCTGAATTTTGACTTCACACGTCTTGAAGGCGTTTTCCAAGGACCAGGAGTCTGAAAACATGTGGCCTTAACTATTCTTTCTTTTCAACCTGCTCTTATAGGGCATCACCTTGATTTACACTAATATGTATTCACCTAAAGCAAATGTTGGCCTTGGTGCTGGAATCAGAAGGTAAAAAGCCATAAGACTGCAAATGGTGTGTGTGTGGGGGGGGGTGTGGGGGAAGACACAGAATGGGAGCAGGTGCTTTGAAGTCAAGAACCCCTTGTTCATTCACCTTGAGTAATGGTAGACCCCTGCTTCCCCGTCCCCCAGATCCCTGTGTCTGTCTGTGTTTGGTACACCCCAATGCCGTTCCAATAGTAGCAAGCTTGCCGGAGAGACAGTACAGCAGGTCGGCATTTGCCCTGCCCACAGCTGACCCTGGTTTGGTCCCCAGCACCACCAAAAGAGATCCCTAAGGGGCTGGAGAGATAGCACAGTGGATAGGACGTTTGCCTTGCACTCGGCCAACCCAGGTTCGATTCCTAGCATCCCATATGGTCCCCTGAGCACCACCAGGAGTAATTCCTGAGTGCAGAGCCAGGAATAACCCCTGTGCATCGCCCGGTGTGACCCAAAAAGAAAAAAAATAGATCCCTAAGTGCAGAGCAAGAAATATACTCTGAGCAACACTGGTTGCAGCCCAAAAGTAAAAGAAAAAAGTGGGGGGAGGGTCTTGGGACCGCTCACCCTGAGTATGGCTTATGTTAACATCACAGCAGGCATTGGCCAGGCAGGAGAAGGAACCCAGCAGGGGCATGGGGGAGGATGTGAGATGGAGCAGTCATGGTGCTCCTGCAAGAAGCTAGCGAGGGGGCAGCTGTCAAAGGCACCCTGCTCTGGGCATCTCTCTGGAGGCTACAGGAACAGCCACCTCTGGGCCCGGGAGACGGGTCTCAGCAGGGCCTGAGCGCAGGGTTTGCACACAAGGAGCCCCGAGTCCCATCCCTGGCACCACACAGTCCCCTGAACACTGCCTGATGTTACCCCAAAGCAAAGCAAAAAGGAAACCCATAAAACATTAGCATAAGGAGATGAACTTGAAGAATACAGAAAGTTACATGTGTCACATTAGATATATTGCAACATTGCTTACGATCTTAAAACACAGAGTGTCTTTCGATGAAGAAGAGGGGATGAGGCAGATGTGGTGCCTTTCAAAGGTGGGGTATTGGGGTCGGAGAAAGAGCACTGCGGGTAGGGCACTTGCCTTGCAGTTGCTTAACCCAGGTTCAACCCCTGGCTCTGCATAGGTTCTCCCAAGCTCAGGAGTGATCCCTGAGCACAGAATCAGGAGTAATTTGTGAGCACCACTGAGCATGACAACCCCCCCAAACGTGGAATATTATTCCCAATTTTTTTTTTTTTTTTTTTTGCTTTTTGGGTCACACCTGGCGATGCACAGGGGTTACTCCTGGTTCTACACTCAGGAATTACTCCTGGCGGTGCTCAGGGGACCATATGGGATGCTGGGATTCGAACCCGGGTCGGCCGCGTGCAAGGCAAACGCCCTACCCACTGTGCTATCGCTCCAGCCCCGTATTATTCACTATTTTAAAAGATCGTGCCATTCCAGAAAAGACAGAAGCAACTTGGGTGACTTTCATGATGTGAAAGAAGGCAGAAGGGGAAAGCCAAGGTCATGGGATGATTCCACTGGGCATAGACAATAAGGGAGTACAATTGGTGGGCAAAGAAAATAAAAAGATAAACTATTGGAAATCGATGATAGAACAAAGGTGACCCAGGGGAAAGGGAGGGTGGGGAATAAGTTATGTGGGAGGAGAGAGTCCATGACAATGAAAATTCAAGGCCAAGTGGGCTTAGGGAATGTCTGAAAGACTCCCAGTGTGGAGGATGGAAGAGTGACTGGGCATCAGACCGGGAAGACAGGACAGGGGCTAAGGGGCTTGTCTTGCATTCGGGTGACAGGGGCTTGATCCCCAGCACTGCATAGAGTCCCTGGAATCCTGCCAGGAGTGGTCCTTGAACACAGAGCCAGCAGTAAGCCCCAAGACTGCTGAGTGTGGCTCCAAAACGAACAGACAAAAAAATCAAAGAGTGGCCAAGCATTGACAAATTCAATAAACAGTGCAGAGGAGTTCATCGAGCACATTATCTCAATTTCCCATAGGGTTCAATGATTTTATAATCAAATGTTTAAAGGGAGGGGAATTGGGGATGGAGTTGTGAGTATGCAGGAGAGTACATACTTTGTACGTGTGAGGCCCTGGGTTCCAGCCCAGTTCTGCAGAAAACCAAAAAGCAAAAAACAAACAAACAAATAAACGAGGGGCTGGAGCGATAGCACAGCGGGCAGGGTGTTTGCCTTGCACTCGGCCAACCCAGGTTTGATTCCCAGCATCCCATGTGGTCCCCCGAGCACCGCCAGAAGTAATTCCTGAGTACATGAGCCAGGAATAACCCCTGTGCACCTGTGTGTCACCAGATGTGACCCAAAAAGAAAAAAAAATCTGAAAAAAAAATGGTAAAGGGAACAAAATAAAACACTATTCATACAACTGCCCTGCTCCACAACCAGCCATCTGAAATTATCAGATATTTGTGCCTGCACACTCACAAATACAAATCCACACACACTCTGCCCCAAACATGCACACACAAATACGCATGCACACATTTAACACATGCCTACAACTCCCCACACACAATATACACCCCTAAACATATACACATACACCCATACACACACCCCACCCCCACACATGCACCCGCAAATATATATTCACACACCCAAATGCACATACCCCCACACACATGTAACACTCACAACACCCCCGACACAATATAAACCCACAAGCGCACATACGCGCACACACACGTCCACACACACCCCACCCCCTAACATGCACACACAAATAGACATCCACACACCGAAATGCACATACCCACACACACGTATAACACATACCCACAATGCCCTCCACACAATATAAACTCACAAACATTCACACACACACACACACACACACGTCCACACTCACAGACGCGATGGGTGGAAAGATAATCGGAGCAGCAGGGAGGGGGGATGCGCCTTTCTCCTCTCTGTGTTCCGAGGGGACTGACTGGCGGCCACAACTACCCGCACTCCCGTCCTTCTCTGGGTACCCCAGCACCTGGGCCGCCCGTTAGGGCTTGAGCATCAGTGAGCGACGGCGAGTAACTCCCGCCAGGCGCGCCAGGGGGCGCTGTGGCGCTGCGGAGGGGGTGCCCGCTTTTACTAGCAGGCGCAGGGATGCACCTAGAAACACCCACAAATGCTGGGAAATGCCCGGCTCAGGCGCAGAGCTTTGGCCTAGGCTCAATCAAGGCCCTGAGATCGATTCTAATTTTCTCCCCTTTGCGCTGAGGACGCTGCATTTGGCGCGCGCAGAGCCTGTTTCCAGCCCGGGCACCCAGGGCTGGAGGGTCCTGCAGGGCACACATGGGTGTGGGCACGTGTGGGTACGTGCATTTCGGTGTGTGGGTGTCTGGCCAGTGCTGGAAGCAGAGCTTTGTGTAGCACACCCCTGTGCCACTGATGTCTTATCCTGGCCAGGCGTTTTTGTTTCTCTCCCTTGTAGCAGAAATTTGAAACTGGGGGATTGTACAGGGGCTGGTCCTCGCCGGTTCCCTGCACTGCTTGGTCCTGCCCAGCACTGCGGGGTGTGGCCCCTCGCATCAAAAAAAAAAATGAATGAAAGGGCCGCCAGAGCGATTGGACAGCAGGTAGGGCGCTTGCCTTGCACGTGGCTGACCCGGGTTCCACCCCTAGCACCCCCTAGGGTCCCCTCAGAGCCATGCCAGGAGTGAGCCCTGAGCACAGCTGGGTGTGACCCAAAAACCAAATAAATAAAAAGAGAGCGGTTCCCCTGGAGAGAAAGCACAGCCAGTAAGGTGCTTGACTTGCATTGGGTAAACCTGAGTTCAATTCCCTCACTGCCTATAGTCCCTCCCAGAAAGCAAATAAAATACAGATTTAAAGGGGGTGGTAGATGGATAAGTTTGGGAACCTTTGGTGTGTTCAACAGAATGAATCCCTCACTTCATCCCACCTCTCTGCCCCTTCTCACTCCCTGTCAGTTTTTGGGCCATACCTGGTAGTACTCAGGGCTTATTCCTGGCTCTGTGCTCAGGAATCACTCCTGGTGGTGCTCCGGGGAACATATGTGGTATTGGGGATCCAACCAGGGTTGGCCGCCTGCCAGGCAAGCACCCTACTCGCTCTTTCACCAGCCCCTGAATCTTTTTCTTTAAAAAAAAAAATTTTTTTTTTACGTTATAAAGTAGTTTACAGACTGGAGCAATAGCACAGGGGGCAGGGCTTTGCCTTGCATGCGGCCGACCTGGGGTTCGATTCCTTCGTCCCTCTCGGAGAGCCCGGCAAGTTACCAAGAGTATCCCACCCGAATGGCAGAGCCTGGCAAGCTCCCCGTGGCTTATTCAATATGCCAAAAACAGTAACAAGTCTCACAATGGAGATGTTACTGGTGCCCGCTCAAGCAAATCGATGAAAGGGATGACAGTGCTAAAGTAGTTTGCAATATTTGATCACATTTAATATTCAAACACCCATCCCACCACCATCACAGCTTCCCACCACCACATTTCCAGTGCTTCCATCCCAAACCCCAACCCCTGCCCCAGAGCAGAACTGAAATAATGTATTTTGTATTGTTTGTTATGAAAAACTGCTGAAAATGCTCCAATAATGTATCCTTAGAGGAAAGAGTTGAAGATTGTTGTATTTCACCCAGGGACCACTAAGCCATAAAAGATCACTAACATATTGTTAAAGGTTGAGCCTTGTGCACTTTTTTATATTTGTATCTGTAAAAAAAAAAAATAGTGTATTTTCCCTCTAAGATTGGTTGCCTCCTACTTTGAACGCTATCAGATTTGGTGCCGTAATCTTGGAATACGGGTAGGGTGTGTGGTCTGAAGTATTGCGCACCCGCATTTGGGTGCCCCAAGTGAAACAACCTGGTGTGGGGTCCGACAGCATGGTTATGGCGAGAATCATGTCATGCTCCCTTCCGGGAGAGAAGGACATGCAATCTGGATGGTGGCCGATGACAAGATTATCTGGCGCCAACCGGAGGTGGCTTATGGGCGTGACTGCTGAGTTGCCGGACAGGGGGCTACGAGGGGAGGATCTCTTCCCCACCCCGGTTGAACCCAGAATTCTCAGTAGTCAGAAAGTCCCGCACACCTGGCTTTTTTTTCGGAGCTGAATCTCCTTCTTATGATCAGGAGAATAACCTCCTTCAAACGGCCATTGCTCTGAGCTCTATAAGCCAATTGCTGCTGAAGAAGAAACAGGCCAAGGGGCAAGGCGCCTCCTTTGCGTGCGGTCACCCCAGTTCTGGCCTGCAAGCACCGTGCGGTGCGTCACTGACCCGGTTGGATGGCGCTGCGGCTGCTGAAACACGTCTGGGAGCCCTCGACCCCCTAGAAGACTGTACTTAGTTACACGGGACCTTCTGACGTGGCTCTGCGCGGCCGCCCCTTCCTGTGTTATTTATTTATTGTTTAGGAGGTGGTGGGTGGGGCCCCGAAGCGTTATTTCAGGGCCCACTCCCAGAATTTGCTCAGGGTGGCAACGTTAATGGCTCCGATGGGGGACCTTGAATCGATGCGGGCTAGGCAATCCCGGCAGCCCCTCCAGCTGACTCTCTGGCCCCACACTTGCTCCCCCCACCACGACAAGACCCAGGGAACATTCCAGATGCCCGCATCAGTCTCCTTTGTTTTCAGGTGGAATCAAGAGATGAGTCAAGCAGAGCGCTAATAGCTCACGTGGTGACACCCCGAGGGCCCGGACCCGCGGGCACTCTCCAGCTGGGCAGGGCACTGCAGGGGGTGGCCCTAGGCTGCCCCAACCCCGCCCCCTGAGGGTGATGACGGCTGGGGGCTGGGAGATAATTCAGAGGGAGGACGCACTTGCCTCGAGGGTCGTGAGGTCCCGGGTTTGGTACTCAGGCCCGAGAACCCGAGTCCACTGGCCCACACGCCCGGACCCAGTGCTTCTGGCAGGAGAGCCCGACTCCAGAGCACCCTGCCCCCACCCGCCCCCAATCCCAGCTGCCCGGAGCAGCCCTGCCTCTCGTGTTCTAGGAAAAGTTCATGATGTAGCTTATACACCGCCCAAAGACATTCGGAGTCATTCTCGAAGGGCGCGGCCTGCAAAACACGATCATTTAGGGGGAAGGAGATGGTTTGAAATGGACCCCAAAGCTATAACCCTTCTGGGGGGAGGGGAGGAGGGGGTGGTGGGATGAGATCACAGTGAGGAACCTTATGACACCTGCCAATCTTATCAGCCCCAGATCCCATTGGTCATCAGGCACCTGCCAATCTCATCGGCCCCAGATCCCATTGGTCATCAGGCACCTTGGGGGCAGGGTCTTTCGGTCCTTGGTGTCTTCTCCTGGGGTGGATCCCGGAACGGGAAATCCATTACAGTGACTTCCCAGGCAAGGCTTTGAGTGCTAAGTTTGGTTATCCCCACTGATGCTCTTTTTTTTTTTTTAATTGAATCACCGTGAGATACAGTTACAAAGCTTTCATGTTTGAGTTTCAATCATACAATGATCAAACACCCATCCTTCCACCAGTGCACATTCCACCACCAATGTACCCAGTATCCCCCCTTCCCCCCATCACACCCCTCCCCCACATCTATGGCAGATAATTTCCCCCATACTCTCTCTCTACTTTTGGGCATTATGGTTTGCAATACAGATGCTGAGAGGCCATCACGTTTGGTCCTTTATCTGCTTTCAGCACACATCTCCCATCCCGAGTGATCCCTCCAGCCATCATTGCCTAAGTGATCCCTTCTTTATCCCAGCTGCCTTCTCCCCCAGCTCATGAGACAGGCTTCCGACTGTGGAGCAATCTTCCTGGCCCTGGCCTCTACTGTCCTTGGGTGGCTGTTTCATAGTATGTTATTTTATATTCCACAAATGCCACTGTCGCTCTAATTGCTAATGCAATTGGACCCACCTTTGGGAGCAAGGGAGGAGGCTGGTTCATGGATGAGTAACCAAACACCCAGGAGGGGGTTTAGAGGCACTTCCTGCTGCACTGATGGCATGTTGGGAATGTTTTGCCTTTTGTTTTTGTTTGGGGGCCACACCCAACATTGCTTAGGGGTCACTCCTGTCTCTGTACACGGAAATAGCGAGGGGGGGGGCAGCATATGAGATGCGGGCATTGAATCTGCCTTGGGCATGTGCAAGGTAAGTGTCCTACCTGCTGTGCTATCGCTGGGCGCCCGGAGGATGCGAATTCTGATCCTAGAAGCAATCAGCCAAGCTCCCACGCCTGGACTGTGTCGTGAGAGGGAGGCACGCGGGGCGGGAGACCTTTCCGAGGCAGGCTGTTTAGCTGCTGCCTCTCAGAAGATGCTCCCTCCAGAGACGCAGCTGGGGGCTGAGGGATAGTGCAGTTAGCTGCTTTGCTTTGCATCTTGCCAACCCAGTTGGAATCCCCAGAACCACAGCTGGTCCCCTGAGCACCGCTGGGGCTCACTGCTGAGCGGAGAAGCAGGCATAGCCCCTAATCAGTACCCAGGCTGGCACCCCAAACAAACCAGATGCCTTTGGGAAGCCTGGGAGACGGCTCTGTGGACCGGAGCTCAGGTTTGGCCTGCAGGAAGCGCCAGCCCCATCTCCGGCCCCTCCAGTCCCCGGAGCACCACCGGGAGGAAGCCAGGCACCAAGCTCCAGGTTACCCTTGAACGCTGCCCGTGTGACCCAAAAGACAAAGAAATAAACACAAATCATGATCCTTATTTCATATAGTTTCTTCTATTGTTGCTTTCGGCCACACCTGGCAGTCCGGGGGGCAGGGAGGGCCCACTCAGCTCAGTGCCTGGGGGACCAGGAGTGCTGACCATCAGTCTCAGGCCTCTCACATGGAAAACTCGTACAATGGCCCTTGGTCTAGCTCCCAGGCTCCTGGTTATTTTTATTTTGAGCCGAAGGCAGTTGAGACGAAACAGATGTGGGGAAAGTTCCCTGTCCTCCTGTCAGCCTGAATACCAGGGTAGGTGTTTCTTTTTGGGAAATAAATGTTCCCTGTCCAGGGAGAAGAGCAGCTCTCAGCCCTGCAGGCCAGGTACTGACATGGCGACAAGTGTGCGGATCCAGCCCCACCCCCGATGGTACGAGCCTTTCTGTCCGACAAGCCCTAGATGTATTTCCTACTAGGACCCCGTGATTTGACGTCCCTCAGAGCCCCACCTCCCTTTCCTTTGTTAAAATGGGCTCGGGGACCCTGAGTCTAATTGCTTCTGTGAGTTTGGCCTCTTTCTGGTGACCTCCCGTGCATTGAATGCAATTAGACTATTCTCGTTCTTTCTCTTGTTAATCAAACTTGGTTTCATTCATAGGCCCCATATACCCTAGAAGGGTAGAGGAAACATTTTTTCTTCCTGGTACCTCAAATCTCAGACTGGAGCAATAGCACAGCGGGTAGGGTGTTTGCCTTGCACACATCCAACCTGGGTTCGATTCCTCTGTCTTTCTTGGAGAGCCCGGCAAGCTACTGAGAACATCCCACCCTCATGGCAGAGCCTGGCAAGCTCCCCGTGGCATATTCGATATGGCAAAAACAGTAACAACAAGTCTCACAATGGAGATGTTACTGGTGCCCACTCGAGCAAATAGATGAACAACGGGACGACAGTGCTGCAGTGCAGTGCTACCTCAAATCTCGGAACAACAACTCCCCACCATGGGGACAATCTTGAAGTTGTTTTATTTTTTCTCAAGCCCTCTTGGTGCCCCTTCCCTTTCCCTGCAAAATTCTGGCCGTAATTGTTCTTTGTTAGTGTGACAAGCTCAGGTAAGTTCATACTCTGAGCCTCTTAGCTCAGCATCCGGCGTAGACGTTACCTGGTAGATATTAAGTGGCGTTTTATGTCATCTTCCTGAGGTGGCAGGGCCCACACTTCACGAGGGTAGAAACGAAAGTTCGGAGGGTTTCCGTTCCTTGCTCCGGGCCACGCGGAAAAGAGCAGAGACGGAAGCCAGATGTTTTGACTGCAGAGCCCGGGCCGGCTGCCTTTGAAGTAGTTATTATTTCACCTCTTAGCGTTGTCAGGAACTTTGATTCTTGCCGAGACAATTTCGAATGAAGGCTTAACCTTGATTGCCCAGACAGCTCTAGAAATCCAAGACAAGCCGGCCATGGTAGATGAGGCAGAGCTGGAAGCAGCGCCGGAGACCCTTCAGGCACAAACCCGGGGAGCTGAGAGGAGTTTTAATCAGTGCGGGAGGCCGGGAAGGGCGTGACACTGGATGGGGTGAGTGTGATGGCCACAGATGTCAAAGATGAGCCGAGCTCTCGCCAAATCCGCTGCCAGGGAGACGGGAAGCCGAGGGCAGGCGAGAGCACTTCAGGGCCTGGCCTTGCAGCTGCTCCCGCTTCTCCTGGATTTCTGTCTTGAGGCTGGAGTGGAACTGAGCAGAGATCAGTTCGTATGACTGGTCGTGCGAGAGCAGGAAATCATAAGCCCCATGTTCTTTTCACTGAAAGTTGGCAAGAAGTCACAGCGGAAGCCCTGGGCGGCAGATTCATCTCTTAAAAATGAAAGGGACGGGTGGGGGAGGGGCGCCGATCAGGTTTGGGTTTTTTTATAGGGGAGGGGGCTCCCGAGCAGTGCTTAGGAGGCCTGAGGGCCACTCCCAGGGGTCCTTGGGGGACCACGGGGTGCTTCGGCCGGAAGCTAAGTCTTCCACCTCTGCAAGAGCCTCGTGTTCCCACGCTTGGACCCCCCCCCCCTCCCAGCCCTACTCCCGTTCTTTGAGCTGATGGGCTTGTCCGTGGCGTTAGTTTCTTTACATAGGCAAGGAAAGGTCACCAAATATTTACACGCCTCTTATCATTGACCACAGAGAGGTCGTTATTTATTCTGGGGCTCGTTATCTTCGTGCGGTGTCCCTCGGTCCTTTGTGAAGAATGACAAAGGGCTGTCTTATAAATTAAGAGGTTGTTTCTGTAGGCTAAGGGAGTTGTTTGCTCGTAGTTTTGAACCTTAATAGTTATTATGTGAAAGTGCATCTTTGTTCCACTTTTGTGGGGAGAACTGTTTGTCTTCTTGAAGTTTGTACCAGGTTTGTAGCTACGACAGGGGTGGGCTGGATGTGCATGTGTATATGTGTGTGTACGTGCAGGTGTGTGTGATATGTGCATGTATGTGCTGTGTGTATGTATGTGGTGTGTGCCTGAATGTGTATCTATGTGTGTGGTGTGTGTCATGTATGTGTATAGTGTATGTGTGTAGTATAGTGTCTGTGTGTAGTGTATGTGTGCTGTGTGTATGTATGTGGTGTGTGCCTGAATGTGTATCTATGTGTGTGGTGTGTGTCATGTATGTGTATAGTGTATATGTGTAGTATAGTGTCTGTGTGTAGTGTATGTGTGTTGTGTGTAGTATATGTGTGTGATGTCTGTGTGTGCAGTGTATGTGTGTGATGTGTGTATGTGGTGTTTGTGTAGTGTAAGTATGTGGTATCTCTATGTGTGTAGCATGTGTATGTGTGTGGTGTCTCTGTGTGTGGTGTGTGTGTGGTGTGTGTAACATATGTGTGTGGTGTCTGTATGTGTGTGGTACATGTATGTGGTATGTATGTGTGTGTCTTGGCACACGCTCTACCTCTAAGCCATACTCCAGGATTTTATTCACCATACCCACAATACTTTACAAGGTCCTCAATATTCTCTTTTACTTAACAGAAAACTATTCTTACTGAAACTGAGACTTCTCTCGGCACCTCACAATGGGCTGGGAGCGAGTAGGGCCGCGGGCACTTGCCCTCCGCAGCCGAGCAGGGTGCAGTGCCCCCGCCTCGCACGGCCCCTGAACGATCCCTCAGCACAGCCAGGTCTGGCCCCCAAAAACGATTTTAAAAAGAATAATTTTTATTATAAACAATCAAGTCATTTATTCCTTGCAAACTCCCAGGGCTTTTGAGGAATGGGTTCAGAGGATTTTCATTTTCAAGTTTCCCTTGACTGACCACTGGCCCTCGGAGTTGCGGAGTCTGGGGGCTGAGCTTCAGCCCCCCCCCCCCGGCTGTGCGCGGCCATGGCCACTGGCCCCCCCTCCCAGCGCCTCCCATCAATGCCATCATCTTCACAAATGCCTCCAGGAGGTAGTTCTGGTGTGTGTGTGTGTGTGTGTGTGTGTGTGTGTGTATGTGTGTGTGTGCGCGCGTGCACATGCGTGTTCTGGCTGCCGGTTTGTGTCGTCTCCTTGTTCACATCACAGTGACTGTCTCTCATCTCCGCCGTCGTACCCCAGAGGCAGGAGGCGTCCTCTCAGTGGCCGAGCAGCGACCACAGGGCACAGTGCCTGGCCTTCTCTCTGCCGTCTGGGCACGATGGGCGTTATGCTGAGCCCAGGTCTCAGCTGTTTGGAAAAGGCGCCTGGGCCGGAGGCTGCTAAATTCGCCTCTCAGACCAGTGCCTCCGTCCCTGATAAACGCCGAGAGGAAACAGTGCTCGCGTACTTGGGATTGCGACGGCGTCAATTTGGTGGCGCCTGTTTTCAAACCTGAGGCCTCCCCCAGGCAGGGTGGGTGCCGGGCTATATCCTCACCCTCTGTTTAAGTTTTGTGTTGGTGGTGTTCAGGGCTTACTCCTGCCTCTGTGCTCAGGGATCAGTCCTGGCCATGCCTAGGGACCACACGTGGGGCCAAGGATCCGACCTGGGCCACGCACAGGCAGGCGAGCTCTGTGTCCACGGTGCTCTCTCCCCGGCCACACTGCTAATGCGTTTCTGTGGGCAGGCGACCAGCCCCCTGCAGAACGCCTGAGCTAACGCCAAGGTAGCCATGTAGCCCACCTGGTCTGCCCCTCAGAAACACCTGATGCCCCCTCCCAGGGCTCGTGCCAGCGCATACAGACGCACGGGTGTGGGTGGGGCCGGAGAGGTCGTTCAGGGCTTAAGGCGTTTGCCTTGCACCTGGCAGATCCTGGTTCAATCCTCGGTCCCTGAGCACTGCGCTATGTCCCTCCCCCCCAAAAAAAATAAAACCAAAAAGAAAAAAAGGAACAAAAAATGGGGATGAGGGAGCTTCTTGTATTCTTACTTTTCCTTTATTATTTAAAAAAATTTTTTTAATGACTCACCATGAAATACAGTTACAGACTTACAAACTTTGGTGATTATGTTTCAGCCATATAATTATCGAGGACCCATCCCTCCACCAGGGCCCGTTCTCCACCACCAGTGGTCCCAGCATCCCTCCCGCCACTCCCACCCCTCTTACTCTTCCTTTAATCTACACCACGAGGCCTGTTGGGGTGCGTGGCCCTGGCCAGCCTGGCCAGGACAGTGTTTCTGTGGGGGTCTGGGCAGTTTTTCCAGCTCCGCATGGCTCAGAACCTTTCTAGTGTTCAGAGTCAAAGGGGGAAGGTTCGGGGGGAGCAGTGTCGGGCAAGGTGTCTGTCCTTGGTGCGGGACTGTGTCCCAGGCAGGCCCAGGGCAGGGGTGCATGCACACTTACAGCCCAAATATGGCCTTTGCTTGGGCGGCAGGCACAGGGTTTCCTGTTCCCGGGATGCCCTACACCCGCCTGGGCCCCTTCTCCGTTGTAGATCCCACTGAGGGAATTTCTCTTCCATCGTCTTGCATGGTAAAGGCATGATACGCTTTGTTTGTTTGTTTGTTTCAGTTGGAGGCCACACCGGTGCCGCTCAGGGCTGACTCCTGGCTCTGCACTCGGGATCACTCCTGGAGGTGCCGACGGCAAGGGGATCGCAAGTGACTCCCTCTGTCCCATCGCTCCGGCCCCCAAGCAGAATAGCTTTTAGGCAGCCTCTGGCTGCCATGGGCTGGAGCGATAGCACAGCGGGTAGGACATTTGCCTTTCAGGGCCGACCCGGGTTCGATTCCTCTGTCCCTCTCAGAGAGCCCGGCAAGCTACCGAGAGGATCCCGCCCGCACAGCAGAGCCTGGCAAGCTCCCCATGGCGTATTCGATATGCCAAAGACAGTGACAACAAGTCTCACAGTGGAGACGTTAGTGGTGCCCGCTCGAGCAAATCAATGAACAGCGGGGACAGTGTTACAGTGTGACGTGCTGGTCACCAAGGCTGCTGAGCGGTGCAGCTCGGAGACGGAGCTGGGGCTGGCATCTCCCCCCCACCCCCCCACCCTCTGCTTATCCGAGTAGCTCTCGCTGTCCGGAAAATGATTTTAATAGGAACATTTGTTACATTCACTCTCCAACACCAAATGTCTTCAAAGATCCCTTAACCACTGAGTAGTCTGCCCGCATTTTCATTTAAATTGGGCAAATGAACAAGGGTATGGACAGAGGTGGTAATAAATATTTGAATGCTATTAAAACAGCAACAACAATGTTTATTGAGGAAAACTGGTTCCATAATCTCATTATGTTAAAATTGGGAATTTGACCCAGAGGTATAGTAAAACCATGTCTAAAAGGACCTACTGTCCCTTATTAATTGAACATGAAAGAGTTTTCCCCTCAGCTGCTGCAGGGGAAATGACATTTCTTTTCATGGAGGGAAATGAAATGAAATAATTTTTCTAGTAAGAAATGCCATGTTTGGCCTTTCCGATTTAAAAAAAAATCCTTTTGTTCTCACTTCTTTCTTTCTTCTTTCCTTCCATTTTTTTTCTCTCTTTCCAGTTCTTATCGTGCCATTAGCCCCAGTCACAGTTTGATTTTTCTGAGAAAAACAAGGAACTCCTAAAGAGATGAGGTCTATCACTAGTGGGAAATTTCTCCAAGCTCCCAGAATATTCTAGATATCCCAAGCATCTGCCTGCAGAATTCTACCAAGGGCTATTTGCCAAGGTCCTGTTTGTGGGGTGTGTTCACTCGGCGCGTGTTAGCTTGCTTATAACCTGGAAAGCTCAAACTCGAGCTTTCGTCTATCGTCTGCAGCTGGCCTCACTGACTTTTCACAAGCCGCGTGCAAGGCAAACACCCTCCCTCCGGTACTCTCGCTCTGCCCCAGGACACTAATCCTGAGAGATGGTGCGGATGTGGGGTCAGGGCCTGAACCTAACACACTTGAGGCTGAACCCAACACGCTTCAGCTGTTCTCTTCTTACCACGTGACTAATTATTAGTTTTTAGTCCTTAATTTACTTTTTGTTTTGGGGGTCACACCCGATGATGCACAGGGGTCACTCCTGGCTCTGCACTCAGGAGTCACTCCTGGCGGTGCTCGGGGGACCCTATGGGATGCTGGGAATCGAACCCGGGTCGGCCGCATGCAAGGCAAACATCCTCCCACTATGCTATTGCTCCAGCCCCCTTTTATTTACTTTTGTTCTCAGGGCCACACCCAGCAGTGCTCGGGGGCTATTCCTAACCCTGTGCTCAGGAATCAGCTGTGCTGGTACTCAGGGCTACTCCTAACCCTGTGCTCTCCTGGTACTCAGGGCACGCCACGCAGTGCCAGGAATCGAACCAGAGTCAGCAGCATGCAAGGCAAGCTCTGTGCCCACTCCACTGTCTGTCCAGGCTTCTTTGAGGTTTCAACAGCTGCCCATCTGCTCCCGGCCCCCCTCCCTCCCCGCCTCCCTCCCTGCCTTTGCAAGCTGTTGACAGCGCACTTGTCAACATAATCCCGCCACACGCACAGAAGCTCCCCCACGCCTTTTGCGTCAGAACTGGTGCATTGGTTGCTTCTCTGTTGGTTGCAGGGACACGTCCTACACTGCTCAGGCTGACTCGGGGGGGGGGGGGGGGGGCGGGGCTCAGGGATCATTCCTGGCAGTGCTGGAGGGGACCGCATAAGGTGCCAATAATTGAACTGCAGTCACCGATGTGCCAGGCGAACTCCTTAACATCAACACTGTCTCTCCAGTCGCTAGACCTGAGTTGATCTTCGACCATCGGTGCATGCACCCGAGCCAGCGTGAGGTGTAGAAAGGCTGAGAGCCACTGGCCTGCTGCCTCGGCGTGAACTGCTGCCGAGTAGAGGGTCTTCGGGTATGGAGGGTTGAATGCCGCCTTCGTGCATTTACTATGGTTTCCCCACCTACTTGCCCCAAGGCTCAGCAGGTGAGAGATAGACAAGCAAAGGCAGCACCAGGACAGGCTCAGAGAGAAGCCAGAAGGAGCCTGGTCTACGTTTTGGTTCCATATTTCCTGGAGTTGAGCACTGGGACCTGGAGTTGAGTCATGATTTCCCCAGAGTGACATAGCCATGGTGAGGCCAACTAAGGGTGACCAATCAGATGCAGGTAGGGAAGCCCCTCTGTATAACCATTATGTAACTCATATGAAACCCTTATGTGACTCCAACTTATGACCAATCAGCTAAGTACAAGTAGCGGAAAGCCCCTCAGACTGCAGCCAAAAAAGGGTGGTCCGTGGAAAGTCCCTGTTATATATAAAGTTGTGGTGTAAAAGCTCCTCGCTTTGGAGACTCGGGGCCGCTGGTTCTGAGAAGGCTTCCACTGTGTCGGTGAGCCGGATGAGGGCCCTCGCTCGAGCTAGCCAATAAAGACCCTTTGCTTACTGCACCGCAACTTGTCTTCATGTGATTCCTCGGGGAGATCTTGGCCCGGTTTAATACAGGAAAGTTGATTACAAATGTGAACAGGCGCTGTGGATGCTTAGAAACATTTTGGGTCCCGGGAAGCTGTGATTAAAGCCCCATCTTGTAGACTGTTCCCCCTCATCTGATTGTGCTTATTAGTTTTATGTTGTTCGGTTTGGGGGCCACAGCCAGCAGTGCTCGGGGATGGGTCCTGGCCAGACTCCAGGGACTGTATGTGGTGCTGGGAATTGAACCTGGGTCAGCTGTGTGCAAAGCAAATGCCCCATCCACTATCTCTCTGGCCTCTACTGTTGTTGTTGTCATTTTTTTTCAAAGTTCAGTAAAATACGCAGGACATGCTAGTGTTAAGGGTGTAGCCTGCTGTGCAGAGTGAATTCTCCATATTGTGCAATCTCTGTAAGTTTTTCATGATCCCAAAGTAAAACTCTGTCCCCAGGGCTGGAGTGATAGGACAGCAGGTAGAGCATTTGCCCTGCGGGTGGCTGACTGGGGATCGATCCTGAGCACTGCCAGGAGTAATTCCTGAGTGCAGAGCCAGGAGTAAGCCCTGAGCATCACTGGGTGTGACCCATAAAGCAAAAATTTAAACAGTCAGTTCCTGTTCTCCCAACCCAGCTTGGTCTACTCCCACCCCACCATTCTGCTTTCTCTCTCTCTCTCTCTCTCTTCCTCTTTCTCTCTCTTCCTCCCTCCCCCCTTCTCTCTCTGTCTGCCTGCTAAAGTGGGGGCACAGCCTCATCGAAGAGGAATGCAGCATTTGGCTTTGGGACTTATGTCCTGGAGGTGGATGGGCGCCGGGTTGTCAGTGGGGTGGCAGGTGGCAGAATCACATCCTTCTTTGGAGCAGGGAGAATGTCTGGGGGGGGGGGGCACACCCAGCAATGCTCAGGGGCTATTCCTGGCTCTGTGCTCATGGATCAATCCTCGATGGTGCCAGAAGTTGAACCAGGGTCAACTGAAGTGGCCAGGTGTGAGGCACACGCTTTGTCTCCTGAACTGTGTCTCCGGCCACTCACTTCTCCTTTCAAGACAGGATAATCCTCCTTTGAAAGTAAATATACGTTTTCTCTAGCCATCCGTCTATTCAAGACACTTGGTCTTCAGGCCATACCAGTGGTGCCCAGGAATTGCTTCTGGCTCCGTGCTCAGAGGTGACTCTGGAGGGGCTCAGGGAATCTTATACATTCCTGGGGATGGACCCGGGGTTGGCCGGGTGCAAGGCGAGTGACGACTCCCTGTACTCTCGCTCTGGCTCTGTCTTTCAGACACGTGGGCTGTTTTCGCTTGTGAGCCATTGTTAGCTATTGTGAGTTTGGGAGCATGAACATTATTTTTGATCAATTTATCCCTCGGATAAATTGTTATTCAGTGATTTACATAGATCAGGACTGTCCCACCAGGAACCATAACAGAACCAGCCATCCCAAGGCCTTGACCATCTGATACACGGGCCACCTGAAAATGGGTCCTCCACACAATAAATACCATGTTGAGAAAGACGATCAGAACCAAAGGGCCACTTTGGACAACTTCTACCTTGAGGAGACGCTTTTAGGCTCAGATGAGATCATGAGATCATCCTGGGAAGGTCTCGGGGCTCGAAGTATCCAGCAGGGAGGCATGAATCTGGCACATGAGGCCCTGAGTT
The DNA here is from genome assembly GCF_027595985.1 of Sorex araneus. Taxonomy (NCBI): domain Eukaryota; kingdom Metazoa; phylum Chordata; class Mammalia; order Eulipotyphla; family Soricidae; genus Sorex; species Sorex araneus. The sequence goes on from NC_073302.1 coordinate 290,559,230, forward strand.
CAACTCCCAACACCCCAACACCCCCCAAAAATGGGGGAAAAAAGTAAGACTATACAAACACAGATGTTGCCATATTTACATGTGTGGCCTTTCCTGGACTTGCGTTCATCTGGTTCTTCACTTATTTTTTTGAAAAAAAAAATTGGGGAGGGGCACACCTGGCCCTGCTCAGGAGTTACTCTTGGCCCCGCACTCAGGAATCATTGCTGACGGTGCTCGGGGGCCCACCTGGGATGCCAGGGACCAAACCTAGGTCAGCGGCATGCGAGGCCAATGCCTTACTTACGGCACTCTCTCTCCAGGCCCTGAGCCATCCTTTGGCTCCTCTAGTTCCTCCTTGATTCATTTCCCCTCATTTCCGGTTTGCTTGCTTGCTTGGATTTGGGGCCACCCATTCACCCACTGTACTCAGGGCTTACGCAGTGAGCTGTGCTCAGAGCTCCCTTCTGGTGGTGCTCGAGGGACCGTAGGCAGTACCAGGGATGGAACCAGGGTGGGCCGGGTGCGAGACAAGAGCCCTAACCCCTGTAGGATCTCTCCGCTCCTCCTTTCACCTTCAAGGCAGAGAAACAGGCTGCAGCTCCTGTCTTTATCTTTCCACCCGTAGACCTGTGAGTTCGAGCTGGCGCGGCATCTCTTTGCTTTGCTTTTCCCTGTACTTCTCTGAAAGGCGCCCCACCTCCTGGGAGCAGAGGAAACCCCCATGCAGGGAGCCTCCTGCCCAGGAGGCATCTGAGAGGCGCTTGCCCGTGAATGATTACTGTATCCATTGCTAGGAGCTGAATGATTACTGTATCCATTGCTAGGAGCTGAATGATTACTGTATCCATTGCTAGGAGCTGAATGATTACTGTATCCATTGCTAGGAGCGCTCAGGGACTCTGTAAGGATCCCTTTATTAAGCCTCTTTTCATTTTCATTTTCCCTCAAGGTTTTTAGGATAGTGTGTGTGTGTGTGTGTGTGTGTGTGTGTGTGTGTGTGTGTGTGTGTTTTGGAGGGGGGGAGAAAGGGGTGGGGAAGCCATCAGAACTACACCTGGTGGTTCTCAGGGAGACAATTCCCACCTCTGCGCTCGGGAGTTACTCCAGAAATTGCTCAGGGGACCCTCTGTGGTGCTGGATTGTCAAACCAGGATCGTGGGGTGCAAGGCTTCACCCTTGTGCTGTCTCCCCAGCCCCGGGTTTGGTGTTTGCAACTCATCCGGCAGTGCTCGGTGAGTCCTCCTGGCTCAGGGTTTGGGGAACCCTGTATTGCCAGGGAGGGAAGGTGGGGGGGGCACACGCACAGCTTGCACTCCATTCAGGGGGCCCCTGTGCCCCTGTGTATGTGTGTATGAGACCCCCCCAATGATTAGTGACGGTTTCTGGGTGCGGGCCGGCTTCCCCACACACCTTGGGGAGGTAGGGGCAGGCGCGAGCCCGGTGGCCGAGCCCAGCTGGGGATGAGCATCTCCCGGTGAGCGGAGATCCCAGGTGTAAGGAATAGCAGCAAGGACCGTTGGCGACGGCGTCTTTCCGGGCGCGCTGCCTCCGGACGCGAGTCCTCTCCCACTCAGGGACCTGAGCCCCAGCCCGCCTCGGACCCAGGACCACGGGGACGTGGGGGCTTAGTTCTCTCACCCCAGAGAATACGGGTCAGTCGGGGGCGGGGACGGTTCCGCTCTCTTCCCCAGCGCACACGCAGGGCCGCCCCCGCGCCCCGCCCCCCGGGGTCGGCTGGGCAGGCTGGCCCCCTTCCAGCCACCCCCGACATCCTCGGAATCCAGACGTCCTAATTCTGAAATTCCTCGCTTGCTCTTCTGGAATGCGTTTCCTCATGACGCCGCTTCTAAAACCTCTTGTTCCTCCCCATCCAGCCCATTCTCTTTCACCGGAGCTTTGGGCGGCGGGGGTGTTGGGGGCTGAGAATTAGAAGAATAAAGTGGCTTGGGGCGGTTTGGGTGGGTCTGGGTGCCTACAAGTGTTTGGACAAAAGGGACCATGTCACAGATTAAATATGGGGGAAAAAAATCACTGTCCACATGGAACCCGTGGAAGACTCACAGTCCGGCAGAGTCCTGCAGGGCCAGCCTTCGGCTTAGGAGCGGCTGCGCACCGACAAAACGACGAAAGGAAAATGAACGGCAAATCTGAGCAGTGTTCCTCGAGCTGCCTCTCTTCAAAGGAGTGTGTCGGCATTTATAGATGAAAAAATGATAGCATGTCTGTAAATATTTCAATATGTAGTTTTATGAGATTAAAAACTGTTTAACACATACTGTGATTTAATCATCACATCCAAAAATAGTCACTTGGTGTCCAAATGATGTACAAAGAAAGAGTCTAGGCAAGGATTACCAGCGGGCACAGAACACAGGAAGAAATGAGGAGAGAGGGCCCGGAGGGTAGGAGAATCCTATTCTGGTTTGTGACTGAGCCTGGGTAGATCTCCAGCACTGTCACTGTCACGGTCCCTGAGCACTGCCAGGAGTCATCCCTGAGCCTAGAACCAGGAGGAAGCCCTGAGAGTAGAGTGCGGAAGGAAGGGAGGGAAGAGAGGGATGGAGGAAGGAAGGAAGGAAGGAAGGAAGGAAGGAAGGAAGGAAGGAAGGAAGGAAGGAAGGAAGGAAGGAAGGAAGGAAGGAAGGAAGGAAGGAAGGAAGAGAGGGAGGAGGGAGGAAGGAAGGAAGGAAGGAAGGAAGGAAGGAAGGAAGGAAGGAAGGAAGGAAGAGAGGGAGGAGGGAGGGAGGAAGGAAGGAAGGAAGGAAGGAAGGAAGGAAGGAAGGAAGGAAGGAAGGAAGGAAGGAAGGAAGGAAGGAAGGAAAGAAAGAAGGAAGAAAGGGAGAGAGGGAGAAGGAAGGGAGGGAGGAAGGAAGGAAGGAAGGAAGGAAGGAAGGAAGGAAGGAAGGAAGGAAGGAAGGAAGGAAGGAAAGAAGGAAGGAAGGGAGAGAGGGAGAAGGAAGGGAGGGAGGAAGGAAGGAAGGAAGGAAGGAAGAGGGAGAGAGGGTAGGAAGGAGGGAGGGGGAAGGAAGGGAAGGAGGGAGGGGGAGGAAGGGAGGGAGGGAGAAAAGAAGAAAGGGAGGAAGGGGGAAGGAAGGAAAAGGGGCAGGTAGGTAGACAGGGAAGGGCCCCATGGCAATGGATTCCTGGGAAGTAATAACACCAACAGCCACCAGGCTGCAGAAACCCACCTTGTGAGCACAGACCTAGGCTGGACCCTGCTCAGAGAGAAACTGAGCAGGAAGAAGGGCCAGGAAGAGAATATCAAAGACCATCCACTGCTCCCGACCGCCCTGCCAATGGACTCTTCCCTAGGTAGAAGCTCCATGTGGGGCAGGTTGGAAAGTTCCTAGGAAAGACTCAAACAAAGGAATCTCTCGCATATGCTGCCAAGCACATGTGCTGCTAGTGCCCATGTGTCATGGCCAAGCACATGCGGTGCCCAAACACATGTGCTGCCTGCATCTCCCCTCTTGAGATGAGTGTTTATTCATACCTTCATACTTTAATCCTGGGATGTGTACTGGGGTCTCTCCCCTTTGGAGAAGGCTTGTTCTCTCTCAAGTGCGTTATTCTCTCTCTCTCTCCTCCCCCTCACCCCTTCCTCAATACTTCCCAAAAAAAGCCCATTTTAACTTCACTGCTTGTCTCCCCTGAAATTCTTTTCTGTGAGGGAAAGGCAAGAACCCAAAACCCCTAGGTAAGACCTGGGACTGACTCTTCTTTCCTGCAAGGAGCGAGGCTCACGGTCCTAGATCTCCCCAGCTGGTCCCTGGTGCCAGCGGTGGATGAGGAGGGAAAGGCAGATTCCCTTCCTGAGGCTGCCAGCTTCCTCCTCCCCACTTACATAAGTGGGGAGATCCCGCCAGCAGCAGAACGGAGGGAGGAAAGAAGAGAGGGAGAGAAGGAAGGATGTAAGAAGGGAAGGAAAATATGGAGGAAGAAAGGAAGAAGGAATGAAAGGAGGGAGTGAAAGATGGATGGAAGGAAGAAGAGGAGGAAGGAAGAAAGGAAGGAAGGAAGGAAGGAAGGAAGGAAGGAAGGAAGGAAGGAAGGAAGGAAGGAAGGAAGGAAGGAAGGAGGAAGGAACAGAAGGAGGAAGAATAGACCTGCTTCCTGTTTGTTTACAGTATGTACTGAGAAAGCATCCCTGCCCCCAAAGGAGTGGAACTGAATTGAGTTGTGCCGATGAATCTATCAGCCCCTGGAAGTGCTGGGTTTAGAGGGACTAGTTGAGACCATGAGGATCTAGGCAGCAGGATCTGGAATATGGGAAACTGATTTCTCCAAAAATAGCAAAATCATAAGTCAGCGACACACACACACACACACACACACACACACATGCGCCCACACTTTCCATTAGAAAGAAGAACCTATACATTAAGAGAGATTTAGAGATGGCTGAGGAGCTATGACAGACAAGCATACTTGGACGCTGTCTCAAACAAAGCAAGGGTACAATCATTTATGAAAACCACAGAAAACTGAATATTTTAGTGAACCTAGTGGGATAGTGATCAAATATAAAATGACACACACGTACACATTCCACACCAAAGTCATTTCAGATGAATTGAGTTGAGACCATGGATTCCCTTCAAGGGCTGCTGGTGCGTCTCTCTGTGAGGGGGCGGGAGGAGTTTGTGCGTGGAGCGAGACTCGCCAGGAGTTAAGGACAGTTGAAGTTGCTCCACGGACACTCACTATTCTCCCTGCTTTTGTATATGTCGGAAGGAAGGAAAGAAGGAAGGAAGGAAGGAAGGAAGGAAGGAAGGAAGGAAGGAAGGAAGGAAGGAAGGAAGGAAGGAAGGAAGGAAGGAAGGAAGGAAAAACCAACAAAGGTACAAGAATATGGGCTGGAGCGATAGCACAGCAGGTAGGGTGTTTGCCTTGCAAGCGGCCGACCCGGGTTCTATTCCCAGCATCCCATATGGTCCCCTGAGCACCGCCAGGGGTAATTTCTGAGTGCAGAGCCAGGAGTAATCCCTGTGCATCACTGGGTATGACCCAAAAAGCAAAAAGCAAAAAAGAAAGGTACAAGGAATAAATGAAGGTGCAAACAGCTAGTTCTCCATGCATAGTTCCTGTGCGTGAGGGATGCCAGCCAGCTTACCTCGAAGTCTGTAACTAGACTTTAGAATTCAAGGTTGGGGTTATCTGCTCCTTTTCATCTACGGGGCTCAAGCTGCATAACTATTGCTCACTGCTTGGCGTTCCACGCTTCCTCCAGGCTCTGTGCTCAGGGACAACTTCTCGTGGTCCTCGGGAGATCCTATATGGCTGGGGATTGAACCAGAATCAGCCATGTGCCAAGCAAGCTCCCAGCTCGGTCATAAACTTTCCTGGAAGCATCCCGTGACGTGGTATATCAGGGAATTGCTCAGTTTATATGAGCTGGCACGGAGCTCTCGGGGCCAATAAACAAAGCCAAGAGGAAAGAGCCTGCGCAGAGCTGGGCCTGCCCGCCCCAGTGCAGTCGGCGGCTGGGAGCTCCCTGGCACAGCCTCACTGGGTCCTCGAGGACAGGGACCTGCAGGAACCCTGACGTGCCCTTGGCAATTCTCCCAAGCCACTTAGCACAAAGCCCCGCATGGATTTCAATCACACCAACATTTCCAAGCAATTAAGTCTATGTTTCATGAAGCAGCATCGATCCCCATGTAAATATTAGCCGGTCCTGAAATATTGAATAGTTTCCCCTTTGGTTGTTCACCACGCTTTACCGCTTCCCCCACGCCTTGCTTGAATATAGATGTTGTTTTCCCTGGGTGTTGGAGAACTTTCTTACTATCAACCGCCTGGAAATTAGGTCAGCATTTATATTTTAGGGCTCGCTTTTCCTCGCCCTTCCTGTGCTCATCATGGCAGTGCTGTTGGCCTACTTACGAGCGTCCTTCTCCCTTAGCTCTGTCACAGGGCACCGAGCCGGCTGTCCCTGGAAACACACTTCTCCTTCTCCGACCCCTGCGACACCTTGCATGAATCCTAGAAGCCACCTCCAAGTCCAGTGCTCCCTCGCTTCAGAATAATGAGGAGAAAGCACACATCACACACACAAAAAAATTTTTTTGTATCAAAAAAAAAAGCAGTTGAGAGATAATTTATTCCTCGATGGAGGGCTGAATGTTGAAAGATTGTGTTTTTTTTTAAATTTCATTCATTTATTCTTCTGTCCCTCTCGGAGAGCCCAGCAAGCTACCGAGAGTATCCCGCCCCCAAGGCAGAGCCTGGCAAGCTCCCCGTGGCATATCTCATATGCCGAAAACAATAACAAGTCTCACAATGAAGATGTTACTGGTGCCCGCTTGTGCAGAACGATGAACAACGGGACGACAGTGCTACAGTGCAGTGCTTTTTATTTTGTTTTCCCCTATTTTTTTTATTTTATTGAATCACCATGAGATAGAGCACTACGAAGTTGTTCATGATTAGGTATCAGTCATCCAACATTCCAACACCTGTCCCTCCACCAGCGTCATTTCCGAGAGTCCCCAGTTTCCCTCCCATCACCTCCACCCCCACCCCCATTGTACCTTTATATTAGACACCTCTCTTCCCCCTTCCCCGCCCCCTGCCCTCTCTCATTTTAGGCATTATAGTTTGCAATGCAGATGCTGAAAGGTTATCATGTATAATATAACCTTTACCTGCTTTCAACCCTCAGTTCCTGTTCAGAATGGTCATTTCCAACTAATAGTGGAAAGGCTGTTATTTTTTGTTTGGTTTAATTTTCTCTGGGAAGAGATGATGCACCCCAGAAGTGCTGAGGGCTAGTTCTCGCAGGGCCAGAGAGCACAGTGGCTAGGACATATGCTCTGTGTGAGAAGGTAAGGGTTCAAGCTGTCTCTCTGCATGGTCAGCTAGGAACAGTCCTTTGGCACCACCAGGTATGATCCAAAAGTGAAAAAATAAAAGTAACCACCAATATTCTCTCTTTGAGGTATTTTTGACGTGTCTCTGTAGTGCTGAGAAAAATGCATATAAGCATCCAAATGCATTGAAGCCACATAAAAGCCTTGAAGATCAGGGTAGAATAATTTCTTTCTAATTGAAGTAAAGTAGTTAATTTTTAGATTTTAAAGAGCAAAAAAAGAAATCCCAAATCCTTTTGGAAACTCATTTTATTTTTAAAGCAGCATTCATGGTTTTAATAAAAACACACATATTATTTAACGCTTTCCATATTCTAATTTCAGAATCTTTTATGGGAGATGTTTAAATATCCCAGTGGGTTAGAAGCAGGAGCAGAGAAAAAAGAAAGTTTTTTTTTAAAAAATAGATGACTTTAAAAGTATCTTTGCTTCTAATTTTATATTTCTTAGCTTTGTCCTTCTTTCAGATTCGCTGAATTATGGGCAATATTCATGGTTTTGCTACTACTAAATGCCCAGAATCTACTAATGTTCTTGTCCTGGGGGTTTCATGTCATGATTTCCCACTAATTACATCTTTTCTCTGAAGGGGCTCATTGCTGAGCTTCAATCCCAAGTTCCCGGGCATTTGATCATTAAGTTTGAGATTTTATGGAACAAACGAGCAATGAGTTTTAGTTATAGCAAGGTACGTCCTTCCCCTCACCCCTTTTTAACAAAGAGGGGGAGCACAGAGAGAAATTCCAGAACATGTAGACTGATGCTTGCCAAATAGTTCTCTCGGCATTTTGTAAACAAACAGTGATGCCGAGATGAGCAGATGCATGAATGAAGTTTAAGTTAAACGACACTCCCCGTTTCCTTTTTTGGGAAGTTGACTCTAGAAATTATTGGGGGAAAATGACGTTTTGTTCACAGCTGTCTTAATTACCCAGGCAATGAACATTATCTTTCAAGACATAAAGGGAGGACATGTGAGGCTTGGGATAAGGAGATTTCAAACAGGTTAAGTAATCTGACTGGGCCTGGGTTCAAGGAAGGAGAGAGGTGCAGGGTCTGTGGAGAGAGGGAGAGAGAGAGAGAGAGAGAGAGAGAGAGAGAGAGAGAGAGGAGAGAGAATCAGAGAATCAGAGAGAGAGAATCAGAGAGAGAACCAGAGAGAGAATCAGAAAGAGAGAGAATCAGAGAATCAGAGAGAGAACCAGAGAATCAGAGAGAGAGAGAGAGAGAGAGAGAGAACCAGAGAGAGAATCAGAGAAAGAATCAGAGAGAGAGAATCAGAGGATCAGAGAGAGAATCAGAGAATCAGAGAGAATCAGAGACAGAGAATCAGAGAGAGAGAGAGAGAAAATCAGAGAATCAGAGAATCAGAGAGAATCAGAGAGAAAGAATCAGAGAGAGAATCAGAAAAAGAGAGAATCAGAGAATTGGTGAGAGAATCAGAAAGAGAGAGAGAATCAGAGAATCAGAGAGAGAATCAGAGAGAATCAGAGAGAGAATCAGAGAGAGTCAGAGAGAGAGTCAGAGAAAGAGTCAGAGAGACACTCCGCGCTAGCACAGAGGGCAGGGCACTTACTTGCCTGCAGCCAATATGGGTTTGATCCCCACCACGACTCAGGGTCCTCCTAACACTGCCAGGAGTGATCCCCGAGTGTGGTATCGGGACTAAGCTTTGAGTACCACTGGGTATGACCCAGCACATGCACTGCCCCCTCCCCCCTAAAAAGAAACAGCTAAAAATAAATGAACCATTTCCATGACATTAACTCAGGGTGTTGCTGTGACTCTCCTTGTAATATGATACAAAAGTGGCATTTGGCAACTCAGCAGAACACAAAGCTGGAGGTTAGGAAATGCATAGGTTCAGGAACACAACCCGCATAACAACAACAACAACAACAACAAAACTGGTAATGGGTCAGGACACTGGCCCCAGGCTGGCAGGAAGCAAAGTCAAGAAGTGCAGTGGAGGGCCTGAGAGATAGCATAGTGGGTAGGGCACATGCCTTGCACGCGAGCAGCCTGTGCTCAATCCCCGGCATCCCATATGGTCCCACGAGCACCGCCAGGAATAATTCCTGAGTGCAGAGCTAAAATGCTAGTCCCTGAACATCCTGGGTATGACCCCCAACCCAGAACCAGATGAAACAAGAAGAGCAGTGGAAAATGTTTCTAGAAGAGCCTGAGGTACGCTCAGACCCTCGTGCTCAGACCCATCAGCACAGAGGCGAGGGGCACACGTGGTCTCAGGGGAGGTCAAGTCTGGCAGGAGGGAGGGGGAGGGGGGAACCATGGGTGTCTCAGGGACTGCAGGGCTGGTGGAAATCCCACTCTGGGCCTCCCACATCTGGGCCACCCAGTGGGCTCTGGGAACTGGGTTGGTCTGGGTTTGGGTCCTGGCTTATGGGGGAGGCCATGGGGGCTGCATTCGGGGTGTGTTGCTTGGCTTCGGGGTGCGTTGATTTCTACTATTTCTAGAGATCAGCCCGCCTTGCTGGCCAGGGTCAGTGACGTTTCAGGATGTGGTGGAAACATCCCGTATCCAAGCTAGGAAATGCGGTTCTACATCTACACAATGGAATACTACGCAGCTGTCAGGAGAGATGAAGTCATGAAATTTGCTTATAAGTGGATGGACATGGAGAGTATCACACTCAGTGAAATGAGTCAGAAAGAGAGGGACAGACATAGAAGGACTGCACTCATTTGTGGAATATAAAATAACATGATATGAGATGGACACCTAAGGACAATAGAGACAAGAGCCAGGAATATTGCCCCATCGTTGGAAGCCGCCCTCATGAGCTGGGGGAGAAGGCAGCTGGGATAGAGAAGAGATCATTAAGACAATGATGGTTGGAGGGATTGTTCGGGATGGGAGATATGTGCTGAAAGTAGACAAAGGACCAAACGTGATGGCCTCTCAGCATCTGTATTACAAACCATAATGCCCAAAAGTAGAAGAGTATGGGGGAAATTGTCTGCCATGGAGGCAGGGGGAGAGTGGGAAAGGGGGTATATACAGGGACATTGGTGGTGGGGAATGTGCACTGGTGGAGGGTTGGGTGTTTGATCATTGTATGATTGAAACTCAAACATGAAAATTTGTAACTGTATCTCATGGTGATTCAATTAAAAAAGAAAAGAAAAGAAAAGAAAGGAAAGGAAGAGAAAAGAAAAGAAGAGGAGAGGAGAGGAGAGGAGAGGAGAGGAGAGGAGAGGAGAGGAGAGGAGAGGAGAGGAGAGGAGAGGAGAGGAGAGGAGAGGAGAGAAAGGGAAAGAAAATGTGGTTATCCCGGCTGGACAGACACCTCGCCGTGGTGACAGGCATTGTGGTTACCGGGGGAGAGGACGAGCGCTAGGTGCTGGGAACGACCCCGGGCCTCTGGGGCAGGGCACCGGGCACCTGGGACACACACGGGACACGGTGCCAGGCTTGGGGCTGCATGTTGTCAGTGTGGTGACAAAGGAGGGGGGTAGGACGTACCCCCAGGGGAGTCTGAAGAGGGTGAGAGAGAGGCTGGAGCAATAGCACAGAGGGGAGGGCACAGGCCTGGCACGTGGCCGACCCGGGTCTGATGTTCGGCATCCCACAGGCTCCTCCAGGCATGCCAGGGGTGATTCCTGAGCAAAGAGTCATGAGGAAGCCCTGAGCACTCTGGGTGTGGCCCCAAGACAATAATTTTTTTTAATAAACAGGGTGAGAAAGAGATCGTGAGAGAGAGAGAGGGGAGAGAAAGAGAGAGCAGACGTGGGATGACCCAACAACTCCCGGGTGCCAAGACTTTATACGAGGTGGTAAAGAAGAAACTTCTGGCGGTCCCCCCACATGCCCGGCCTCTGACCACCACGATGACCCCAGTACTGCCATTAAACCAGATCCAAGTGGGGGCCACTGGTGGTCCATGCCAGCGTCCATGTGTCTGATACACTTGCGGGCGGGGGCCCGAGTTCCTGTGCGCCCTTTCTCCAGACCCCAGCCTCTGAGACAGCCACTGCCTGTCTGAATCAACTTCATGCACTAGTCTCCTGAACCTTTATATTATTATTATTATTATTATTGTTACTGTTGTTATTATTATTATTATTATTATCAATTGAACCACTGTGAGATACACAGTTACAAAGTTGTTTGTGATGGGGTCTCAACCATACAATGTTCCAGCACCCGTCCCTTCACCTGTGCACATTTCCCATCACCAGTGTCCCCCGTTTCCCTCCCACCATCCCCTCCCAGCCTACCTCTATGGCAGACACTTCTCCTCTCTCTCTCTCTCCCTTTCCCTCTCCCTCCCTCCCTCTCTCTCCCTCTCTCTCTCCCTCTTTCTCTCTCTCCTTCTCTCCCTCTTTTTCTCTCTCTCTCCCTCTCTCCCTCTTTCTCTCTCTCCCTCTTTCTCTCACTCTCTCCCTTTCTCTCTCTCCCTCTCTCTCTCCCTCTCTCTTTCTCTCTCCCTCTCTCTCTCTTTCTTTCTCTCTCTCCCTCTCCCTGTCTCTCTCCTTTCTCTCCCTCCCTCTCCCTCTCCCTCTCCCTCTCTCTCTCTCCCTCTCTCTCTCTCCCTCTCTCTCTCTCTCTCTCTCTCTCTCTCTCTCTCTCTCCTGGGCATTATGGTTCACAATACATCATGTATATCCCTTTACCTCCTCTCTGCACCCAGTTGTTGTCCAGCGTGATCATTTCCAACTGTCATTGTCATAGTGGTCCCTTCTCTGTCCTAACTGCCCCACACCACTCCTTGTGGCATGCTTCCAACTGTGGACCGGTCCTCCTGGCCCTCAGTTCTACTGACCTTGGGTAATAGTCTCCTACTCTGTTTTTTCTTCTTATCTCCCACAAAGGAATGCCATCCGTCTGTGTCTGTCCCTCTCCTTTTCACTCCGCATGATCCTCTCCTCGTCCACCCATGTATAAGCAAATTTCGTGACTGCACTTCTCCTGGTGACTGCGTATCGTCCATCGTGCAGATGTGTCTTTTCTTTTTGCTTTTTGGGTCACACCCGGTGATGCACAGGGGTCAGTCCTGGCTCTGCACTCAGGAATCACCCCTGGCAATGCTCAGGGGACCATATGGGATGCCGGGAATCGAACCCGGGTCAGCCGCATGCAAGGCAAACGCCCTACCCGCTGTGCTATCGCTCCAGCCCCAGATGTGTCTTTTCTTAAGGCATGTGTCTGACTCAGCCCCCTGTGTGGCTTGGCTGGCCAGCTCCACCCCCGGGGCCTCCATCTGTCCCCTCTCCTCGCTGGCACGGGGCCGCCCTTGTCCGTGGCACTCAGTTAACCTCAGTTGAACAGTGACCAGGTTGCAAATGAACCTGCTCCACCAGCTGCAAAGAAAGGCGAGTTCCTCACTGCCAACAGCCCTGGCTTCCTGGGGGCCCCTCTGGCGAGCGGGGCGGGCAGAGACTCCAGCACGCTGCGTTGTGTCACCCTCTGCCCGCCGAGATCATCCCATTAGGAGGGATCAACAGGCAAGCAGTAACAAGTGCTATTTTGAGGGGCAGAAACGTGATAAAAATACCTCCCCGGCTACTGAGTGAGCGCGGAGGATTTTTATAGCTCTCCTTCCCAGAGATCTTACAGTTGTCTTCTCTGAACATCAGGAACGCGGGTGCTAAGGAAACGGGCCAGACACCATCAGGTGGAAGCAGTTTCTGACTTTGATTGCCAATGTATCTTTTATTTCTATGGCTGTCAATTCACATAAGATGTAGATGGTTTTTGATTTTTTTTTTCTGAATCTGCCAATCACCAAGACATTAAAATTCTGTGTAGGTTCTCGTGTGGCACGTGGTTTAAAATTCTGGTCACATATTAACATTTTCTAGGAAAAGTTTTATAAACATGTGTGTTGATATTTAATGTTAGGGGTTGGAGCAATAGTACAGCAGGGAGGTCATTTGCCTTGCATGTAGCTGACCCGGGTTCGATCCCCGGCATCCCATATGGTACCCTGAGCACTGTCAGGAGTAATTCCTGAGTGCAGAGCCAGGAGTAACCTCTGAGTATCACTAGATGTGGCCCCCCAATCAATTAATCGATCGATCACTGTATCACTGTCATCCCGTTGTTCATTGATTTACTCCAGCGGCTATCAGTAATGTCTCTATTACACTCAGCCCTGAGATTTTAGCAGCCTCTCCTTACTTGTCTTTCCCAACGATTGGAGGCTCTTTCAGGGTCAGGGGAATGAGACCTATCGTTACTGTTTTTGGCGTATCAAATACGCCACAGGTAGCTTGCTTCCATTGAAATTATCTTATATGTATATAGGTATGTTCATACGTAATATGTAATAAGCACTGATTTTGTTAAAAAAGAAGGAAGAAAGGGAAGAAGGAAAGAAGGAAAGAAGGAAGGAAGGAAGGAAGGAAGGAAGGAAGGAAGGAAGGAAGGAAAGAAGGAAGGAAGGAAGGAAAGAAGGAAGGAAGGAAGGAAGGAAGGAAGGAAGGAAGGAAGGAAGGAAGGAAGGAAGGAAGGAAGGAAGGAAGGAAAAGAAAAATTAATTTTTGGATAAATGCTTAGATTTTTTAGGTTTTTAAACTGCCAATTCCATATTGGTCTCCTCCCCGTCCTCCTGCCCTAAGGCACTGCTTTATCGGGGTCCACCGCTCCCACTGACCGGACATAGTGCCACGAAGTGGGCACTCAGCCAGCAAGCATCTGTCACGTGGTCCTCTTGCCCCTGCGTCCTCGTGTGGGGGTAGGGAGGGACAGAGCGAGCCTCTGGCTTCTCTTACCCACTGCAAGGGACACACCTGCAATACCTGCCTGAAATTTTGGTGACGGTTTCCCAAGGATCCCCATTTCCAAACACCATCACTGGGGGGGGGGGAGCGGGAGGGCTTCAGCAGAGCAATGTGGGGGAGACACCCCTCAGCGCCTCGCAGGGAGGTTGTGGGAGGAGGACGAGGGACCCCAGAACGGCACCTGACTTTCCACCGCCGTGTTGGTCGCCGTGAAGAAGTCTCTCGTGGTTTCTGGGCCCTACACCCCCTCCTGCCTTCCCGGGGGCTCCGCACGGCTCCTGGTGCGGGGCCGCCTCCTCTGGTCTGGCTCTGGTTCACTGCGGTCCCACCACGACTCTCTCAGACACGCCCGATCTCAGCAGCACCCCCCAAGCATGTGGCCGGACACGTGGCCCCCTCCATGTGGGCTGACCACCCCCTCTCAGGAAGAAGGCACTCGGCACCGAGAATCTTCCTTCAAGAGAGCAAGCAGGAAGAGACCCTACCCTGGGCCTGCGCCCGCCACCCCCGTGATGTCCAACTGACCCTTAGTGGGAAGGGCCAGAGCTGCAGCGGGGCAGCCCGGGGCTCAGGCCCACGCAGCCCCCACTCCACCTGCCTGTGGCGGGTGCAGCCAGCTCCTCCACGGGAGGCCGTGGAGAGGGAGGAAAATCTCCCGTCTCAGACCAGCCTGCTCGCACTTGGCCGGCAGCCAACTGGGTCCTGGGGGTTCTGGAAACGTCTGGAGATGGTGCATGTGCACGCGCATGTGTGTGCATGTGTGTGTGTGCATGTGTGCATGCGTGTGTGCATGTGTACGTCTGTGTGCATGTGTGTGTGCATGCGTGTGTGCATGTGTGTGCATGCATGGGTGCGCATGTGTGTGCATGTGCATGTGTGTGCATGTGTGCACGCATGTGTGTGCATGCATGTGTGTGCATGTTGTGCTCGTGTGTGTGCGTGTGTGCGTGTGTGTAGGGTGGTGCCCACTCTACCCCGGCAAGTGGGCTGGGTCATGGGCATTGGGAGTGGGGCGTGCCCGAGCTCTTCCCATGTTCCGTGAGCCTGGAGCGGAAGGGAGTGAGGGTCCCACAGGCACCACCCCCCTCTCTAGCCCCTTCCTCCCGCAGGCCCCGAGCCCGCAGGGCAGAGCTGGCCGGGGGCCCTGGAGCCCACGGCAGCTGGCCAGGCGCTGTTGAGGCAGCAGCACGCTGAGCTCCTGGGCTGGGTGTCGGCCCAGCTGAGGGTCCTGCCCTCCCAAACCTCTCCCCGCATGCAGAGATGCCCCCGTGGCTTGTCCCCCTGTCCCCTTTCCAGAAAATAATTCAGCGGCCCCAGAAATCTACCTCCCACCAATGCCTCCCCGGCAGCCCCCCCACCACCACTCCAGCACCCCCTTGCCGCACGGCATCACCCACTTTGGCAAGCGCTGGTCAAACCCATGAACGAATTGTGAGTCCCAGGAAGCTACAGTGCCCCTGTCACAGCACAGGGAGCAGTGTGTGCCGTGTGCCTGCCCCGGGAGAAGGTTCCGGAAGCTCGCTTCTGGTTTCCCCAGCTTCCATCCCCTGTGCCTTCTGTACCTGCTGATTCCCGGCCTTGGATCCTTACCCTGGCTCTGTGCTCAGGGGTTACTCCCGGCTCTGTGCTCAGGGCTCACCCCTGGTGGGGCTCAGAAAATCCTCTGTGGTGCTGGGGGTCAAACCCAGGGCCGGCTGTGTGCAGGGCAAGTGACTTAATCTATATCATCTCTCTGGAACCTTGAAAGACAAAAGTGTTTTTGTTTTGTTTTTGTTTTGGGGTCACACCGGCCCCTCAGGGCTGACTCCTGGCTCTACACTCAGGGAATGTTCCTGGCGGTGCTCGGGGTGCCAGGGATTGAACACGATCAGTCGCACGGTACGGCTCTCTGCCCCCTCCTCGCCTTTCTTTGACTGTCATTTAGTTGGGGGGACCACATGGTACCAGGAATCAGAGTCCGTGCGTCAGTCCTTCACCTCTCCCTGGCCTTGCTCCAGCCCTTGAAAAATCACCATTTCCAACTGTGGGGTCTGGGCCGATAGTTCAGGAGAATAGTTGCCTCACATATGCAAGACCCTGGGTTTGATCCCGGCATTACAAAACAACAGAATGGGCCTGAGCGACAGTACAGACGGGAGGGCATTTTTCTTGCATGCTGCCAATCCGGTTTGATCCCCGGCATCCCATAGGGTCCCCCGAACACCGCCAGGAGTAACTTCCTGAGTGCAGTACCAAGAGCAACCCCCGTGCATCACTGGGTATGACTCAAAAAGTGGCAAAACAAAACAAAACAAACAAAAAACCCACACACAATGGCAACAACGACATTTCAAATTGCAGTGAATCAGAGTCCCTGGCCCAGAGACTCCTGAGAAGGCTGCAGTTATGGAGGCGGTAGGATACTCTACTGTCTCCCAGTACCGATGATTAGGTTGAGGTCAGATTTCAGATTTCGCCTTGTTTTGTTTTTCTACCTACCACTTAATCCATCACGTTCAGTTCAGTGTGTTCCCATGTCATTCTCCCTGGCTATTTCCTCATATTTCCTATAGCTATCTACTGGTTTAATATGGACCCAAGGATCGAAGAGCTAGAGCAGGGGTTAAGGCACTTGCCTTGGATAAGGCCGATTCGAGTTAGAGCCCCAACACCACATATGTCCACCCACCTTCCCCCGGAACACCACCGGGAGTGATCCTGAGCACAGAACCAGGAGTAAGCCCATAATACCTTCCCCTCCCCCATTTAATTAATTTTTATTTTTATTATTATTATTATTTTGCTTTTTGGGTCACACTCGGCGATGCACAGGGGTCACTTCTGGATCATGCACTCAGGAATTACTCCTGGCGGTGCTCAGGGGACCATATGGGATGCTGGGAACTGAACCTGGGTCGGCCGCGTGCAAGGCAAATGCCCTACCCGCGGTGCTATTGCTCCAGCCCCTTAATTTAGTTCTAAATTTTATTTAACTTTAAATTTTTATGGATTTGGAACTGGAGCGATAGCACAGCAGGGAGGGCATTTGCCTTGCACGCGGCCGACCCAGGTTCAGTTCCCAGCATCCCACATGGTCACCCAAGCACCGCCAGGAGTAATTACTGAGTGCAGAGCCAGGAGTCACCCCTGAACATCGCTGGGTGTGACCCAAAAATAAAAGAAAATATTGATTTATTTTGGTTTGGGGGCTACACCCAATGGTGGTGCACAGGACTGACTCCTGGCTCTGTGCTCTAGGATCACTCCTGGCTGGCTCAGGGGACCCTATGGGGGATGAGGCTTGAACCCGGGTCGGCCGCAAGTCAGACGAGTGTCCTACCCACTGTGCTATGGCTTCTGTCCACTGGTTTTTAAAATAATGTGTCCCCACGTGTCCTTGGAACACAGAGTGGGGTCTCCATTTCCTTTCACAGCCTTGATCCACTCCCAGCCGCACAAAGTGGGGCCCCCAAACATTCTACCCAGAGGAAAAGCATCCAGGGGCTGGGGGCAGTCTCGGGACTCCAGGGGAGGCCGGGCGGGGAACGGGTAGAGACGGATGGCATCTCCCGAGGCTGCTCTGCCATGTCCATCCTGGCCGTGCTCCCTGTGAGTCAGGCCTATGTCCACTGTGGTCTCAGTCGGGCCCTGACCCAGAGGGACCAAGGACACCCTCGTCCATCACAGGAGGGCAAGAAGTTGCATGCGACACCGACTAAAGCCCGCCCGAGTGCATCTGAGAGAACGGGGTGCTGGGGTTGTGTGTTGAGAGCCCGACCGACCGGCCAGTGCCACGGCATGGACCCAGGTTTAGAGGTGGCGTCATTCCAGAGGGGATGAGCTCATGGGAGGGGCCGGTGTCCCGGAGCAATGGAAATCGGGCTGCGGGCAGACACAAGCCAGCACCGATGGCTGCTTTGGGGAAAACTTGGCATAGGTCCTTTGCCCTGTTTTATTTCTTTTTTTCTTTTTCAATCAACATATTAAAAAAAAAATGAAAGCACTGTGATTCACCAAGCTATCCGGAGATGAGCTTTAGACACGCAATATTGCAGCACTGACCCCAGCACCGGATCGACTTCCCGCCCGTGTGCCCCGCCCGCTCCGGCCTGCCCCACCGCTGGGCATCTTCCAGAGTTCGCTAGTTAGAGTTTGGGTCTCTTGACTTCAGTGTCATTGGCTCCGCGGGTTGGATATTTAGCTCTGTCACTCCTTAGCGCCCCTTTTGTACCTGGCGCCCCCCCCCCACCGACCTGGCCCCTGTTGCTTCTCATCTGTCTCTTCTCCGTCTCTCCTCCACCCTTTCTTCCCTTCTCCTCTCTGGACTCCAGGGCCAAGGCTTGGCCCCATTTTTAAAACAAAATTTCAGGGCCAGAGCGATAGTACAGCGGGGAGGGCGCTTGCCCTGCATGCGGCAGACCAGGGTTCTATTCCCAGCATCCCATATAGCTCCCCCGAGCACGGCCAGGAGTAATTCCTGAGTGCAGAGCCAGGAGTCACCCCTGAGCACCGCCAGGCGTGACCCAAAAAGCAATATGTAAATAAATAAATAACATGAACCTTCTCTCCCCTTCTCGTTCCCCTTGTGCAGGGCCTGGCGGAGCCTTGCTCAGTGGCTCACACATACTCGAGGATGTGTTAAGGGGAAATTTTGTCACTCTCCTGGGTGACAATCATACAGCATTTTGGGTTCATTGGGAATAAACCGTGTCATTCCAGAATCAGCCCTTTGAGTTTTGTTTTGTTTTGCTCTAGGGGTCTCCTTAGCAGTGCCGGGGCTCAGGCTAAGGGTGTGATAAGGACCCGGCTTTCAGAGTCCCAGGCCTGCAAACCTTGGCCCATTTAGAGAAAAACAAAACAGCTTTCATTTAAGGCGGCGTGAGTCATAAAACTGTTCACGGTAGGGTGTCGGGCACACAGGGTTCCAAGACCTCCCACGGTGTCCACTTCCCTCCACCAACGTCTCAGGGGGCCCCTCTACCTCCTCACAGCCCCCCACCCTCCCAGCCCAT
Organism: Sorex araneus; assembly: GCF_027595985.1. NCBI lineage: Eukaryota > Metazoa > Chordata > Mammalia > Eulipotyphla > Soricidae > Sorex > Sorex araneus. The sequence continues at coordinate 290,577,822 of NC_073302.1, forward strand.
CCTGGTTCTACAGACCCATTCTCAGGTTCTGTTGCCATTGGTCACTTGTTATTCCTTGACTAGGCTTTTTTCGATCCCTCCTATGACCTCACTCAGCATGATCTCTCTGCTCCAGCCTCACAGGCAAATTGCATGATTTTTTTTTTTTAATCACATAGCACTGTCGTCCTGTTGTTCATCGATTTGCTCAAGTGGGCACCAGTAATGTCTCCATTGTGAGACTTGTTGTTACTGTTTTTGGCATATCGAATATGCCATGGGTAGCTTGCCAGGCTCTGCCATGTGGGCGAGATATTCTCGGTAGCTTGCCGGGTTCTTCGAGAGGGACAGAGGAATTGAACCTGAGTTGGCCGCATGCAAGGCAAACGCCTTATCCACTGTGCTATATATATATATATATATATATATATATATATATATATATATATACACACACACACACATATATATACTACATATATATGTATGCATATATACATATATATATATATACATATTGCTTTTTTTGGTCACACCTGGCAATTCACAGTGGTTACTCATGACTTTGCACTCAGGAATCACTCCTGGCAGTGCTCGGGGGACCCTATGGGATGCTGGGGATCGAACCTGCGTCGGGCACATGCAAGGCAAATGCCCTACCTGCTGTGCTATTGCTCCAGCCCCTTATATTATATATATGTATATATATATATTATTTTAATGAATCACTGTGATATACAGTTACAGACTTACAAATTTTCATGATTACGTTTCAATCATACAATGTTCGAGTACCCATCCCCACACCAGCCAGGGCCCATTCTCCACCCCCAATGTTCCCTGTGTCCCTCCCGCCACCCCCACCCCTTCCCACCCCCGCCTCTGTGGCAGACTCCTTCCCTTTTACTCTTTCTCTCCTCTTGGGTGTTACGGTTTGCAATATAGGCACTAAGCAGCCTTCTCTTGCGGCCAAGTAGCATTGCTCTGCGTGCATGGACTGTAGTTTCCTTATCCACTTGTCCATTCCTGGACAGTGGGGCCATTTCCAGATTTGGCTATTGTGAAGAGTGAATAAACATAAGAGTGCAGTTTTTTTTTTTTTTTTTTTGCATAGAATAGTATTTGGGGGCTTTGGGGTTGATGCCAAGAATTGGAATTTCTGGGTCAAATGGAAGTTCAGTCCTTGGTTTTTGGAGAAGCATCCATATTGTTTCCCAACAAGCTCGAACCAGTCAATGGTCCCGCCAGCAGTGGCTGACGGCTCCTTCTCCCCCACACCATGCCAACACTGCTTGTTTCTGTTCTCTGTGATATGCGCCAGTCTCACTGGTCTGAGATAATATCTCATTGTTGTTTTGATTTGCATTTCCCTGAAGATAAGGGATGAATAGCATTTTTCACATACCCATTATTTGCCTATTTTTTAATTGAGTTACTGTGGGTTATTATTCAGTTGTATGAATTATATATATATGTATATATATGATATTAGTGGATTACTGTATATATGACTTAAAATATTTTCTCCCATTCTGCTTTTGAATTTCTTGATTGTTTCCTTTGGTCCAAGCCTGGACACTCCAAAAGGGGTGGTTTTGGGTGTCATCTCTTTTGACCTTCCTAGTTAGGGGGATGGGGACGCTCCTTCTGGGTGCGGGGGCGGGGGGGCGGAGGTCCTTGAACAGTAACCTTCAACTGATTTTCTCTCAGCCACCCCAAACCAAGCCATCATTCTCTGCGGGAATCCGTGTCCACACAGAATCTCCTTCCCTCCCCGCTCTGAGTGGTCCACAAGATAGATTCACGCCCTGTATCCGCGTAACATCGACTCCGTCCATGCCCCATACCCTCGTGACATCGACTCCATCCGTGACTCACATCCGAATAACACAGGCTCGAGTGTTGCTGAAAACACTAGGGCTTAATTTTGCTGGAACATCTGCTTCTTTGCCACCCCCGGTGCTCTCCTGAGTGTTGAGCATACAACATTTTGGGTTCATTGAAAAGAAATTGTGTCATTTCAGAATCAACCCTTTGAGTTGTTTTGTTTTGTTCTTGGCCTGCACCAGTGATGTTCAGGGGTTACTCCTGGCTCTGCACGCAGGAATCACTCCTGGTGGTGCATGGGGGGCCATAGGGGATGCCAGGGATCAAACGTGGGTCTGGTCCTGTGCAAGACAAATGTCCTCCCTGCTGTACTATTTCTCAGACCTCTCAACATCAACCCTTTGAATGATTCTTGCCATGGTTGTGGTATCTTGTTTGTTTGCTGTGGCTATGCCTAAGCAAACCTCAAGGTTTATTCCTGGCTCAGTGCTCAGGGATCACGTGTGGCAGTATTGGGAGGGGAGGGTGTCAAGTACTGGAACTGGAACTCTGGTCAGCTTGTGTGCAAGGCAAATTCCCACCTGCTGGAGTATCTATCCAGCCTCTCCTTTGAAATTCTTCTTGGTTCAGGACACTAGAGAGGACTCAGTTTACCCCTCATGAAAGCAACAATAAGATGTAACATATAACATTTAATAACTAGGTTACCAAATGAACTGTGTGATTCCTATGGCCATACACACATAGGTGTTGTTTGTGCTCACTTTTTCCAGGGCTTAGGAAATGGAGGAGGAAGACAACTAATCTAGGATTGTGTCTCCAAAGAAGCATACACACACACACACACACAAACAGACACACACACGAGGAAAACCTCATTCAAGGCCAGTTATCTTTCAATACTAGAGAGAAGCTGGAGTGACAGTACAGCAGGGAGGGCGCTTGCTTTGCACGCAGCTGGCCTGGGTTCAATCCCCAGCCCCTCACACAGTCCCCTGAGTGGAGAATCCTGAGTCAGGTCCGAGCACAGCCCTAGTATGGCCCAAACATCACCCTGCCCCCATGTCAACACCAGGAGAGATAACTCATGACAAACTCTACCCTCGAAGGCAGGAGAGATAACTCAGGACAAGCTCGCCCCTCGAAGGCAAATTAGTAAGCAATTTCGAAAGCAGGAAACAGGAATGAAGTATTGTCTTATGTGAGGAAACATCCCCCCGGAGTCATTGAGACAGCGAAGAGGGTCCCTCAAACCTGCATGTTCTCCCAGATGCTTGACAGCCAAGGTCGGGCCATGGCAAGGTAATGAATTCAGTGTCATTAATATTTCAGCAGAGTATTGACAAGAGCAATTTTGGAGCAAACCCTCCGAGACCTTTTCCACCGCCTGCCTCCTGCCTCTCTGCCTTAGCGCCTCCGCTCGCTGCTGACTTAGTGCGTCTCTCCCTCCGGAGGACTCCTCCACCCTGCCTGCCGGCCACTCCCGCATGGAACCAACCACGCGTGCCACTAGCGGCTGGCTCGCCCTGGCTGCTTGCTGCCCGCCCCCGCCAGGCACAGGTCTGCAGGGGTCTGTGGAATATGCAAGCAGATGGCGCCAAGGTAGCTGCCATCGTCCTGTTTTCCAAAGCAGAAGCCCAGCCCTGGTTGATGCTCTTTGACAAGAGCCAAGTTATGCTGGGAAGGAAACGAGGAAACAAGGGGTTTCCAAGGCTGGAGCTACAGCACAGCAGGGAGGGCGTTTGCCTTGCACACGGCGACCTGGTTCAATTCCCAGCACCCCATAGGGTCCCCCGAGCATAACAGGAGTGATTCCTGAGTGCAGAGCCGAGCCAGGAGTAATCCCTGTGCATCACCGGGTGTGGCTCAAAAAGAAAAAAAAAAAAGGAGGGATTTTCTCTAGGCTGGGAAGAGGGCTCTGTGGCTCCCCAGGGCACCCCAGCCTTGCCACAGCCCCTCGCCCTAAGCAGGGCCTGGGTGAGCTACGGGACAAAGGGCTGGGCCCACGCGCTCGCCCAACCACCTTGCCGCACCCCCAGTTACTGGTACCCTGCGATCCTGCAGAAGGCGTGGGTGCGGTAAGTCCCCCCAAAACGGGGGTTGAGTTTATTCCTCCCTGGTGGGTGGAAGTGAGGATGGAAATGGGTTAAAATGATCTTTTTGGTGCAACTGAATTTGGAAACAAATCGAGAGTTAATTTCCACCTCGGGAAGGGGGTTCACATCTGTTAATGTTATCATGGAAAAATTTCAAGCTGCAAGTTAATTACAGTATGAATCTGTTTGATGACTAATTTGTGAGAGCTGAAGAAAAATTTAGGAGTAATCAGCCAGCAATTATCCTAAGATGGCCAAGGAGAGCATTCTGAGGTTCTTGGTGGCGGAGAGTTATTTAAATGAGTAGGTCGGAAGCACTGGGACGGGGAAGTCACTGGGAGAGTGGAAGACTGCAGATAGGGTAGGGGGAGCAGCATGGGCGCCAAGAGGAGGTGTGAGCTCTTTGTGTGTGAGATGAAAGAAGGAAGGAGGGAGGGAGGGAGGGAGAGAGGGAGGAGGGAAGGAAGGGAGGGAGGAAGGAAGGAGGGAGGGAGGGAGGGAGGGAAAGGAAGGAGGGAGGGAGGGAGGGAGGGAGGGAGGGAGGGAGGGAGGAGGGAAGGAAGGGAGGGAGGAAGGAAGGAGTGAGGGAGGGAGTGAGGGAGGAGGGAAGGAAGGGAGGGAGGAAGGAAGGAGGGAGGGAGGGAGGGAGGGAGGGAGGGAAAGGAAGGAGGGAGGGAGGGAGGGAGGGAGGGAGGGAGGGAGGGAAGGAAGGAAGGAAGGAGGGAGGGAGGGAGGGAAGGAAGGAAGGAAGGAGGGAGGGAAGGAAGGAAGGAAGGAAGGAAGGAAGGAAGGAAGGAAGGAAGGAAGGAAGGAAGGAGGGAGGGAGGGAGGGAAGGAGGGAGGGAGGGAGGGAGGGAGGGAAGGAAGGAAGGAAGGAAGGAAGGAAGGAAGGAAGGAAGGAAGGAAGGAAGGAAGGAAGGAAGGAAGGAAGGAGGGAAGAAAGGAGGGAAGGAAGGAAGGAAGGAAGGAAGGAAGGAAGGAAGGAAGGAAGGAAGGAAGGAAGGAAGGAAAGGAAGAGGGAAGGAATGAAAAAAGGAAGGAAGAAAGGAAAAAGGGAAGGAAGGCAGAAGGCAGGAAGACAGGAAGGGGCTAGAGAGATAGCATAGGGGTAGAGAGATAGCATAGGGGTAGAGAGATAGCATAGGGGGAAGGGATTTGCCTTGGTCTCAGGGCACCTAACTTTGACCCCAGCATTGGCTGCGGTTCCCTAAGCATCGCCAGGAGACCCCTGAGTACGGAGCCAGTGTGACCCCCAAATCGAAGAGACGTGAGAGACAGAAAGAAAGGAACTTTGATACCTCGGTCTAGCAAGAAGCCTGAAGGAATGACTAGCTATCAATGGAAACTCCTTATTTAAAAAAATCTTTTCCTCCATTTTCTTCTTATCATTTGTTTTTGGGGGCCGCACCCATGGGGCTCAGTGCTTAGTCCTGGCTCTGCGCTCAGGAATCACTCCTAGCAGGCCCAGGGGGGCCTCGGGGTGCTGGGGATTGAACCTGGGTCAGCTGCACGCAGGGCAAGCGCCCTCCCTGCAGTACTATGGCTCAGCCCTGACAATGAACACTTCGTTCTCCGCAGTCACCCGGCTATTCTCTGTTCATTACTAACTTGATTTTCTTTTTTTTTTTTTTTTTTTTTTTTTTTTTTTTTTTTGGTTTTTGGGTCACACCTGGCGATGCACAAGGGTTACTCCTGGCTCTTTCACTCAGGAATTACCCCTGGCGGTGCTCAGGGGACCATATGGGATGCTGGGATTCGAACCCGGGTCGGGCGCGTGCAAGGCAAACACCCTACCCGCTGTGCTATCGCTCCAGCCCCCACTAACTTGATTTTCAAAAGCGTTTCAGGGGAAGGCTGAGAGCCCTCCTCCCTCCCTCCCTACTTCCCGATACTGGATGCGCAGCCTTCCCTAGAGTTCAGTGTCCGTTGGTTTCCTTCCCACCATACGTGGCCGGTGATGAATGAAGCGTCGGTCTCCCGTGCCTATTCCCTGGGCCGTGACAAATTCACGCGTAAAATCCCAAACCTGATCTCGATCACGGTGGCTCCAGGAAGCTCGTCATCCCCCAAGCCAGCCTCCACCCCCTGCTGAAGACAGTCCCCTCTCTTCTCCGGCCTTTGCCTGACCTTTGCACGCTGAGAGGTACAGTATGCACCTTGTGTGTGGGTAAGTACCTTCCATCGGACAGGTGAGACTCCACTCGGGGCAGAGTTCTGCACTGTCTCTCTCCTGGGGGGTGGGGGATGGGGGGAGGTGGGAGGGAGGGCGTTTGCTTCCTGTTTGTCTCCAGGTGGCTTTAGTTTGAGGACTAAAACTGCTCTGAGCTTTTTGGTGCCAGTCTTGGTGTGGACGTGAATTCCCACTTTCTCCAAGTCCTTTCGACAGAGCAGAGCTGCTGGGTCTGGCCGAGATTGTCTTCCGTGAGCAGAAACAGACAGATTTTCTCCCACCGGGTGAGTCAGTTTACCTTCTCGTCATCACTGCCAGCTTGCAGTTGCAAGCTTAGCAATTAGTGTGTGTGTGTGTGTGTGTGTGTGTGTGTGTGTGTGTGTGTGTACCTCACCTGGCAGGGCCCAGGGGCTGTTCCTGACTCCGTGTTCAGCAGTGACCCCTGGTGGAGACTGCCTGAGGTGCTGGAGATAGAACCCGGGTCAGCAATGACTCACCTTAACCCCAAGCCTTCACTCCAGGCCTGGAGGTACAATGGAAAGAAAGGGCCAGTCATACACCTAGTGTGAGCGGAACGCCACCCGAGTGGTTGTGCCTGCACTCAGGGATTTGCAGTCTTGCTTACGGCGGCGTGTGTAGGAAGCAAGTCTGCGTGCGTGAGAGTGGGAGTGTGTGTCCACCCTTTCCCGTTTCCCTCTGCTGGACATCTGCACTCACACGTGATTATGTGTCCGTGCACATCACATGTAACAGATGCTTCTGTTGATTACGTGTGTGAGTGTGTGCGTGAGTGTCTGTGAGTGTGTGTGAGTATAAGTGTGTGTGAGTGAGTGTGAGTGTGAGTGTGTGAATGTGTGTGAGTGTGAGTATAAGTGTGTGAGTGTGTGAGTGAGTGTGAGTGTGAGTGTGTGTGTGTGTGTGTTGCTGGCCTTTCCTCTATCCCTGCTCTCAACTCCCAGGGCGTTTGAGATGAAGATGCTTCCGGACACTGTCTCCCGTGACCTCTCTCCCCCTGCAGCATCATTTCACTCCCTGGGAGCCAGCAGGACCCAGGCCGGGTCCCAAGCGACTGGGACGGTGACCTTTCTCCGCTAAATCTTCGATTCCTCCTTGGGAAAGAGCAGTGAAAAATACGCCGAGCAGTCATTGTTTTTCCCTGCTTTGTTTTTGGGCCACAGAGCAGGTGCTCGGGGCTTACTCCCGACTCTGGGCTCGGGATCTCTTTTGGTGGAGCACCGGGGGCCATACGCCGGGGAGGGGGCCTGGGGTGGCCTCGTGCGAGGCGAGCGCCTTATCTACTGAACTGTTTCTGCAGCCCCAACATCCTCACTTATTGCTTTAATCCTCGTCCATTTTCCACCAGAAGTGATGTTTTTATTTTATTTTATTATTTTTTTTTGGGTCACACCCAGCAATGCTCAGGGGTCACTCCTGGCTCATGCACTCAGGAATCACCCCTGGTGGTGCTCAGGGGACCATATGGGATGCTGGGATTTGAACCCAGGTCGGCCGCGTACAAGGCAAACACCCTACCCGCTGTGCTATCACTCCAGCCCCAGAAGTGATGTTTTTAATCCCTGGACCCATGAAGAGTGGGGCCCCATGGTGAGAACACAGCCTCTTCCGCTGCCCCTTCCCTGCCACTTTCAAACTGTGTGACCTCGAGTAAGTGACTTAGCCTCTCTGTGCTTCAGTGTCCTCTGGGGCTAACAGAAGATCCTACTTCACAGAGCTGATGTGTTAAATGAGTTGCTATTCCCTCCGGTCGTGGAAGCGGTATGTTTTCACGTTTATCATTGTTACAAATTAAAAATGATAATTCAATAAGGATTTAAAGGGCTGACACTCCAGAGTCAACTTTATAAAACTTGCAAAGTGACCACGTTTACAAATAATACTTACGTTCATCTAGAAAACCAAATATATAAGACAAGGCAGAAAAGTGTGGCATTAGTTATTAGAGGAGAGCTCTCAGTTTAATCAAAGACCAGATTCTATTTTGACGCCAGGAAACCAACATTCCAACTTGGGGGCAGAAGCAGATAGAAATGGGAAAGAATTCGTGCTCTTTGGGGAAACAAACTTGGCATTTCAACCGTGTATGAGACCGTTTATCAAGGTCTCTGTTTAGCTATTTGGAAAAAAGAAAAGTTTATCCATGTTCCTTTCATGTGTCAAAGTAAATGTGTTAATCAGTGACAGGACATAAAAACAAACTCGGGCGGGTAAAGGTCTTGCATGTGGTTGATGGGGTTCAATCCCCAGCACCCCATGTGGTCCCCTGAGCCCACTGGGTGGGATCCCTGAGTTCAGACCCAGGGGCAAGCCTTGAGCACAGCCTGGTGTGTTCCAAAACTGAAACCAAAACAACCCTCCACACCAAACTGTTGAAGTATTAAAATATGGATTTTAAAAAAGAAAAGCTTAAATGAAGACCATTTCGAGACCGTTGAAAAACCCCATGAAGTTTATATATTAAAAAAGTACCCAACAAACATGGATCATTCTGACATGGAAAATTAAGAACTTTCTGCAAAAAAAGAAAAATCATATCAGAAACCAAAAGACATTTATTACAGAAGAGCCAAGGGCTATTTTCCATAACATATAAAAATGGGGGGACTTCTGGCCCCTACACACAAGACTCATCTTCCCCTGCTGCGCCCCATCCAACATCTAGGGGGTCGTGAACTGACAAGAAAGGACAAATAATCCAATATCCAAGATGGGAGCTGGGGCTGGCGAGATAGAACAGCGGGGAGGGCGTTTGCCTTGCACACCGCTGGCCCGGGTTCAATTCCCGGCCCTGACCACAGCCGGGTGTACCCCCACCCCCACAGAAAAAATGGGGGGTTGGCTCCCAGGGCCACGGTCCCGGTCTGACCCTGATGCCACAGGCCTCCTGAGCGCTGCCAGAGGCACCCGAGAGGTGCGGTGTGGCCTCTACACCAGGACAGAGGACCGAAGGACATGAAAGCAAGTGCCTGGGTCCAGAAAGGCTCATGAAAAAACAAGAACAAAACACAAATGAGATGTCGTTTCACCTTGAAGAGTGACAAGTGCGAAAATGTGAAGTCAGCAGGGCCGGGACAGGGGATGGTGGCATGAGGCAACCAACTCATCACAGGCAACATGGCCCAGGGTCTGCAGGGGGGCTGTCAAATGGCTGGGACGGGGACAGTGTCCCTCTGCCTCCCTCTCCCTCTTCCTCTCTCTCTCCCTCTCTCTCCCCCTCCCTCTCTCTCTCTCTCTCCCTCTCTCTCCCCCTCCCTCTCTCTCTCTCTCTCTCTCGCTCGCTCCCTCTCTCCTTCCCTCTCTCCCTCTCTCCCCCTACCCCTCTCTCTCCATCCCTCCCTCCATCTCTCCCCCTACCTCTCTCTCCCCCTACCCCTCTCTCTCTCCATCCCTCCCTCCCTCTCTCCCCCTACCCCTCTCTCTCCCTCCCTCCCTCTCCCTCTCTCTCCCCCTCCATCCCTCTCTCCCCCCTCTTCCTCTCTCTCTCCCTCCCTCCCTCTCTCCCTCTCTCCGCCTCTCTCTGTCTCTCTGCTTCTCTGCCCCTCTCTCCCCCCTCCCTCTCTCTTCCCCTCTCTCCCTCTCTCTCTCCCTCTCTCTCTCCCTCTCTCTCTCCCTCTCTCTCTCTACCTCCCTCTCTCTCTTCTCCTCTCTGTTCCCTCACCACCCCATTCCCCTTCCTACATGAGAACCTTCTAGAACCCTTCTTGTGTGCTCAAAGTTTGGTGACCTCCTGTGTCTGCTCTATGTCAGATGCTTCCTATGCAACTCAGGGCCTGCTGGTCCCCTGAAAGGGCAGCAGCTCTGAGGCAGGGCTTTCTGGGCGCCTCACTCCGGGGTGGGAGCCTGGGGCTCCCCAGTGAGAGAGGACCCCCTGCTGGGCTGCTGCGATGTGGCCCGAGATCTCACGGTTCCTGACGTTTCCGATGCTTCCCGTCGACTTCACTGGGGGCCTGTTGGAGTTCAGTCATCTTATTCAGCTTTATTTTGTATTTGCTCAATGCATCTGCTTGGGGGTGACACCTGGCAGTGCTCGGGGGCTACTCCCGACTCATGTGCTCCGGGTTGCTGCTGGCAGTGCCGGTGGGGGGGTGGGGGGTCGGGCAGGGAATGCAGCGCCGGAGACCAAACCAGGGTCTTCCGCATTCGAGGTGACCCGCGTGACCCCTGTTATCCCTGCCCTCCCTCAGCCCCAGGTTAGTGTTATTGCTTCAGTTTGGGGCCACCCCAGTGGGGTTCGAGGGCTTTTGCTGATGCCGTGCCCGGGAGTGATGCATGTGGCCTTGCGGGTGTGAGCCAGGGCTGAGGGCACGCGGCTCTCAGGACTTTCCTTCAGTTGCGAGCCCTTGGCAGGGCCTCAGGGCTCAGGCGTCTCCCGGTGCTGCCGCCCCTGTGAGGTGTGGCCTGGACGGGCCCTTCTGGGTCCACTTGAGTGGCCGTCACGGGACTCGGTGCCCCAGGGCAAGAGCCTTATGTTCCCGTGAGCTATTGCGGGCGGCCCCCACCTCTCACTCCTGCAGAGTCCCCCAGAGGACACGCCCACGGACAGAAGCTGGGCGCTGGCAGTCGGCATGGCGGCTGGCATGGGGGTGACGCAGAGGGGGTGCGGCTCTGCCAGCAGGCCGGCCCTCTCCCTGGGAACGCCGACCATGCCAACAGGGTCCCGAACCATGCTTTAGACGGCCCCCTCTTCTGCATCTGAGGTTTCTATGGGGCCTCAGTTTACTTAGGGCCCAAACTGCCCTCCCCAGGAGCGCTGCCCCCCTGCCGGAGACTCTGTGGACGCCGGGCATGGTAGTGAGAGATGGTGCTGGCGGCTGAGAGGTCTTATTTTCTTTTTTTGTCTTTTTGGGCCCCACTGTACTATAGCTCTGGCCCCAGTTGAGACAGTTTTAATGGTGATAGTGGCAGAGAAAGATGGATGGAGAGGGGGTGACGGTGATGTGGGGGTGTTGTCGATGATAGTGGTGATGGTATTGAAGGTGATAGTGATAGTGATAGTGATACTGTTGATGGTGATGGTGTTGGTGATGTGGAGCTGGTGGTGATAATGGTGATGGTATTGATGGTGGCAATGATGGTGGTGATGGTGACGGTGGTGATGGTGGTGATGGTGACAGTGGTGATGGCAGTGATGGTGGTGATGGTGATGGTGGTGATGGTGACGGTGGTGATGGTGGTGAAGATAGTGATGGTGATGGTGGCAGTGATGGTGGTAGTAATGGTGGTGACAGTGGTGATGGTGATGGTAGTGATGGGTTGGTGATGTGGAGTTGGTGGTGATAATGGTGATGGTATTGATGGTGGCAGTGATGGTGGTGATGGTACTGATAGTGATGGTGGTGATGGTGATGGTAGTGATGGGTTGGTGATGTGGAGTTGGTGGTGATAATGGTGATGGTATTGGTGGTGGAGTGATGGTGGTGATGGTGATGGTACTGATAGTGATGGTGGTGGGGGTGATGGTGACGGTATTGGCACTGCTGATGGTGATGATGACGACAGTGGTAGTGATGATGATAATGGTGGTGGTGAAGTGGGTGGAGGTGATGGAATCAGGTGCTGTTGAATAGTGACTCTGGTATAAGTCACTTTATTTCTCTGTGATAAGTGATCACTAGAAATGATTTACCTCACACCATAGAGACTGGCCCACATCCAAAAGAACAAAAGCAACCGCTGTTGGCGCAGATGTGGGGAGAAAGGGACCCTCCTTCACTGCTGGTGGGAATGCCGACTGGCTCAGCCCTTTTGGAAAACAGTATGGGCGACTCTCAAAAAATTAGAACTTGAGCTCCCATTTGACCCAGCAATACCACTGCTGAGAATATATCCCAGAGAGGCAAAAAGGTATAGTCGAAATGACATCTGCACTCATATGTTCATTGCAGCACTGTTTACAATAGCCAGAATCTGGAAAAAAAACCGAGTGCCCGAAAACAAATGACTGGTTAAAGAAACTTTGGTACATCTACACAATGGAATACTATGCTGCTGTTAGAAAAGATGAAGTCATGACCTTTGCATATAAGTGGACCAACATGGAAAGTATCATGCTAAGTGAAATGGGTCGGAAAGAGAGAGACAGACATAGAAAGATTGCGCTCATCTCTGGAATATAAAATAACAGACTAGGAGACTAACACCAAAGAATAGTAGAGATAAGTACCAGGAGGTTGGCTCCACGGCGTGGAAGCCAGCCTTACACGCTGGGGGGAAAAGGCAGCTCAGATAGAGAACGGAACATCAAGTAAAGTGTGGTTGGAGGGCCTGCTTGGGATGGGAGATGCGTGCTGAAAGCAGACTGTAGATCAAACACAATGGCCACTCAATACCTCTATTGCAAACCACAACACCCAAAAGGAGAGAGAGCGAGCAAAAGGGAATGCCCTGAGGTGAGAGGGGATGGGGTGGGGGCTTGGGGATTACTGGGATAATCGGTGGTGGAGAATGGGCACTGGTGGAGGGATGGGTATTTGATCATCGTATAATTGAAATGTAAGCACAAAAGTTTGTAAGTCTGTAACTGTACCTCACGGTGATTCACTAATAAAAAAAATTTTTTTTAATGGGGACTGGAGTGATAGCACAGCGAGTAGGGCGTTTGCCTTGCACGCGGCCGACCCAGGTTCGATTCCCAGCATCCCATATGGTCCCCCGAGCACCACCAGGAGTAATTCCTGAGTGTAGAGCCAGGAGTAACCCCTGTGCATCACTGGGTGTAACCCAAAAAGCCAAAAAAAAAAAAAAAAGGATTTGCAACTAGGAGTTACTGAGAGACTGGTATGTGGCGGGACAGTCACCTCTAAGAGTCAAGAGAGAGGGATGAGAGGGATGGAGGATGCAGAGAAGGCCCCTCTGTGCAGCCCTCTACCCGCCCCCCTCGCCCCCATTTTTTAAAAAAATTTTTTGGGGGGGTCACACCTGGCGATGCACAGGGGTTACTCCTGGCTCTGCACTCAGGAATCACCCCCGGCGGTGCTCAGGGGACCATATGGGATGCTGGGATTTGAACCCGGGTCGGCCGCGTGCAAGGCAAACGCCCTACCCGCTATGCTATCACTCCAGCCTCGCCCCCCATTTTGTCAGCTGCCATGCACAGCTGCCCAGGGTGACCGACATAAATGAATAAAAGGGAAAGTTACAAATGACGTCACTCCTCAAGTCAGATTGGGGTCCTCTCCATGGCACCTCGAGGGTCCGAGGGGACGGAAGGAGGGCTGAATCCAGACAGACAGAGAGCTACGCAGGACACACATTCCTTCACAGGGGCTGATCACTAGGGCACAAACCTCCAGGTCAGATCTCTCAGCGGCCGGGCAGGGATTCACAAAGGGCTTCCACTTCGATTAAGTGCAAAACACAGGCTGTCCGTGAGAGCTGGAAGGGAGCCCTGAGCCTCTCCCAGCTGCAGTGCCCCGGCCTGCCCTCACCCCACTCTGTAATCACTTCCCCTGCTGGCAAAAACCCTCTCTTCACTTCCTTGAAAAGTCAGTGTCCCTGGGAACTATTAATAAACCACACCAGAAGTCATGTGTGTATTACGATCCTGTGTGTGTGCTTGAACAGCGAGACAAAACCAATCTATAGAGACAGGAGTTGAAACGCCACAGTACATAGAAAGTGTCTGTTCCCAGGGCCCGGGGCTGTGGCTCTGTGGCAGAACTCGGTCCCGTAAGCTGAAACCCTGGGTTCCATCCCCAGCACCACACAAAAAGAAAAAGTCTTCCAGAAAGTTTGGTGCCTGGGCTGATTCCACGTCTCACAGTCTCTGTGGTTTCTGCCTCCTTCCGTCTTTTTTTTTTTTTTTTTTTTTGCTTTTTGGGTCACACCCAGTGATGCACAGGGGTTACTCCTGGCTTTGCACTCAGGAATTACTCCTGGCGGTGCTTGGGGGACCATATGGGATGCCGGGGATCGAACCCGGGTCGGCCGTGTGCAAGGCAACACCCTACCTGCTGTGCTATCGCTCCAGCCCCTGCCTCCTTCCGTCTTTAGCCATGAGGTCTGTTCCCTGCTGGCTCCCCAGTTGAGAGCCTGAACTGGCAGAAAACACAACAGCTTGGCGCTTTCTAGAACAATAGTGACTTGGCTTTTGGAACCTTCCAGAACCTGCTTTTTTCACTTTTCATATTTGGGGAGTGGGTTTTCCCAAGCAATTGTCAGGGAATCCAGGGGCCCCATCGGTGCCACCCTGAAGGTGCTGGGGGCCTAGGGAGCTGCAGCTGGCAAGGCTCAGAAACCCAGGTTGGGCATATGTGCCCGAGTCTGTCATGCAATGAGGGTATAATAGGTCTGAGAGATGCTGCTTAAGCCAGGGCTCTTCAACTTTCTACAGAAAAGGTTTCGGGACACACGGAGCAATACTCAAGGCTCACCCCTAGTTCTGCACTCAGGGATCACTCAGGGGACCCTACAGGATCCTGGGGATTGAACCAATATTGGCAGGTCAAGGCAAATGCCCTCCCTGCTGTACTATCACTCCAGGCACTCTGCAACCTTTTCACACCCGTGGACAGGCACCTGCGCCTCATCCCAGTGCAGCCGTTGTAACTGCTGCATAAACCCCGGTGGTTTCCAACCTTTCTACCCTGGTGGACCAGCACTGGTCTATGGGCCGGTGATTGAAGACTGAGGGTCTCGGCAAGCGTTCTTACACCTGGCTTTGAAAGATAACGGTGCCTGGCTCTAACCAGAAACCCCAATACACTTGACTAGGGCGAAGTTTAAGTGGTGAGGGTTTGTAACTCTTAAGTTTAAGCCTTTGATGACTTTGAGACCCATTACCCTGATATTGAGGTCTCCAAAATATAGACCACTACCAGGGCTCTCTGGGAACCTGTCAAAATCTGAATAAAGCTCTTAGTCACAATTACCAAGAGTTGGAAACAACGGAAATGCCCACCGACGGGTGAAAGGGTAACAAGGTTATCTACGTACCCAAAGGAATACTATTCAGTGATGAAAAAAAATGAACTCCTGATGAATGCGATAACGTGGCTGGATCTACAGATTGTTATCTTACATGAGATAAGCTAGGTGGACGAAGACAAAGACTGGATGATTTCACTGATGTATTCCATAGAGAAGAAATGAGCAAACGAATCAGAAAGAAAAGCACACATTTAGACTAGAAGACAGATTCGCGGTGGCTGAAGGAAAGGGAAGTAAGTGGGTGAATCAAATGAATGGAGCCAGCTGTACAGCTGGGTTGGACTTCCTGTGCTAAACTTCGTGTCGTGTATCTATACGTGACTTTAAAATTGCACAGTTAAGACTTGTGTAAAGCAATGGTATCACAAACAAACTGAAAAAGAGATAGAGCTTTCTATTTCTGGAATTTACTCAGTAAGAAATTATCACTGAGGGCTGCAAAGATAGGAAAGCGGGCATGATGCTTACTCTGCATGCAGCTGCCCCAGGTTTGACCCCGGCACCTCTTAGGATCCTCCGAGCACTGCCGGAAGTGATCCCTGAATGCAGAGCCAAGCATCATTGTCTGTGGCCCCCAAACTAGCAACAACAAAAAATACCAGTGTGCTTGTATTTGTTGTCTTGGTTTTTGGTGCTCAGGATTTCCTCCCGGCTCTGAGCTCTGGGACCATCCCTGGTGCTGCTGGGGACCGTATGTGGTGACCCGCTGGACTGTAGCTCCTGGAAGCAGCACTGCAGACACTGCAGACTAATAGAGACGCTTGCCTTGCATGCATTGCACCCCGCTCCCCATGTGCCCACTCCCCCCACCCCGCGCATGGCCAGGCGTGATCCCTGGGTACAGAGCCAGGACTAAGTCCTGAGCACCTCTGCGTGTGCCACCGCTCCCCAGGAGGCATTTTTTTTCTAATAAAATGGAATTCTAGGAGGGGCCAATATGCTAATCAATGGCTTATGTGGAAGCTGGGTTAGATGCCTGGCACCACAGGGCCCCCAGAGCAACCACAGGACCTGCCCCCAGCACGCCAGGTATGTCCCCACCCCCGGCCACGCCCCCCACAGCCAGCTCGAACCCCCATTCCAGACAGGCAGAAAGAAAAATCTGGGCCCGGGGTCTGTCAATGCATTTGAAGGTCATTCTCCTGATCGGGAGCCGCTGATCAGGTGGGGCGGCGCCCAAGAATTTGCTTGGGTTTTCCTTTCTTCTCTTTTCCTTTTTTTTTTTTTTTTATGGTGGAGACATTTATATTTAGCACTCGCCAGCTGGACGCGGTGGGGCTCGCTGGGAAGCCGCGGTAAGCGAAAAGCGCGCCTTCTCCCCATCACGTCCGATCCGGCAGGAAAGGGGCGTGGAGAGGCCGGCGCAGCTCCCGGCCGGGTGGGTGGGGACAGCGACTTGGGTCCCGCTTAGGTGCCGGCCTCCCGGGAACCCCTTCGTCCAGTTCCGGAAATCTCCAAGGTGACCAAAAAAAAAAAATCTGCAAAGCCGCCCCTCCCCGGGGAGGAGGGCAGAGGTGGGGGTCCCAGTCCCGCGCCGCGGGGGGGCCCTTGCGCCCGGCCGGGGGTGGGGTGGGGGAGGCCGCGGGGAGGGCGGGCACCGCCGTGGGATTCGCCGAGGCGCGGGGTGGGCGCCGGCCGCAGCCCGGGGGGGATTACAGCCCCGGAAGCGGCGCGGGGGGCGGTGCGGGGGCGCGGGGCGTGCTGCCCGCGGCGAGTGGCCGGGCACGGGCGCGGAGGCCGGGCCGGGGGCGCACCTGCCGGCCGTGGGGAGGGGGGGGGGGTGCGCGGGGCGGGGCCACGCCGGCTCCGCCCTCCGCCCGCCCCGCGCCACCTCCGAGGGCCCGGCCGGCGCCCGGCCCGCGGGTATTAATAGCCGAGGCCGCGGTGCCCGCCCGAGCCCAGCCCGGCCGCCGGCGCGCGAGGTAGGAACAATGCGGCGGCGGGGGGCTCGCGGGGGGCTCGCGGGGGGGCGCGGGCAGGTGTGCGGCCCGCGGGGTCCGGCCCGGGGGCCCCCGCCGCGCCCCGGCCCGCGGGGGGGGGAGGCCCGATCGCGGGGCGGCGGGGCGGGGCGCGCCCCCTCTCGCCTCCACCCTCCCCGTGGCGCGCTGCAGGCCCGCGCGGTGACAGCGACCCCGCGCCGCTCCCGCGCCTGGCGCCTGCAGCCCGGGCGGCCCGGGGAAGGGGGTTCCCCCCCTCCGGGGGGCTCTGGGAGCGGGGACGCTGGGGGCGCGGAGGGGAGGGGGAGGGAGGGGGGTGGCCGCCGCGCTGCCCAGTGCCCGGCTCGCCCACGCGCGGCGCTCGCACCCCGTGGAGTGACAAAGACGAACACACCCTCTCCGCCCAAGTTCCATTCGCCGCTCTCTCCGCCGCTGGCCTTTCTGGGGAACAAAGTTGCTTTGCCCGCCCCCCGCAGCTTCCCCCTTTATTTATTGATTTTTTTTAAAGCCAAGGACCCAGATTCCCCCCCACCACCACCACCCCACCCCACCCCACTCCCGCCCGCCCCCCTCTTTGTGGCGAGCATTTCAAAACAACAACTTCGGATGGTGGTTTTATGATTTAAGTTCCGGAAACTTTAGATGTGATCCGGCCAGACCCTGGAGGGAGGGAGTGGGATGTGTGTGTGCGCGTGTGCGTGTGTGTGTGTGTGTGCGCGCGCGCATGCATGCATGCATGCATGCGTACATCTATGCATGCATGCATGTGTGTTTGCGTGTGGCTGGATTTGGAAGCCTGGCCCTTGGAGCTGGGCAGCTGTTGGGGGTGGGGGGCGGGAGTCTCTGCAGTGTCCCCCCTCCCCCGACCCCTCCCCAAAAGGAGCTGGGTGAGGCTCACAAAGAAGCCGGGCCGGCGAGGCGGGGCGAGTTCGCTCCTCATCTGGAACAGGTTAGCTGGCGCGGGCCCCCTGGCTCCGGCCGCGGGGCAGTTTCGTTTTATTGCGCTCGTTACGGCTTTTCTCCTCCGTTTCCCCGGTGGAACTGGCTGCGCAGTTTCCCGCGCCCCCCCTCCCCTCCCCGCCCCCACCCAGCAGGCCGCGGCTCGGAGCGGCTGGGGGCCTGGCCCTGGGGGGAGTGCCTGTGTGTTTGGCACGTGCTGGCTCGCAGGGTGCTCTCCCGGCGGCACCCCTGCATTGTCCGCCCCCCCCCCCGCCCCCCGCAGCACGGCCTTGGGGGTCCGGCAGGAGCAGGGGAGTTGCCTGAAATCTGTCTGATTCGCGGTGGCGTCTGGGCTGGTTCTTCTGAAGTTCGTCTCCTGGGCTTCCAGCCTGCGTCTCCCCTGCGTCTGGGACAGCTGACAGTTTCTCTCAGAACGTGGTTTCAGGCGTGCGGTTCGGGCTCGGCCCACTTGGTATTCCTACAGCATCGTTCTGCAGCAAGGCACCAATCTTGGATGTGGGCCAGGCTCGAGGCACGGCGGGTGCTTGGAGGTCTGGCTAATAGGTCTGTTTCTGGGTAAAATAAATAGATGCCGAGTAGGGCCCAGGTTGGCCTACGGGCCAGGCGTCGGGTGATGTGAGATGCTGTGGCCCAGTCCAGTGGCCTTCTGGGAGCTCCTGGTGTGTGTGTGTGTGTGTGTGTGTGTGTGTGTGTGTGTGTGTGTGTGTGTAATGCTCAGCTGTGCCTTGTAGAATCACAGGTTCCAGGGTTCACCCCGCACCCTGGTCTGGGTGTGGCTTTCCTGAGTTGGGTCCCAACGGGGACTCCTGGCTGGTAGGAGGGTACTGTCCCTTTCCACACGGATGGTCCCCTCCCGGGAGAGAATTTGATTTCTCAGCCCGGAATACAGTACGAATACACTGTAGCCAAATCCGCTGGAAAAGGCTGTGGCGAGGTCCCGCCTGTGGAGTCTGTTGTCTTCAGGGTTCTGATCCCCAGATTGCCAGGCCCTGGGGAAATGTTTATCGCTTGGTTTTGGCGAAAGGAAGCTCTCCCAGGAATCGGCTTTTGTTATTTCATGCGGAAGAGGGGTGCTCTGGATAGTATTCCTTGGGGACCACGCAGAACCTGGGGGTCCTGCGTGCAAATCATGCATGCCAGGCCTTTGAGGCCTTGGCTCAGGGAATGAACGGGGTTTAAAAAAGAATGGTAGTGGGGCTGGAGCGATAGTACAGCGGGTAGGGCGTTTGCCTTGCACGCAGCCAGCCCGGGTTTGATCCCCGGCATCCCATATGGTCCCCCAAGCACCCCCAGGCGTAACTCCTGAGTGCAGAGCCAGGAGGAACCCCTGAGCATTGCCGAGTGTGACCCCCAAAAGAAAAAAAAATGATAGTATTGAAAGGTTAAATGTTTAGAAAGTTGAATTCAGCCTCTAATATGCATGGGTTATAAAAAATGTATAATTTAAGCAGAGAGGACTTGTGATATTGTTACAGAAAATAAAATGCTTCCACCCACCCAAGAGAAGGGCGGGGGGAGGGGGAGATAAGAAGCCTGTTGGGTTATTTCAAGACTCTCCTTGAGTTTCGCTGCATTTTCTGTGGGAGAAAAGGCCGGCTGACATCCGGGGAGCAGGGGGGAAATTGCAGATGTGCTTGACTGATGCTTTCACCCCGGGGCCAACGGGCATTTAAATAAACCCATGGGGCTGGAGAGAGCACAGTGAGGAGGGCATTTGCCTTGCCCGCGGCCGACCCAGGTTCAATCTCTGGCCCCTTGAAGCTGGAGTGAACCCTGAGCACTGAGGAGTGAACAGCCCCAGGAGTGAACCCTGAGCACCCAGCCAGGGGAAAGCATTGTTAGGTGTGTCCCCCCCAAATAAAAAAAATCAAATGACCAAGCCTATATTGTAAGTGACCCCTTTCAGTGCAGACCACTGCCCACTGGCGTTTTTGAGAAACGTTCTGGCCTGTGACACTGAGTGGGGAGAGGCGGGGCTGTGGAACCCCCAAACCCAGCTCCTCCGTCTTGCCTTTTTGGGGTACACAGGTATGTCGGCATTCTGGGGTGCGGCTGGGCTTCCAGGCTCTGGACCGCCTCTCCCTCACTGGGGTCTTTAATGGAAAGTGGGACTGGCCAGGCCTTGTGCAGAATGGGAGTCGCTCCTTGGTTTATTTTTAAAATTAAAAAAAAATTTTTTTTTTTTTTGCTTTTTTGGGTCACACTCGGTGATACTCAGGGATGCTCGGGGGTTACCTCTGGCTCTGCACTCGGGATTTATTCTGGCAGTGCTCGGGGGACCCTATGGAAGGTGGGGATCAAACCCAGGCCCGTTGCTGGGTGCAAGAGCCCTGCCCACTGTACTATCGCTCCAGCCCCTCCTTGGTTTATTTCACTTTCTCTTTTTTTTTGGCCCTGCCCTCTGCTCTCTCTAGATGACTGCTTAACCAGTTCCAAATGTCGGGAAGATCAGAGCTCCCTGGTTTCCCCCCAGTTGACTCGAAATACTGATCCCCACGGTCCTTTCCTGGCAAATGCAGCTTTTGTTTTTAATCAAGAAGCTCCCTGAAAAATCTTTGTTTGAGCGGAGAGACTGGCTTTTTAGTAGGCTGCCATTGCTTTGGGGTAAGCCCCTTAGAAACGTGTGTCCAGGGAAGAGGAGGGACAAACCCAGGCAGGGGCGGTGGACACGGGTGCTTGATACATGTTACCTGGAAGCTCAGACCTTTGGACACTTGTGAGCCCAACCTGGAGACCAGCAGTTGCAAGTGAGGCATGCTCAGTGCGGACTGCGGGCTCCACCCACTTTCTGATTTTAATTGGGATGGAAATTATACACGTATGGCAAGATTGGCAATTAAATTAATGTGGGAACCCATCATTTGCACGGAATTAATTCCATGTGTGAAATTGTCATATTTGTGCATGCATTTTGAGACAAAAGAGCCACAGGGCAAATCAGGCTGCCTGTCGCTCTTAGGATATTCCCAACCCCAAACTCCCTCTCCGCTGACACACAGATGTGGCCCTTGCTATAAAGCAACTTACAAACCTGAAGCATCCAGTGATAGGATGACTTCTCTCTTTTTTTTTTTCTTTTTGGGTCACACCCAGCGATGCTCAGGGGTTACTCCTGGCTTTTCACTCAGGAATTACTCCTGGCGGTGCTTGGGGGACCATATGGGATGCCAGGGATCGAACCCGGGTCGGCCGCGTGCAAGGCAAATGCCCTACCCACTGTGCTATCGCTCCGGCCCCAGGATGACTTCTCTTTTTGTCTTCTTTCGCTTTCTTCCTTTTCTTGTTTTTTTTTTTTTTTTTTTGGTAGTGGTGGTGGTGGGGGGGTTGTGGGTTGTGTCACACTCAGTGGTTTCCTCCTGGCTCTGTACTCAGGGATCAGCCCAGGTGGTGCTTGGGGGACCATATGGGATGCTGGGGATTGAGCCTGGGTGGGTCACGTGCGAGGCAAGCGCCCCACCTGCTATACTGTCTCTCCAGCCCGTTTCACTATTTCCACCCTCTTAACTGTCCATCATAAGCACATATCTAGGGCTTTTGCTTATTGAATGGATAGATAAGCCTATATTTGATGTTCTTTCGAGGTAGTTTTGAAGGGTTGTTTTGTTCTATTTTGAGGGGCCGGGTTGGAAACCAGACCCAGAGCTTCCATCAAAGACTGAGGCTTATATTCTTCTGCTAACCTGTATCCCTAATCTAAAGTTTTTCTTTAATTTAATAAAAACTTTATTTTGGGGGGTGGGAACACACCTGACAGTGCTCAGAGAGCTCCTGGCTCTGTGCTCAGGGAGCCTTTTGCAGTTCCCAGGGATTGAACCTGGGTTGTTTGCATGCAGGGCAAATGCTCACCCCCTGCATAGTCTCTGGGAAATTTGGTAGCACCGATAGATTTCTAGTCCAGGGAATTCAAACATTTTATATTTGATTTTGTTCCCATTTTTTCTAATCAAACTGTTGACCTTTAAAACTTGAGTTTGGGTTTTTGGACTTCCCCTGGGGGTGCTCGGGGCTTCCTGCTCTTGACTCTGTGCTCAGGGATCACTCCTGGCGATGCTTCCGGGGCCCATGTGGGGTCAGGGGTAGACTGAGGACTGGCTACACTCAAGGCAAGTGCTTAGCTAACCCTGTTCACTCTTGTCCCTGATTTGACAATTTGAATGAATCCTGAAAGGTGGGTAACACAGATAGATAGGATCAGTTACAAAAATTAGACTGTTCAAACATGAAGAAAATATAACCGACCTGAAAATCAGCTTCTGTAATCATTTTTCTTGTTTCCCAGTTAGAGCTTTTAAGAATTCTGTTGGTGAGCGGGGCTTGCCGGTAGCCCCAGTGATGGTGTGACCTGCATCTCTGTAGTAGCCGCCTCCACACGCCGTTCTGGGTTCTTGCTTCTCATTTAACTATGTCTCCTGCCTCCAGTGTTGCTGCTACAATGTCAGCTGTCACACGAACTGTCACTTGCAAATTATCTGTCTTTTCTCTCTGACAGTTTTCAAAATCTTTAGGTCTTGATTTCGGTAGTTCTCAATTTCAGTTCTACAGTTCATTTCAATTCAATTCAGTTCCTTCATGTTGTCTAATTCTCATTTCTTTTGCTTTTTTTTTGGGGAGGTCACACCCGGCGATGCACAGGGGTTACTCCTGGCTCTGCACTCAGGAATCACTCCTGGCAGTGCTCAGGGGACCATATGGGATGCTGAGATTTGAACCCGGGTTGGCCGCATGCAAGGCAAACGCCCTACCCGCTGTGCTATCTCTCCAGCCCCTAATTCTCATTTCTTTTGTTTCCCTTACCTTTGTTTTTCTCTTTTTCCTCCTCCTTCCTCCCTTTCTTCCTCCTCAGTCCCCGTGACCCATCTTATACGTTTCCTTTTTCTACTACCCTGAAGCATCTCCGTGTTTGAATTTACTAGAATTTTGTCCATTCACCTCAGATCACTCTGATTGTTTCCTTTTGGACTAAGGGCTGGAGCGATAGTACAGCTGGTTACAAACACTTCTGGACATGTCTTTATTTGCATGTCTTTTTTTTTTTCTTTTTAAATTTTGTGTGGTCAGAGCTTAACCTAGGGATATGGTAAGCCTGATAAGAAACCACTGCCTCTTGTTCCAAATCTTTGCACGCTTTTCTGTTTTCACCAGTGATACGGTTTCTGTGTCCCCACCAACACGTGACATGATCTGTCTTTTTCACTGAGCCACTGAGTGTTGTGGTTTAATTTTCCATTTCCCTGATGGTAGGTGTTATCTTTTCTCAAATGTTTGTGTATGTTCCTTTATAAAATGCCTATTAAGTTTTTCTTTGGCGCTCATGGAGTGCTATAGCTCTTTTGAGTCCCATTGACACTTAACAAGCAACGCACACGCTAACTCATCTTATTTAGCCCTTGCTGGTGTTCTGCGCATGTGCCGGGTGCAGAAATTCAATGGTAGGTGTATATATTATGTCTGTTTTCACCTAGTCCAATCTCTTTCAACCTTTTCAATTTCTTGCCGCATCTTTTGAAGGGTGAAATGTAGTAGCAAAACTAGTTTTGCATGGTGTGATTTATTGAATTTAGTAAATGTCAAAGTATTTGTTCACCTTTAGAAATAGAATGCCTCTTGTATGTTGGGGACTGACCCAACATACTCCAGATAATTGATGGTGGTCGAGCACTTTTGTTCTTTTTTTTGGTTTTGGGGGCCCCACCTGGCTGTGTTCAGGGCTTACTCCGAACTCTCTGCTCAAGGATCACTCCTGACGGAGGTCAGGGAACTTTGTGGGGTGCCAGAGATTGAACCCGGCTTGGCAAGCATCTTACCCCCTGTCCTAGCTCTGTGGCCCCAGTTTTGTTCATTCTGAATTACACCTGACTTGAAAGAATACAAATAAACAAAAGAAGCTTCCCTCTTCTAAGATTCCAAACCGAGTTGTTTTTGTCTTGCAGAAGGATTGTGGGAAGGAAATATTTTTGAAGTTAATTTTTTAAAATGGAATGCTGGCGAGTGGGAATGTGACTGAAGTGGTAGGTGCTGGGTTTGATTTCAGCCCGACACGACCTCCGGACCACTGCCACAGGGCCCTGCTGTCTCCTGTCACCTCTGGGTGTGGTCCCCACATACTAAAAATAGAAGAAAAGGAACGGAGGGTAAAAGCAATGGAACATTCTAAAGTGAGGGGCTGGAGAGCTAATACGGTGGGTAGGGCACGTGCCTTGTGTGCAGTTCAATCCCTGGCACCGCCCCCCAGGGTCCTCTGAGCCTACCAGGACTAATTCCTGAGTGCAGAGCCAGGAGTGAGCCCAGGGCAACACCAGGTGTGGGCCCCAAACAAAAACAAAACAAAAGTTTCTATAATGAGGTGAGTGTAGCAGGCAGGTATGAAAGGACTTTATTTAATTTTTTGTTTTGTTTTGGGTCACACCCAGTGATGACCAGGGGTTTCTCCTGGCTCTGCACTCAGGAATTACCCCTGGCGGTGCTTGGGGGAACCCTATGGGATGTGGGGGATTGAATTCAAGTGGGCAGTGTGTAAGGCAAGCGCCCTTCCTGCTGCCTGTTGATTCAGGCCTGAAAGGACTTGAGTTTCCTTCTTTTGGCAGGAATTTTTTTTTTTTTTTTTTGCTTTTTGGGTCACACTCGGCGATGCACAGGGGTCACTCCTGGCTCATGCACTCAGGAATCACTCCTGGCGGTGCTCAGGGGACCATATGGGATGCTGGGATTCGAACCCGGGTCGGCCTCGTGCAAGGCAAACACCCTACCTGCTGTGCTATCGCTCCAGCCCTTTGGCAGGAATTTTTGTTCTTTGATTTTTTTTATTATTATTTTCTTTTGGAAGGGAGCACAGGGAGTTTTATTATCGATGTGTTCTCGTTTTCTGCACAGAGACCAAATTGTCGGGTCAGAAAGTAAGTTTCCCTGCTTTCCCTCTCCTGCGTCCCTAGAAAGTGCATTAGCATAGTCGGCTCGAATTAAAACGTGTGTAATGGACACTCTGGCACTTGAGGTTCTGGAAGCTGGAGGATGCGCTGGCAGAGGCACCTGTCAGACCCGCCTTGTGGCATGGCGAGTCTGTGTGATGTTGGCGCTGGGGGCGGGGTGGGGGGGAACCTTTGCAGGGCGCCCTCACCGCCTGCCCTGGAGACCTCTGGATGAGAGCAGCTTCCATCATTGCTGAAGCCTCAGCTACAAGGAGGGCGCCCAGGGGCCAGACGGATGGGGCGTGGGGAGGGCCCTTGCCTTGCACCCCACAGGGTCCCGAGCCCTCCAGGAGTGATCCCTGAGAGCAGAGAGCCAGGAGTCAGCCCTGAGCACAGCCGGGGGCGCCGCCCACCCTCCTAGAAAGAAGGGGGCTCCCAGTTTGGGATCTCAGCTCACAGGACCGTCCGTCACCTTGTGTGTTTTCTCTCTCTCTCCCCCGCCGTCGCCAGCATGTCCTTCCCCCTGCTGCACCGGGGCTGGTGGCTGAGCTGTTAATTAGACTGCAGCAGCCTAATTAGGGACTCTGGCTGAGGCCCGAGGCTGCAGTGGGGCGCTGCACTGCGTACTCTCGCACGCTTTTCCGTTGTCACGTCAACCAGGGCACGCTGCTTCTGTCACGGAGCAGAAGCTGCCCAGAGGCACGAGCGTGAGCAACAGTGGCCTTTGAAGAGCGTTTGGGGTGCGATGGAGGTGTGTGTTTGGGTGGGGGGGCTAATCCTGGGCACTCGAAAACTTGGCAGCAGGTGATGGCCGGAACCACAGCAGCCTGGTTGTGACTGGCCTTGGGGACCATCGAGTCGTCACTTTCCCCGCACCCCAGCGGCCCACACGACACAATGCTGAATTTAGTCAGCTAAGTTGTTTTAGCAGCTTGAACCCGGGTCATCCTCGTGCAAGGCCAATGCTCTACCCATTGTACTACCGCTCGGCCCCTGGTTAAAATTTCCTAAGGCATGGGTGACACCACATGCTGGTGCAGAATCCAGGGTTTTTGAGAAGTCAAAACGAGGTCCTGACACCCAGGCTGAGCAAGGAGAGCACTGTCTTAGGATCACCGCAGGTCCTTCCAGAAGTGAGAGGCTGCGCCCATGGGGTCCCATGCCCCCAAGCAGTGCTGTGGCCCGGAGGAGCCACAGAGCCCCTTGGTGCCATCCCAAGGGCTCCATCGCCACCTGATTTGCTTCTGTGACCTTCCTGAGGAGTGCCCACGGCGACCCAGCAGAGCTCAGGGGTCTGCACGGCCCAGGGTGGGGGGTGCTCTAGAAGGGGCGACTGGTGGGAATTTTTTTTTTTTTTTTTGCTTTTTGGGTCCTCCTGGCTCTGCACTCAGGAATTACCTCTGGCGGTGCTCTGGGGACCATATGGAATGCCGGGGATCGAACCCCGGTCAGCCTCGTGCAAGGCAAACGCCCTACCCGCTGTGCTATCGCTCCAGCCCCTGGTGGGAATATTTTGATCTATCTGAACAAAATCCTCACGGCGCCTCCAACCAACCCACATACGTTGGTCACGTATGTGCCCCTCACAGGATGGTCCATCTCAGAAGGTCACTGTGGCTCGTCTTAACGACAAAGCCCGGGCAGGTGGAAGTACAGCGCGTCGGGCACTTGCCTGGCACATGCCAACCGTGTCTGGTCCTGGGCACCCAGGGCTCACTCCCGGCCCTGTGCTCAGGGCTCACTCCCAGCTTTGTGCTCACGGCTCACTCCTGGCTCTGTGCTCAGGGCTCACTCCCGGCCCTGTGCTCAGGGCTCACTCCCGGCCTTGTGCTCAGGGCTCACTCCTGGCTTTGTGCTCATGGCTCACTCCTGGTGGGGCTCAGGACTCACTCCCGGCTCTGTGCTCAGGGCTCACTCCCGGCTCTGTGCTCGGGGCTGACTCCTGGCTCTGTGCTCAGGGCTCACTCCCGGCTCTGTGCTCAGGGCTCACTCCCGGCTCTGTGCTCAGGGCTCACTCCCGGCTCTGTGCTCAGGGCTCACTCCCGGCTCTGTGCTCAGGGCTCACTCCCGGCTCTGTGCTCAGGGCTCACTCCCGGCTCTGTGCTCAGGGCTCACTCCTGGCTCTGTGCTCGGGGCTGACTCCTGGCTCTGTGCTCAGGGCTCACTCCCGGCTCTGTGCTCAGGGCTCACTTCCTGGTGGGGCTCAGGAACCTACATAGGGGTGGGGTGGGGGTGGATTGGACCCGGGATGGCTGCATGCAAGGCAAGAGCCTTCCCTGCCATACTCTCTCTGCAGACCCCAGTGCCAGGAATTTTAAGCTCAGCAGTCATACGGTCACCTCCACGGTCACAATGACTGGAGAGAGAGAGAGAGAGAGAGAGAGAGAGAGAGAGAGAGAGAGAGAGAGAGAGAGAGAGAGAAAGCAGAGCACAAAGTGTGAGCCTGGTGGGGTGGTTGGGGCGGGGGGTGGAGGGCATAATTGGGGTAGCCAAATTGGAACCTGGCTGAGACACTCTATACTCAGGGCTCACTCCTGGCTCTGTGCTCAGAGTGTCTCAGCTGCAGCCCCAGACTTGTGTATTTTGCTTCGGATGTAGGGGGTGGGGGTGGGAGGGGCTGGGGGCTAGCAGAGGCCGCCTGCAGGGGTGAGGGCCTGCTTCAGGCCGGGCACCACCGAATCTCTATAGAATAGCGGATCAAGAGGCTGGAGCGATAGCACAGCGGGTAGGGCGTTTGCCTTGCATACGCCGACCCGAGTTCAGTTCCCAGCATCCCATATGGTCCCCTGAGCACCACCAGGAGTAATTCCTGAGTGCAGAGCCAGGAGTAACCCCTGTGCATCTCGTGGGGGGTGACCCATAAAACAAACAAACAACAACAAAAAAAGAATAGCAGGTCGGGTTTCTTTTCCCGAGTCCCTTGCCTCCCCTGTTCACCAGCCCTGTTCATTTTAAACAACCGAGACACAAGCCATAATAGAACTGCATTTTTTATGACAAGGAGGTTTTTTTCCCCTTCCCCTGTGGCATCTGCATAATATACCAATTTTCTTAAACTCCCTCCTGCAATAACATTTTCTGTGTGTGAGTGGATGGGCTGATTGAACAAGGTCAGGAGAGCAGGCGGGAGATTGGTAAAGAATACCGGCCCGATGCTTCTGTCTCTCGTGAGCGGAGAGACCGCGGTGTGGAGAATTCCTCTGACACGCTCCGGCGGTGGGAGTCACTTGCTCATCACCATCTCGGCCATCAGCTGCCTTCGAGATGGGGGGGGGTGTCTAGGGAGTTGCTCAAAGGGTGGGTCATCTGCCTCGCATGGCGAAGACCTGACTCCCATCATTCTGGCTGTCACTTGGTCCCCCAGCACTGCCAGGAATGACCCCCAGCCCCGACCTCATCTGGGTGTGGCCCCCAAACAAAAACCCAACCCAGTGACAAAGATTTGGAATCCAGGGGATTTGCAGTGTCTCTGGGGAATTGGAAGTAGTGTATCCAAAGGGACAGACTGGTGGTCTTATGTTAAAAAGCCTGTAACGTGGCTGGTGTTATTAGTCAGATTAAACCCCGAAGCTGTGAATCTTAACTAAGCGGAACATGCCAGCAGAGATAAACACATTAATATAAGAATACTTTCCTTTCACAGAAAGGGGTTGCCATCAGCTTCATTTACTTTTAGTGTCTATAGATTTAATTTTTTTCCTAAAAGGCAAAATCCAATGAACTGTGAATTAGCCAAAATTAAATTCCTCAGCTAATCTTGTTCTTAGATCTTTATTTGGTTTTGTTTGGTTTTGTTGGCACACCCTGTGGTGCTCAGGGCTTCCTCCGGGCCCCGTGCCCAGGGGATCACTCCCTCTGGGCCCAGGGGACTATGGATGCTGGGCATTGAGCCTGGGTCACCTGTGTGCGAGGCAGAGCGCCCTCCCTGCTGTGTTCTCCCTGCAGCCCCAGGTCTTTGGTCTTGGTAATTCCCTCTGATCAGAAAACGTTGTTATTTGGGGTGTCTGACAGGTGCCTGGAGGAGCCTCAGGGAGGGGTGTGGTGTTTTTAGGGGGTTGGCGGTCTGTTCACTGCTTCTCGTCTCTTGGCAGCTTGCGAAAACGCTCCTTGTAAAGGTCATTTAAAAATGGATAAACCAGGGGCTGGAGCAATAGCACAGTGGGGAGGGTGTTTGCCTTGCATGCGGCTGACCCGGGTTCGACTCCCAGCATCCCATATGGTCCCCTGAGCACCACCAGGGGTAATTCCTGAGTGCAGAGCCAGGAGTAACCCCTGTGCATTGCCAGGTGTGACCCAAAAACCAAAAACCAAAAAAAAAAAAAAAAAAGAAAAATAGATAAACCAGGGGCTGGCGTGATAGATAGTACAGCGGTAGGGCGTTTGCCTTGCAGGCAGCCAGCCAGGGCTTGATCCCCGGCATCCCGTACGGTCCCCCGAGCACTACCAGGAGCAATTCCTGAGTGCGGAGCCAGGAGTAGCCCCTGAGCATCACCAGGTGTGACCCAAAGAGTAAATAAATAAATAAATAAATAAATAAACAAACCGGCCCCCTCTGCTTTATTTGAACAGTTCGGGAAACTCTCTCTTCCCGTGGTGGTAGTGGGGCGTCTGCGGCTACACACAGCGGTGCCGCCTGGCTCTGAGCTCGGGGTGCTCCCAGTGGCGCCTGGGGGCCCATGTACAGTACTGGGGGTCCATCCAGAGGCGTCCATGGTGTCTGTCCAGCCCCACGCCCTCCCCTCTGCTGAGTCACCAGGTGTGGCCACGCGTTGCTCTACTGGCAAATAGGGCGACTGAGGACTGCTGGGCGCTTCCTTTCCTCTTTGTGCCCACTTACCCTCGTCTGTGTCCTCCCCAGCCCCCAGGAGGTCCGAGCAGTGTTCTGAAAACACCCCCCCACCGAGTCCACGCCCCACCTGCCCCTCCCTCCTGTCAGAGCCCCCCGCCCCCCCCCCACTCTGCCTCTGCTGCCTTAGCCCCACTCATCTCATTTATTTCACCCTGAATTTGTTTTGTTTTGTTTTGGGGTCACACCCGGTGGTTCTCAGGGCTTGCTTCTGGCTCTGGACTCCGAGTGGTGGTGCTCTCGGGACCCTAGGGGGTGCTGGGTTGCTCAGTTGCCCTCCCCGCGGGACTGTCGCCTCTCTGGCCCCTCACCCTTACTTGGATTTCCTGCTTATAAGTTTCAGGTGTCGGGTCTGAGTTCTTTCTCCCTTTTGGATACACCTGGCAGTGCCCAGGGCTTGCTCCTGGCTCTGTGCTCCAGGAGGACTCCTACTCCGAGCGACCTTGGGCAGTGCCAGGGGTTGAACTGGGTTCAAGACAAGCACCGAAACCCTTGGATTCTCCCTCCAGCCCAGGAAAACCTGTGAAGAGTTTTTTTGGTGCATAGATTAAGCCCAGCCAGGCACTATGGGTAAAAATAGTCAGGCGTGGCAAAAAAAAAGAAAAAGAGAAAAAGAAAAAACCCCAGGCACAGCAGATCTCCCCCGGTTGAGTTCTGGAAACCATCTGCTCGAGACCCTTCTCGTCTCATGTTTCTGAGCCCCCGAACAAAGGAACTTGGTGGCCCCTGGAGTGCGGGGTCAGGTCTCCGCCGGGAGGGGTGCTTTGCCCACAGTCCCTCTCGATCTGGGCTGGGGAAATTCAGAATTGCCCGAGTGACGTGGTCCTCAGCCGTGGGAGGGGGCAGAGCTCCGGGCTCTGGGCTCAGCATTGCTTCCGGGGTGCGCTGTGTGCAGTGCCAGGGATCAGCCCGGAGCTGTCCATCCGCGAGGCAGGTGGCCCTGTGCTGTCTGTCCAGCCCACGCTTCCCCTGGCCCCGTGCTGCTCTAGCTGGATCTCCAGCTGCCCCCTGAGAAATAGTCATTCCAGGGCCCATTGAGCCCATCCGGCATCAGCACCATCGGGTCCAAAGGGGACAGGAAAGGCTTTAAGGCCAGATCAGGGGGTCGGCAGAGGGGTCCATTGCTCCTCTCACCCGGGAGGCCTTTGGCAAGGGCAGAAGGCGGAGCTGGATTTTGTCTTCACAGCTGCTCAGACCCCCTGGGCCCTGCAGGGCTGGACCGGAGCATTCATTCCCTCTGGTGCCCCGTCTCCCTTGGAGGGCAAAGAAGGGGTGGGAGATGCCCGACTCGCACCCAGGGTGATGGGGGACACCGCCCTCAGGACCCCGGCTTGTGGCCCCTTTACAGACAGAGGTGTGTTACTTCGCTCTCTGTGGATTTCAGGAGTCTTCATCTTCCAAATCAAAAACAACCTTTGAGGGCTGGAGCAATAGCACAGCGGGGAGGGCGTTTGCCTTGCATGCAGCCGACCCGGGTTCGATTCCCAGCACCCCATAGGGTCCCCTGAGCACCGCCAGGAGTAATTCCTGAGTGCTCAAGCAAGGAGTAACCCCTGAGCATCACTGGGTGTGACCGAAAAAAGGGGGAAAAAAATGACCTTTGATTTAAAAAAAAAAATGTCCATTAGGAGTCCAGAGATAATAAAGGCAATAAAGTGCTGGTCTGAATATGATTGAGCCCAATGCAATCCTGGCATCTCCTCTGCTCCCCGGGGCGCTGCCCAGAAGTCACTCTATGTGTGGCACACAGCCAGGAGTAGCTCCTGGGCACCACTGCCCGGCTCCAGAGCTCATTCCAAAGGAGCATTTCCACTCCTGGATGTCTAGCTTTGTGCCCAGGCCAGGGGCCTTGCCTGGTTCTGGAGCCCAGGCACAGCCAGTGTGGACGTGTGGTTCCATGAGCTCCGTTTCGGGTGCTGGCTGCCGGCACCTTAGCCCGTCCCAAGGCACCGGTGAAGGCCTGAAGTCGTGACTCGTGCCGGATCAGACTCTGCTGACTCCCCCCACCTCCCCATCTTTGCTTTTGGGCCAGAACTGTGCTCAGGGCTTACTCCAGGGTGTGTACTCAGGGGTCACTCCTGGTGAGGCTGGGGGCGGGGGCTGTAGGGATGCCCGGGATTGAGCCTGGAAAGGTTGTGTGCAAGGCAAGTACTCTGCCCACTGCACCGTCTCTCGGCCCCCATCCGTGTGTTGTCCTGATCTGTGCGTCCCTCTGATCAGGCTTGACTGGTCAGTTGGCAGAGTAAGGCCTGCCCCACAAGCATCGATAAGAAGACACATGCAGCTGTTGGCTCTAATGGAAATTAGTCTGAGCTTGCTCTGGCGTGAAATGCTTACGGAGAACTGATTTCCCCGCCCTCGCCCTTAACGCTGCCCGTCAGGAAGTTTGTCTCATGCTTTCATTCACTCAGTGCTATAAATACAAAGTGACATTGTGGGTACGAAAAATAATAATGAATATAGACAGTCTTTGAAGACTCCGAGTTTTTCAGGCAGTCGACTTCATTTGCCTGTGGAATGGAGCCCCTTGGATGTGGGACTTTTGGGGCTCAAACCAGTTAGTTGTGTAGCTGGAGCGATAGCACAGCGGGGAAGGCGTTTGCCTTGCACGTGGCTGACCCGGGTTCGCTTCTTAGCATCCCATAGGGTCCCCTGAGCACTGCCAGGAGTAATTTCTGAGTGCAGAGCCAGGAGTGACCCCTGTGCACCACCAGGTGTGACTCAAAAAGCAAAAAACAAAAGAAAAACAAAAACCCAGTTAGTTGTATGGGGTGCCTGATTCCAGCTGCAGTCGGCCGTGTTGTAAGGTGCGTGTCCTACCTCCCGTGCCTTTCTTCCTGCTCTTGTGTGTTTGCTAAAGAACCTCAGAATAACCCGGCCATGGAGATTGCCTGGGAGTGAAGGCGCTTGCTTTAGCTCTGCGGTCAGCCCATCCCAGCTGGACCCCCGGCACCTCCTGTGGTCCTTTCAGCACCTCTAGGTGTGAGTGCAGATCCCTGAGCCCCGCTGGGCATGGCCGCCGCCCCTCCCCCGCCCAAAGAACCCCCCCCCCATCCTTTCTCTCTTTATCTGGCAGATAGCAAGTCTCAGGGATTGCGAGTGCGGGGAGGCCGTGGGGTGCCACCCGTGTACTCGCGTGCACCCACGCTGCCCCGCGCTTGGTCGGCAGAGTTTGCATAGCGAGATGTTTGCCCTCTCTCCCCGGAGCAGGTCAGGCTGGGAGCAGACAGGAACAGGAAGTCCAGAGCGTTCCCACGTGCCCCCCCCTCCAGCCCCGACCGTGGCCAGCCCTTCCCGCCCTGCACGGGTCTCTCCCTGCTCGGTGCTGTCCCTGCCTGTGTCCTTAACTCACCGCGGTGAAGGTCGCCGGGCTCTCGGGTCACTTCCTGTTGACCTTCCTTCCCAGGAATGTGGTGGTGGGGGGGGAGGGCGGGAGAGGGCGCCCGGGAGGCCCCAGAGGACTTGCCCTTTGCCTCCTGGTCTGGTGGACAGTTTCCAGAAGGTTCTTAGAAGGCCTTTGGAGCCTTGAGAGCGCCCTGCCCCAGCCGCCCATCCCTGTTCTGTGGGATTCTCGCCTCTGAGGCCTGGGGAGGCTTCCCACCCCCCCTCCCCCCCCCCCGGCGTAATCTGCTTCCTGGGGAGCGATAAGAGAGGCAGAGTGTCTGCAGGACTGCGGGCTGAGGGGTGACTGGCCAGGGGCAACTGCGGACACTGTCCCCAGCGTTCTGGCGCATGGTCACGGCGTCTCAGTTGAGTGGAGGAGGGGCAGGCCCCCCTCAGGGTCTTCTTGGCTGCACGGCTCCCAGCACCCCTTCCCCAGCACATCTTCCTTCGAGGGGCTTGGGGCGGGCGGCCACGTCCTCAGGGCCCTCCCATGTGCAGTGCACACGGGTCTCAGATGGCCAGATCTGTGACGGAGTGAGCGAGTGAGTGAGTGAGTGAGGGAGGGAGGGAGGGAGGGAGGGAGGGAGGGAGGGAGGGAGGGAGTGGGTGAGTGAGTGAGCAAGCAAGTAAGCAAGTGAGTGAGCGACTGGGTGAGTGAATGAGTGAGTGAGTGAGTTTGAGCGAGTGAGTGAGTGAATGGGTGAGTGAGTGAGTGAGTGATCGGGTGGGTGAGTGTGTGAGTGAGCAAGTGAGTCAGTGAGTGAGCAAGTGAGTCAGTGAGTGAGTGGGCGAGTGAGTGAATGGGTGAGTGTGAGTGAGTGAGTGAGCAAGTGAGTGAGTGAATGGGTGAGTGAGTGAGTGAACAGGTGAGTGTGAGTGAGCGGGCCAGTGAGTGAATGGGTGAGTGAGTGAGCAAGTGAATCAGTGAGTGAACGGGTGAGTAAGTGAGTGAATGAGTGAACGGGTGAGTGAGTGAGTGAACAGGTGAGTGTGTGAGTGTCTAAGTGAGCAAGTCAGTGAGTGAGTGAATGGGTGAGTGAGTGAGTGAATGGGTGAGTGGGTGAGTGAATGGGTGAGTGAGTGAGTGAGTGAATGGGTGAGTGGGTGAGTGAATGGGTGAGTGAGTGAGTTGGCAAGTGTGTGAGTGTGTGAGTGAGCAAGTGAGTCAGTGAGTGAATGGGTGAGTGAGTGAGTGAACGGGTGAGTGAGTGAGTGAACAGGTGAGTGTGTGAGTGTCTGAGTGAGCAAGTCAGTGAGTGAGTGAATGGGTGAGTGAGTGAGTGAACGGGTGAGTGAGTGAGTGAGTGAGCGGGCGAGAGTGAGCGGGTGAGTGGGTTCCTGGCAGAGAAAGGAGGAGGGGAGGGAGGGAAGGAGCGTAGGAGAGGAAGAAGGGAACTAGTGCCGGGTTCAGGTCTTGCCTTGCATGCAGCAGACCCTGGTCCCCTCCTGGAGACCCCAGAGAGACCCCTGCCAGGAGTGCTCCGTTAGCCCAGCCAGGAACTGCCCCAGAGGCAGACTCAAGCCCAGTGACGCACTCACAGACAAAGGGAGTCACCAGGCCCTGCTCACCCCTCCCGGGCCAGTCTGAGGCTGTTCTCAGACTGTTGGGGCAGTCGGGAGCAGCCTGGCCCGGCCTGCTGGCACCCGGGGAGGGAGCCACCGTGGCTGCTGCCCTCCTCATGTGTGTGGGTGTGTGCCAGTGTGCGCATGTGCATGTGTGTACGTGTGTGGATGTTTGCATATGTGTATATGTGCTTGTGTGTACATGCTTATATGTGTGTACTTGTGTGTATGGGCATGCATGTGTTCATATGCATATACTTTTTGTGTGTGTGCATGTGCACTTGCATGTGTGTACATGTACATTATGTATGTGTGTGCTTATGCATATGTGTGTATGTGCATTATGTCTGTAGGTGTGTGTGCTTGTGTGTTTATAACTGATGCTTATGTGTTATATTGTATGTGTGTGTGCATGTGAGTGTGCATGTGTGCGTGTGTGTGAGTATGTATGTGTGACTATGCATGTGTGCATGTGAGTGCAGTCTGTGTTTGTCTCCAAGGGTGCAGTGTGAGTATGCGAGTGTGTGTGAGTATATGTGCCTGTGAGTATGCATGGGTGCATTGATTATGTGTGTATGCGTGTGCACATGTGTGTACATGTGTGGGTATGCATGTATGCCTGTGTGTGCATGTGTGTCTGTGTAATTTGAGTGATCTGACACCCCTGTCCCATCGGAAGCGCCAGATGTGGAGTCCGTGTGGGCAGGTTAGGCCTCTCTGTCTTTCTGTCTCTGTCTGTCTGTCTCTTTCTCTCTCTCTCTGTCTCTCTCTCTCTCTCTCTTTTTCTCTTTCTGTTGTTGTTTTGGGGTCACACACAGCAATACTCAGGGGTTACTCCTGGCCCTGCCAGGACTGGGGTATAGTGACTAGTGACTAGGGAATCACTCCCGGTGCTGCTAGGGGATTCATATAGGATACCGGGGATCAAATCCAGATCGGCCACATGCAAGGCAAATGCCCTCCCCCCTGTACCGCCTCTGTCCCCTGGGTGGACACCTGGACCCTGTTTCTCTGACCAGGGCCCCCGCTTTGAGAAGGCGGGAGTTAGGGACGGGCAGGCTGGAGAGCCCGGTGCGGGGTGTGGGGCCTCGGGGCCTTGAGGCTGTTTCCTCGTGTCCACCTCCTGTTCTGTCCCCATTTGTGTGTGACTGCCCAGCTCTGTCCCCCTGAGCCCTTCACGCCCTTTGCTCTTTCCCAACCGTAGTAGTGAGGCCCGTTGGGGCCAACAGGTTGGTCAGAGAACTTAGATTTTTTTTAAACAAATTAACCATTATGATTTACTCCAGACCAGAGCATGGTACTTCTACAGGAGGTACGGGTGTGTGTTGGTCCCTGGTCCCATCCCTGGCACTGCCCAGGGCCCGTCCTGAGGGCAGTCAGGAACAGCCCCCAGCCCCCCCAAACAAACCAAGAACAAATTTCCCCTTCCCTTGGTTCTTCTTTTTTTTTTTTTTTTTTGTTTTTTTTTTGGGTCACACCGGGCGATGCACAGGGGTTCCTCCTGGCTCTGCACTCAGGAATTACTCCTGGACATGCTCAGGGGACCCTATGGGATGCTGGGAATCGAACCCGGGTCGGCCGCGTGCAAGGCAAACGCCCTACCCGCTGTGCTATCACTCCAGCCCCCCCTCGGTTCTTCTTGCTGCCGCTGCTCGCGGGCTCGGTCAGGGTGCTCACTGGGGTCCGCACGCTTTGTTGGGTTTCCCAGAGGGGCCGGCTGGTGGCACCGGGGCACGCAGGCTGGTGGAGAAGGGGGTCGTCTTTAGGGTTGAACCCATGGCTTGATGTCTGCCGGGCCCTTGCCATGGAGTCACATCCCAGGCCCCTGGGGGTCTCACACTGCTGTTAAGCACAGCGAGGAGTGCCTCTGTGTGCCCCTCGCCCCGGGCCGGAAGCACAGAGGGGACGCGCATCCGATGGCCCTCTGCCCTGCTGGCCTCTGTGTGGATGGGAGCTTCTCTCCAGCTCCCGGAGCCAGTGCCGGGAGGCCAGGGAGCTGGCCGGATTGTCCCGGGGGAACGATCCTCCGACCAGATCCATCATCCTCCAGGAACCCCGGTGTCGCCTTTGATTGACAGCGCTATTTTGGGCCTCTGTGTCGGGGTTTGTGTATCTTTGGAAATTTCCCGGTGACGTGGCGGCGTGGTAGAGGAAGAAGAAAGGAAAGGCGCCGAGTCTCAGGCAGCTGGCGGGAGGCCAGAACCCGCTCCGTCCACACTCCCGACATACTGAATGTTACCATGGTGCACTTCCCTTTAGCACAACCCTGTGGGAACAAGATCTGCCGAGCAAATAGTGAGAATAAAGTCACGGGGCAGAGTTTGCCCTCGTCGGAGTTTCCTAACACGTTTGGCTCCATTCAGGTTTTTTAAACGTCGAAGTGGCCGGGTCAGGGGGCCGGAGGACGTGGCTCATCTTGAGTGCAGCCAACTGGGGTTCGATCCCCAGCCCCGTGTGTGGTCCTGTGCACCTCCAGGAGTGAGCCCCGAGAAAGGAGCTGGACTAAGCCCTGAGCCCCGGGGGGTGTGGCCCCCAAACAAAATAAGATCAGCAAAATAAGACCATGACTTCCCCATGCCAATCTGTAATCATTCACAAAAGAAGTCCGTGCGAAGTCTTTTAGAAACGCTTCCCCAAGTATTGGATTTGCTTTTGTGTTTTAGTTTGTTTTATATTTTTAGTTGCACCCAGCAATGCTCTGGGCTTCCTCCTGGCTGTGCGCTCAGGATTCACTCCTGGTGGTGCTTGGGGGACCTCTCAGGGTGTCGGGGATTGAGCCTGGGTTGGCCATGTGCAAGGGAAGCATTCTACCTGCGTTGCTCCGGCCCCTTCTTCCCGAAGTATCTGTGAGTGGACTCTGGACATCAATGGCAGTACAAGCCTTGTATAATTCATTTGCTCTTGTTTCTGTTTTGGTGTCACACCCAGAGGTGCTCAGGGGTCACTCCTGCTGGTGCTCAGGGGACCAGTAGGCAGAATTGAGCCTGGCTGGGCGCAAGGCAAGAATCTTGCCGCTCTGATCCTGCCTCGTACCTTCCTCGCTCTATCCGTCCACCCTTTTGCTTCCTTCTGGCCATACATTCTGTTCCTCCTTTTCACTGGCGCCTGCTCTGCTTTACAGCCCCTTCAGAGACCCGCAGAATGGGCCGCTTGCTGGACACGCGGGCCCGGTTCAGGGTCTTGCCCTGACAGCCAGCTGCCAGGAATCTTGCTGGTGTCTGTCAATCGATATGCGAGCGACGGGGTCTGCACATGCGGGCTCTGGGGTCCCGGGGTTGGTTTCTTTTCCATATGGTTCCGTCACCAATGGTTCATGTGGTTCCAGATGGTTCCTGTTGCCCTGCTGGAACTCTGCCCCTTTACGGTTTGTGTCAATGGACTCTCTCAGGGCGAGTCAGAGCTGATTTGGACACGGCCCTGGACGCTGTCATTAGCACCGTTTTGCAGATGAGGAAACCGAGGCTGTAGAGATAAAGTGACCCACTGATAGGCCACGTCCACAAAGTGCTGGATTGTCCCCAGGAGGTCTGCAGCCTGTGTCCCCTCTCAGCTATGCACAGACTGCCCGTCATTGCTGGGGGCAGTGACCTCTGGTGTGGTCAGCCCCCTGTCCAAATCTCATTCCCCAGTTGCTTGTCACTTTGCATTTTTTTCCTTGGTGATTTTTGGGGGTCTGGGGAGCACACCCAGTATCACTCAGGCTAACTCTGACTCAGAGCGTGGCCTTGGAGGGGCCCACATGGTTCCCAGGCTCAGACCCGGGTTCCAGCAAGGCAGAGGGGCCCTGTTCCCCCCAACTATCTCCTCAGCTCGGGTTCTGTTTTCCAGTCTTTTTTGTTTTTGTTTTTGCTTTTTGGATCACACCCAGCAATGAGCAGGGGTGACTCCTGGTTCTGCACTCAGGAATCACTCCTGGGAGTGCTCGGGGGACCCTATGGGATGCTGGGAATCGAACCCGGGTCGGCCGCATGCAAGGCAAACGCCCTACCTGCTGTGCTATCACTCCAGTTTTCCAGTCTTTCAAAGCCCCCATGTATCTTAAACTTTGCTTTCTATAAAAATTTCTTTGAATTCACCTCTCAACCAAAACAAAAGATTCCACTTCATTGTCCATGTCTAACAGTGAGTTTGTTTTTCTCTTTTTTTCCCCTTTCTCCTTCCATAACCTCTCTTTAGATTTTGAGGCTTGATACTCTCTTTGGGAATGTTAACTAACTCCAGAGGAAATTCTCCCCCTCTGCGTGTGGTAACATCTGCGCGCGTTTGGAAGGCGTTTGCCTCCTGCGTGTTCGGGTCCCGAGTCCCATTTTTGGAGGGTTTCCTGCCCTCTCGGCAGACTCTTTGGCTGTGGGTTCAAAACATGGATTAAACGTGAGGCGAGGCGCTCAGAATTGCATGTGGGTCTCTGCCAGTGGACAGGCGGGTCTGTTGTTGGTTTTTCCTTAAAACGATGCAGCACAGAGGCAGGGTCGGGTGTGGGGGAGATACTGGGATCGTTGGTGGTGGAGAATGGGCACTGGTGGAGGGATGGGTATTTGACTATTGCGTGACGGAAACGCAAGCACGAAAGTTTGTAAATCTGTAACTACCCCACGGTGATTCACTAATAAAAATTTTTTAAAAAAAAATTTACCCAGCTGGGGTTGGAGCGATAGCACAGCGGGTAGGGCATTTGCCTTGCACACGGCCAACCCGGGTTCGATTCCCAGCATCCCATATGGTCCCCTGAGCACTGCCAGGAGTAATTCCTGAGTGCAGAGCCAGAAGTAACCCCTGTGCATCGCCAGGTGTGACTCAAAAGGCAAAAAAAAAAAAAAAAAAAAAAAAAAAAAATTACCCAGCTAAGTTAGAAAAATATCAAAAACAAGCTTTAAAACATTAAGTAAAGTATTACTGCAACACATCGTGTATATAGGATGATGTTTGTTTGTTTATTATCAATAAATAATAGAAAAAACCCCACAGCAGCCGCGGGCTCTGTTGTCTGAGGCCTCTGGAAATCGTGGCAAGTGCTGAGATTCCCAGGGTCCTTCTCCAGCCCCTCACAGCCCAGAAAGGGGGTGCCGGAAGGGCTGGGGCCCGGCAGATACTCTGTCACTCCCCCTTATTCCCACCTCCTCTCTCTCTCTCTCTCTCTTTTTTTTTTTTTTTTTTTTTTTTGCTTTTTGGGTCACGCCCGGTGATGCACAGGGGTTACTCCTGGCTCTGCACTCAGGAATTACTCCTGGCGGTGCTCAGGGGACCATATGGGATGCTGGGATTCAAACCCAGGTCGGCCTCGTGCAAGGCAAACGCCCTACCCGCTGTGCTATTGCTCCCCGTCTCTCTCTTTCTTAAGAGCTGCACCTACAGTGCTCAGGCCGTCCTCCGGGCTCTGTGCTCGGGGATCACTCCTGGTGTGACTCGGGAGACTGCAGGGTGCGGATCGAGCCGGGTCTGTGTTGTGCAGGCAGGTGCTCTCCCCGTGGTGCTCCAGTCCTCCTTCCGCATCTCTGGCTGCCTTCTCGACTGACTCTCGTCACCTTCGCATTGTTCCCAGAGCTGCGTGAGGTGTTTTGTTTTGTTTTGTTTTTTCGGTGTGGGGGCGGGGTGTGGATGTGGGTCCTACCCATCTCCGAGTGCACTCCTGGCTCTGTGCTCAAGGGCTGTTCCTGGCAGCGGACCCAGCCAGGGCTGGCTCTGTGCAAGGCACACCTCTGCCCACTCTCCTATCACTTTGGCAGCTACGTGAGTTTCATTTTGGGTTTGTTTTTGTTTTGTTTTGTTTTGTTTTTTGCTTTTTGGGTCACACCCAGTGATGCTCAGGAATAACTCCCAGCAGTGCTCAGGGGACCATATGGGACGCTGGGAATCGAACCCGGATCGGCCGCGTGCAAGGCAAACGCCCCACCTGTTGTGCTATCACTCCAGCCCCAAGTTTCATGTTGTTTTGTTTTGCTCTTTGGGGCCACCACTGGTCATGCTCAAGGATGACTCCTGGCTCTATGCTCAGGAATTACCTCTGGCCATGCTCAGGGGACCATATGGGATGCTGGGATTTGAACCCAGTTCGGCCTCGTGCAAGGCAAACGCCCTACCCACTGTGCTATTGCTCCAGCTCCAAGTTTCATGTTGTTTTGTTTTGCTCTTTGGGGCCACCGCTGGTCACTCTCAAGGATGACTCCTGGCTCTGTGCTCAAGGAATTACTCCTGTTGGTGCTCGGGGGACCATAGGGGACACTGAAGGTCCAACCCAGGCCGGCCACATGCAAGGCCAGCGCCTTGCCCTCTGTGCTGTCTTTCCAGCCCGTGAAGTCTGTGAAGTCTCTGATTGCCTTCGGTGAGTTTCTTTGGGTGCTGACCCGCCATGCTGCAGGCAGATCAGGGAGGACGCCTGCAGCCCAGAGGTGTCCTGTCTCTGTAACTGACCTGTCCAGCCCTGGCCTTCAGCCCTCCCTCCCTGCAGGCTCTGTGAGGGACTGGCACCCCTACTGGCAGCTCCTTCTAGGGTCACAGCCACGGTCTCTCTCTCTCTCTCTCTCTCTCTCTCTCTCTCTCTCTCTCTCTCTCTCTCTCTCTCTCTCTCTCTCTCTCTCTCTCTCTGTCTCTCTTTTGTGCTTTGGGTCCCATCTGGCAATGCTCAGGGGTTACTCCTGTCTCTGCACTCAGGAATCACTCCTGGTGGTGCTCGGGGGACCATATGGGATACCGGGGCCCGAACCCAGGTCGGCCGTGTGCAAGGCAAACACCCTGCCCGCTGTACTATTGTTCCGGCCCCAACCAAGAGCCATCCGCGTCTCTCATCTGCTTTAGGCTCTGTGCTCTGTCCCCGAGAGAGGCAGGCTTGCTGTCCTCTGGGGAGAACTCTTTGCGGGGAGAGGTCGCCAGGCGGGCATGGGGCTCCCCTGCCCTGCTCAGCGGGGAGATGGGCTTATTTTTTTTTATTTTATTTTATTAAATCACCATGTGGAAGATTACAATGCTTTCAGGCTTAGGTCTCAGTTATACAATGCTGAAACAACCATCCCTTCACCAGGATGGGCTTATTATCCAGGTGGGATGGGACAGTGAAGCAACAGTCAGTCCTCGGGCGTCGCCCTGGGGCGGGAGAGAGTCAGCTGGGGGTTAGGGCGCTGGGGCCGTGCACGCAGCCAGCCCGGCTTCCCCCAGCGCCAGCAGCAGTGGCCTCTGTGGCCCGCAGGGTGTGGCCCCGCCTCATGCCAAGAATGATGGTGACGGCGATGAAGATGATACGCGGCTGCCGGCCCTAAATCCTTGGGAAACGTGAAGTCTGTGTTCGTCTCCAAGGGTGCAGTGTCTCCTTTGGGAACCAGACAGCAGAAGGAAGCTCAGGGTCGCCTGCTAAGCGCATGATTGGTTTCCTGAGAGGGTCGCCCTACAAACACGCGTGCGTGCCTGCGTGTCTGCACCCTTGCGTTTTCCTGTCTTGGGGTATCAGTATCACAGACAAAGTCGGGGAGTCAGGGCTTTGGGACTGAAGAGAGAGTAGTAGAGGGATAGGCGCTTGCCTTGCATGCCGCCAGCCCGGGTTTGACCCTTGGCACCGCACAGGGTCCTCCACCCAGCACCAGGAGGGATTCGTGAGCGCAGAGCCAGGAGTAAGCCCTGAGCATCACTGGGAATTATCTGGCCCAATCCCCCCACGGCCTTTTTGTTGTTTTGTCAAGTTCTGACGTTCTCCCTCTCTCGGCCGGCACGGAGGGAGCCCAGCGGTTCTCTTGTGGAGGAGTAAGAGGGTGTTTCTGGGGGCTCCGGACACGCCCCTCCTGCTCCCACCTCTCCTGTCGGTGCCTCAGGGGAAAGCTAGGATTCTGGTTCTGGTCACGCTCCACCCATGGGACCCCTGAGGCGGGACCCTCAGACCTGGGCTCCCACTTCAGTCATTGCCTGCGAGGGCCCTCTGCGGGGGAAGGATGCCACACGGGTGGGAGACAGTGACTTAACTCACCGGGCTCCCCAGGGGGCGTCCTAGCAGACCCCAGGCCTAGAATGGTCTCGGACCGGCCCCTGTGGCAGTGCCCTGGGCAGTT
This sequence comes from Sorex araneus, assembly GCF_027595985.1. Lineage (NCBI taxonomy): Eukaryota > Metazoa > Chordata > Mammalia > Eulipotyphla > Soricidae > Sorex > Sorex araneus. The sequence goes on from NC_073302.1 coordinate 290,620,465, forward strand.
CTGTGACACCCGTGGGAATTTCCTCTAGTTCCCACTTCCCCTGGGGTGTAGCCAAAAGAAGGGGACCGTTGCTTCGCTCGAGGCCATCCATGACTCCCCCCTGATGCTCCCCAAACCCAGTAGGTCTTTTTTTTTTCTTTTTGGGTCACACCTGGCAATGCACAAGGGTTACTCCTGGCTCTGCACTCAGAAATTACTCTGGCGGTGCTCAGGGGACCATATGGGATGCTGGGAATCGAACCCAGGTCGGCCATGTGCAAGGCAAACGCCCTACCCACTGTGCTATCGCTCCAGCCCCCCCAGTAGGTCTTTAAAGACCCATGAGAAGAGGGGCCGGAGAGAGCACAGGGGTCTGGGTGCTTGCCTCGCGTGTGGTACCCTGGTCCCCAGCACCTCTGGGTGCAGCTGAGCACTGTTGGGGTGGCCTGGGTAAGCCCCAGCACCCCATCCTGGGGCCCTCACCTGGGACTTCCAGATTGGGGCACCCGTCCCCTGCAGAGCTCCACCTGGGCCCGAGGAAAGCGCACAGGAAATGAAAACAGTCACCTGTTTGCAGGTACGGATGCTTTCTAGTTTCTATTTATTTTGTTTTGTTTCTTGAGCCACACCCTGGGATGCTCCGGGCTTACTCCGGGCTCTGCACTTGGAAATTCCCCCCCCCCCCCCCACCGGGGACCACAGAAGATGCTGGCGATCGAACCCAGGTTGGCCACGTGCGAGGCGAGTGCCCTCCCCCCTGTATTCTTGCTCCAACCCCTCTTTATGCTTTTTTTTTTTAATTTTTAAGACCTATGAGCTTTATTTTGGGGGAGGCTCTGGAGACGCAGGGGAGAGGGGGAAATTGTTCCGCCGCCTTTCACAGGTGCTGCCTCGTGCGTCTTCTTCTCGACCACATTCCGCCCGGCCCTGGCCGGTCATGGAAAGGGAGAATGTTTCTTTCTCCTCGAACATCTGTGCGGAATCAGACGTGCGGGAGGGAGGGGGGCAGGAGGGAGCCATTGAGCGCGTTTCAAAAGCCTGAGTGGGTGCGAGAGAGATTTTCCTATTGTGTTGCCCTGGCAGCTGCCCAGTGGCCAAGGCGGTCCAGACAGACGCTGCCAAAAATATTCCATTTCTGGAGCTGTGTAACCTCGTTTGGACAAACATGTCGTGGGGATGTGGGGACGTGGGCAGAGGTCTCTGGCCGCCTCAGAAACATAAGAGCTCCGGGCACCCGGCCGGCGGCCGTGTTGAAGGACACAGACCCTCCTCTTCCCCCGGATGGTCCGGGCCCCTGTCCCAGGACGCCGCGTGCAGCCGTCCCGCCCTCTGCCTCACTGTCTGCCCGGAAGTCTCAGGTTTAATGAGCCCGTTTGCTCCTGCCAGTTCCGCCTTCTGCAGAGCAGGAGAGGAATTTTTATGGGCCGTCAGCAGGAATAAAAAGTCAGCGGGTCCATTTGCTCCCTGGTTCGCCTCTGAAACAGGCGGTTGCTTTGGGAACAGCCCTAGAAGGAAGTTGGTGCATTTCAGGGTCCCCCGCGTCCTCCTGGGGGTAACCGGCTCTAGGTCGGGGGTCCGGGGCTCAGTTGTCATTTCCTTTGGTGTCCACCTGGCGGGGCTTTGAGTTTCTGGAGAGGGGGTGGTGGGCAGGGTCCCAGAGTCAGGCCTGGGGGACCAGCTGGAGACCCCCCCCCACCGCCTTGCAGTCTTGTGTGTGTCGGGGGGCGCTAGTGGTGGGTCATTTGCTGCAGCTGATCTCAGAGACCCCGGTGGGGTTGGGCCGGGCCAGCCCTGTCTCCTGGACCTGAGAACCTGCCGGCTGCCCCCCGCAGGCTCGAACCCCTTTCCTGGGCACTGTGGGTGGAGGGAGCGTGGGCAGCCCCTGGCCCAGCGAGAGGAAAGCATTGGGGACCACTGCCCCGTGCGATGCCTGCTGTCCCCAGCTGCTGGCTGTCCCCCTCTGCGGGGTGGGAGGCCCAGAAAGCTGGCGAGGAGCATCCGGCCAAGAGGAGCAGCTCTGCCCGCGTGACGCTCGCCAGCCCTCACCCCTAACTAGTCTCACCAGCTGCATCTCTCGGACCCTGATTCCTGTTGCTGCTCAAACTCTTTTTTTTTTTTTTTCTTATTTTTGGGTGGGGAACACACTCAGCAATGCTGATGCTCCGGACTTACTCCTGGCTCTGTGCTCAGGGGTCAATCCCAGCAGTGCTCGGGAAGCCAATGGGATGCCGGGGATTGAACCCGGGTCGGCGTGTGCAAGGCCACCACCCTCCACGCTGTCCAATCACTCCCATCCCCTGTTCAGTTATTGAAACAAAACCCAGGGGCACAGTGGGCTGTGATGTGGGGGGCACCCCTCTTCTTTCTGTTCCATATATACATATATATATGTATATATATATATATATTATATATATATATTTCTTTTTGGGTCAGACCCGGCGATGCACAGGGGTTACTCCTGGCTCATGCACTCAGGAATTACTCCTGGCAGTGCTCGGGGGACCATATGGGATGCTGGGGATTGAAACTGGGTCGGCCGCGTGCAAGGCAAACGCCCTACCCGCTGTGCTATTGCTCCTATCACTCCAGCCCCATCCCTCCCATATTGATTTCCTCTTCTTCTAGAAATGTACAGAATTAGGCTAGGGGAACAGCCCTTTGGCAGCAGTGGCCGTGACCGAGGGGCTGGGGTGGGCTCGGAGGGTAGCGCCGGAGTGCTGGGGTGTTAGCATGGGCAGAAAAGGTCCTTGGAGGGATTTGAAGGCACACGGGCCATCTGCCCAGCCTCCTGTCCATCTCCCGCTGTGGGAATAATAAAACCCAGCAGCCGCCCGAGTCCACCATGTCAGGCAGAGTTCTGCACACCTGAGCCATAGCCGTTTGTTTAATGTTCAGAAGAGTCCCGAGTGGTGGGGAGAGAGTTTAGCGTGCAGCACCTTGGCCTGGGCTTGAATCCCGGTAGCCCTGCGTACCTCCAGCACTCTCGAGGCCTCTGGTGCTGCCACCACCGAGATGTCCCCAGCCCTGCAGGGCCCGAGCACTGCTGGGTGCAGCCCGAGGGGTCCCCAACACCGCCCTCAGCCTTGGGTATTTGCATTGAACCAACAGAAGCTCCTCTTGGCCCGTAACCGTGGTGGGAAGCTGAGGAACATCCAGGTTTCCTTGAGCTTGGAAACATCCCTCCTTTCCTAAAGAAAACAGTGCTGACAGGAGGATGCTCTTGCACAGGAGGAAACTGAGGCACAGATTGGTCAGGCAAGCTGCCCGGGGCCAACACCACTGTCCCTTCCGTCCCGCCCCACTCTCATTCTCCTCATCAAGTTCTTCAGTCAGGCTATTTAGGATCTCTGTGATGAATCATTACCAGTTCTTTGAAACTTTGTAACTATTTCATTGACTGTGTTGTTTAGGGGAGGAATTGGGCCACACCTAGGGGAGGTGCCCAGGGCGTTCTCTTTGCTCTCTGCTCGGGGATCACTCCTGGTGGTGCCCCAGGGAACACATAGGGTGCTGGGGATCGAACCTGAGTCGGCTGCATGCAAGGCAGGTGTCCTACCTGCTGTGCTATCACTCCAGCCCCTTTCTCTCTGTCTCTCTGTCTCTCTGTCTCTGTCTCTGTCTCTGTCTCTGTCTCTCTCTCTCTCCCCCTCCTTCTCCTTTTGGGCATTATGGCTTGCACGACAGACACCTAAAGGTTATCATGCACATCCCTTTACCTTCCCTCAGCACCCAGTTCTTGCCCAGAGTGATCGTTTCCAACTGTTACTGTCATAGTGGTCCCCTCTCTGTCCTAACCACCCTCAGCCTCCTACGTAACTGTGGCAAGCTTACCACTATGGTCCTCCTGGCCCTTGTTATTTCTGTCCTTGGATATTAGAGACATGAAATCCTTAACACATTTTAAACAGTGTCCTGGCCGGCCGTGGCCACTCTCGCTTATTCTTATGAAGTGTTTTGGGTTTGAGGCCGTCCCCAGAGGTACTCAGCTCTGCTTTCCACGCAGTGCTCTTGGATCAGGTATTCTCCGGATGGATCCCGGCCCGTTCACCGATTATTCTTGCTGATACTCTACTACTGTAGCATCATTGTTGCAATCATGGATATGATTATTACATTGTATCAATGCCATACTGACAGTGTATTATTTTCTGCTTGGCTGGAGTTCCTACTTCCTGATTTCCCATCTTTGGATGAGGCTGGATTTGTGGCTCGTTTGACGGGGGAAGGGTGCTGAGGGCCGGATGCGAGGGTCGGGGGGACACGGCTGCTCGTGCTTTGCTGATTCCTTGATTTCTCATGGTGGCTGCGCATCTCTCTATGTACACATGGGTGCCTATTTTAACAGGTGTGTTATTCCGTGCTATACTAAGGTGGTAGGAGATTATTTGAGACTTAGAAAATGGTTCACACTAATGTAAAAAAAAAAAAAGAAGCTTAAAGAATAGTAGAAAACGGTATGTGTGGTGGCGCTATCTTGTCTTTCACCATTTATGAAACGTGCCTGAGACCAGGAGATGACACAGAGGGGTGCACGCACATGCTTTGCATGAAGAGTCCCCGGGTGTCGTCCTTGGACCCCTAGCATTGCGGGCGGGGGGGGCACAGCCTTTGAGCACGGAGCAGGAGTAGCCCTCCAGCGCTGCAGGGTGTGCCCCCAGATGAAAGCCTCTCCTCTGGATATCTGGGAATGCCTGGCACACGGGCCAGTGTGTGCGGGCAGGAGGCTGTGAGTTTGCTCCCTTGCACCGCCCAGGTGCCAAATGCAGTTCTGGCTCCGCCACGCTGTGTGATGATGTCTGATGCCGCCCAGGGAGTGACCCCTGGTCATCTCGGCAACGGCAGCAGAGGGAAGCGAGGGGACATTGTTTTCAGGGAAATGCCCCCAGTGCTGTTCTCCAGATTCCTCAACGCCTTTCTGCCCGCTCCTAGAGACGGGCACTGCTCCCGTCCCGCGGACGCCGCTCGCTAGCCTGTGCCCGGTGCCCTACTTGCCCCGCCTTTGTGGAGAGGAGCAAAGTTGGCCTGTTTCTCGTCCCCACTAATAGTTGCTGTTTAAGCTGAGAATGATTCTTTTTTTTCCCAATAGACACACCATTGTAGGGAGAGGGCGCAGTCTGGGAGAGGAACCAGCTCACCGAGCCAGCGACTGTCCTGGAAATAAGCCAGCAGGCGAGTCCTGGTCCCTGGTGGGCACTGGTTTCCAGGGCGGAACAGAGCCCGGGCACGGCTGACTCCGGCTGACTGCGGGTGTCAGCTCTGCCACTGCCTGTGTCCATGGGTCCATGGTCACAGTGGCCACAGTTAAGTGGAGGAAAGTGATTGGAAACCACATCTGAGCACCTCTGGCCAGGGTTCACGAAGGGTCACTTGATACAATCTGCTTCTTCACGTCTTTCTTTTTCTTTTTGTTGATTTTTGGGTCACACCCAGCGATGCACAGGGGTGACTCCTGGCTCTGCACTCAGGAATTACCCCTGGCGGTGCTCGGGTGACCCTATGGGATGCTGGGAATCGAACCTGGGTTGGCCACCTGCAAGGCAAACGCCCTCCCCGCTGTGCTGTCGCTCCAGCCTCTTCGTGTCTTTCTCTAAGAGCGGATGGGGAGTTCCCTAGGAAGTGACCTGCAGGTGGGCGGGCACAAACGTGTTCCAGCTTTTTTGTGGAAAGAATTTTGTTTGTTTTGTTTTGTGTTTTTGCGCCACACGCAGCTGTGCTCGGGACTTGCTTCTAGCTCTGCATTCAGGAGTCACCCCTGGCGGTGCTCAGATCCACCTGACGGGAAGCACCTTCCCAGCTGTTCTGTTGCTTGCCCCGTCGTGGAAGGCATTCTATATGTTTTTGTGCTTTATGGGTGACACCCAGCAATGCACAGGGGTTACTCTTGGCTTTAGCACTCAGGAATTAATCCTGGCAGTGCTCAGGGGACCGTATGGGATGCTGGGAATTGAACCTGGGTCAGCTGCATGCAAGGCAAACGCCCTACCTGCTGTGCTACCGCTCCATCCCTGTGGAAGGCATTATTTTTTTTAATAAAAATTTTATTTTATTAAATCACCGTGTGGAAGATTACAATGCTTTCAGGCTTAGGTCTCAGTTATACAATGCTGAAACGACCATCCCTTCACCAGTGCCCATATACCACTACCAAAAAAAAAAAAACCCACACAGTACACCTCCCATCCCGCCCCCCCACCCCCTACCTTGTAACTGATAAGTTTCATTTTACATTCTGTTTACTTTGGTTACATTCAATATTTCAACACAAACCTCACTATTGTTGTTAGGAGTACCCCACTAGATTCAGACCTACTGTGGAGACAAATAAGGTTGCACGGCCGCAGTCGGCCGCGTGGTTTTGAATTTCTGTACTTTAACACGAAGTCCAGGGAGATTTCTTCCAGATATTGGATCATTGCAGGCTTGAAAACCCAATCTGTGGTCGTCTTAATATGGCGGACAACGCGCCCTTCAACCCCGGAGAGAAAGAGGCGAGAGAGAGAAATACCTTTCCCTCCTGGGCGGGCACGGGGCCGAGGTTTAGTTCTCAGGCTGGAGACATTCTGCGAGGAGTTGCCCATGCCGAAAGAGGTTTTGCTGGGTCTGGATTCAGGCTTGTGCAGCTGTGGAGAGCATGGAAGGCATTCTTGACAGGAGAGAGTTAAGCTGACAGACACGGGGGTCATGGTGCTTGGTCAGGGCTGGCTTACTCTGGGCCTTGCTTTTCTGTGTCAGTTTTCATGATCCAAATACTAACTGGGGAGGTTTGGGCCACACCACGCAGGGCTCAGGGACGCTGGGCACAGGGGTCACTCGTGGTGACCATATATGGTGCCAGGAGTCGAACCGGGGTTGGCCATGTGCAAGGCCAGCACCTCCCTGACCCCCGGTACCACTTCTCTGGACTCCTGAATGCCAGTTGAATTTGGGGGTGAGGGGGTGGTTTTAGTTCCATCCAGCGGTGCTAAGGGGCTATTCCTCACTCCGGGCCCAGGGGTCACTCCTGGTGGTGTTCAGAGGACCTTTGGAGGTGCTGTGGTTTCAAACCCGGGTTGGCAGGATGTGGGACAGGCACCTAACCCCCAGACAAGGGCTCTGGCCTCCAAATACATTCTTTATTGGTGAGATTCTTTGCATGGGGGCTGTTCTTTGAGTAACTTAAAAGCCAGCTCCCTTGAAGAGCAAATTAAAAGCAAGTGTTTATTTTGGGGTGGCTTTTGTCCCCGAGGTTCTCACTCCTGAAATATAGCTTGGTGCCATGGTAAGGCTTGCGGAATGCCGGGACGCCCAGCTCCATACGTGGCCGGCTTGGGCGTTTGCCACAGGATGGCCCTGTTCCTGGTGGGCGCCATCCCGAGGGAACAGAACCCCCCCCACACCCCGCACCCTTCTAATGTTCCAGATGGTTTTGATTCTCGGGGGCATTTGTTCATTCAGCTTTTTCAGTTGTGGTGGGGAAATATGCAAATATGCATACCAATGTACATTTTTTTGCCTTGTTAGAATTTATGAGGACATCAGGGCCATTCACAGTGTTCCGTAGCCATCGTCACCATCCCCTGTAGAGCATCTGACCTTCCCCCAGTGGCATTCTGTCCCCATTAAACAGTAACCCCCTGCCCCCACGCCTGCAGGCGCAGGCCACGCCCACTCTTTCTGTCCGTGAGTCTGCCTCTTCCTACGGCCTCACGGAAGGGGCCTTTGATAGAGAACAGGGCTGAAGGCACGTGCCTGGCTCGTGGCTCAGCCTGGCTCAATCCCTGGGGTCACATGGGTCCCCAAGCCTTGCAGGGTGCATCCCTGGAAGCCCCTAAGCACCACCAGGATGATCCTGGGTCTCATAGAGCCCGAGCATTATCAGGAAGGTCCCCAGACCTCCTGAGCACTGCTTGGGAGCCTCCCACCCAAAGCAGAATCATATAATGTCTTGCTATTTGGGGCGGGGGGGACATCTGAGAGTGCTCAGGGCTTACTCCTGGCTCTGTGCTCAGGGCTTACTCCTGGCCGGGCTTGGAGAACCAGATAGGGTGCTGGGGATTAGACCTAGTTGTCTCTGCCCTACCCACTGTACTATCTCTCTGGCCCCAATGTCTGTCCTTGTGTCACTGGGTTACCTCACAAAGCCCAATAATTTCTCAGGGACCAACCACGTCACAGGTACATCAGTTTCTCTCCTTTTCAAAGGCTGAATACTGCCCCATTATACAATCGCTCATGGTTCACACAACCACATCTTGGTCACGATGGCCCATGTACCACAGCGGTCCCAATGCCCCACACCTTATAGCCTAGCAGACTGTGAAGCGCGACCATTAGGGTTATTTTGGGGAGGGGGTACACACCCAGCAGTACTCAGGGATCACTCACGGCAGTCTTGGGGACCCTATGGGGTGCTGGGGATCGAACACAGGTCAGCCACGTGCAAGGCAGATGCCTTGCCCACTGTATTATCGCGCCGGCCTCTAGACTGTTAGGCTCGTATGTTATGGTCTGCGACGCTCTGTGGTGATGGTGTGGCCCAGCTTTGCATTTTCAGAATAACCTGTCGGAATGCTTGGCTGTGTACACGGTGGTAGTAGCAGACACTGACTTTGGGCTCCTATGAATCGAGCCACAGAGAAGCCGGGGGCAGGTGTGCATTCAGCTTCCTGCTACATCTCTTTTGGGCTCCTTACCCAGAAGTGGGGTCGCTGCCCTGTTTAGTGATAATGTGGTCTGGGTTTTTTTTTTTTTTTTTTAGGTTATCACTTTACCACTCACCACAACTATATCTTTATATCTTCATCATTATTATGTGTGTGTGTGTGTGTGTGTGTGTGTGTGTGTGTGTGTGTGTGTGTGTGCGTATTGGACCTGGAAATCGTGATAGCTTTGTTGATTGCATCCCTTCCCACTGCAGGAAATCATGCCTAAAAATAGCTTGTCTTTCTCTGCTGTTCTTTCACACCTCATATATTTGAATGTCTAAAGTGTGATGTAAATGAAAAGTAAAGCTATTATCATAACATAAGGCACAATATGATAACTGGCAGCAGAGAAACAGATGCTCTGGGTGCCTCGGCGGAGAGGGAGCGGCCAGAGCATCATGCAGAGTCTGGGTGTTGGAAGTCATCTGACCCCGGACGAAGAGTTGCCGGGTGGAGTTGTGGAGAATGAGGCCCGCCTGGGTGAGGCGGGGGCTGTGTGTCTTGGGGGAGAGAGCGCAGCCGGGAAGGTGAGGCTGGGTCACCTTAAGACAGTGTCCTTCAGCCTTTTTATACCTCTGGACCAGCACTGGCC